>NC_090931.1:32600814-32905666 GCF_040938575.1 Ambystoma mexicanum
TCCACATAATAGCAGGACCCCCGAAGCCCACACAGGCAAAGCCTGTGCAGACTAAGGGAGCGGTTTTGTTCTACGCCGGTGCACTAGACGCTGGCCGACTGTCCGTCGGGCCTACACCTACGCCGTGCTGACACAACCTACGCCGACTGACGTCCGCATAAAACCAGGACCCCGAAGCCTACACAGGCGAACCCCACACAGGCAAAGGGCATGGTGTTGTGCGCCACAGGTGTTAGGCGCCGATGGTGTGGCGCCATCACGAGATGAATCTTGTCCTTTCCTGCCCCATTGGCTAATGGTACCCATCTGGTTTCTTGACCAGCACAGTCCTCAGCTTCTCAGTCCTCAGCTTCTCAGTCCTCAGTTTCTCTCCAGTTGTAAAGTGTGCCTGATCTCCTGTGGGGGCCTTGAACATTGACTGCACCTGTCCCTACTCTATGTGTGTGCTGCTAGGCCGCTTGGTGAGGTCGCTGTGCATTGTGCAGTGCCCTGTCTCCTTCTCCTCCCTCTCCCTATCCTGTGCCGTCTTCTTCACATGGGGCTCTCTATATCACCTATTTACCCTAATTGCTACTCTATCACCTATCCTACCTCCCTCTCGAAGCCTGGAAGAATAAAGTTTATAAAGGGCCTCCTGGTCTCCAATCCAGGCCTGCCCATTGCTGACACCTATATCAATGCTTCCTCCAAGCGGACTGTCCCTGCTAGCCTCTTTACTGTTCCCTCTCCGGACCTATGGACTATGGACATTAGGTCTCTGTCCTCGTCCCTTATTAATGGCGGCACTAGATGGGAAGTACTCTTGGCTGGCTTCTTCTCTTGCAGGTGCATCATTCATATTTATCGCACTGGCGCTGTCATGGCTCAGTGCTCTCAGCCGACCCTTCTCCTTCTTGACTGGCGTCTTCCCTCCCTGATCAACTTCCTTCCTTCTCCCGCCACCCCTACTGTGGCCTCCCCGTTCCCTCTCCATCTATGACTGGTGTACCACGTCCCAGTACCTCTCCTCGGAAGACCTTGAAAGATGGTAACCAGCTCCACGTAGCCACCCTCAACTCTTGCTCTGCTGTCACACGTGCCTCTGATATCTCTCTCCTCCTTGAAGACTTGGATCTCAATGTTCTCGCCCGCACGACACGTGATTCACTGCCAGCTCCGTCACTGCTTTCAACATTCTCCTCCCTGAGGGTTAAAAGATTCTCTCCAAGCACAGGCCAAACTGGCGAGGAGCTAGAGTGGCCCTGATCTTCCTTGAGTGGACCCCTGCCGCCATCATTTCTACTCTGTCCTATTCCTCCATTGAATGCCTTGTCTAAAGGCTTGGCATCTCCCCTACCCTCTCTTTGACCATTGTCACTATCTACAGACCCCCTGGTTCGGTCCCCCTCTTCCTCTCGGAGTGGGCCGACCTCACCTCTGCCCTTGTTGCCTCCACCTCTAAACTTCTCCTCCTTTGTGACTTCAATATCCACCTTGACTCTCCCGAGGCGGCCTCTGGACTCTTCTGTAATCTGTGAGTTACTCTGTCCCTCACTAGTCACCCCCCTAGCCTGACATACTCTTCCGGGCATGCTGTGGACACTTTCATTTCTTCTGACATTCCTATCACCCCCCTTCCCACTACTCTCCTCTATGGTCTGACCATGCCCTCCTGTCCTGATCTCTCTGGTTCTCCTACTAAACCTCCGCCTTCACAGCCTACCTCCTTCTCAGTCACCCGACCGATGAAGCGAGTGTCAGCTGATGCCTTTGCCTCCACGTACAAATCCCCCCCCCACTCCTGCCCCTGACTCCCACATTGATTCTGCTCTTGCTAATCTTCAGCTATCTATGACTAACACCCTTGATATTCATTGCCCCGTCATGAGGATCCATATGAAGCCTGCCTCCAAGCGTAACACCTGATACGATTCTGGCGTAACCTCTCTGAAATGCAAGTGCAGAGTGGCTGAGTGGAAATGGCTTCTGACTCATCCTCTGACAGACTGGCCTGTCACCTGCTTCAAAGGCAATACAGACTCTCTATTTGTTCCAAGAAGAGGGGTCACATTCAAACATGTATCTCTGGGGCCTCTAATAACGGTGGCAAATTGTTTAAAATCTGCAAGGAACTCGCCATCCTTCTCCAGTCTCTTCATCTCACTGGCCATCCTTATCTCTCTGAACCTCACTGGCCTCCCATTTCCTCTCCAAAACTCAGGACATTCTGTCCTCACTCTTTTCTCCCCCTTCTCCCCCCCTGCTCACATGCCCCCCTTTTCCCTCTCCCCTTCTCTACCTCTCTCTTCTTTTCTTGCATATAGCACCGGATGAGGTCTCTAGACAAGTCCTCACTATGAAAGTCTCCTCCAAAAAGGTGCTCCCCTGCTCTTCAAAAAGTATCAAGGACACCATTTCCTCCCTTGTGGCCTTCTTTGGCTGACTTTTGCAACCACTCTTTTGCCGTTGGCTCCTTCCCTTTACCCCTTAAGCACTCCCTTGTGCGCCCCCTCCTAAAAAAGCCATATGCTGATCCCTCCTGCCCTGCTACTATCGCCCAATCTCCACTACCCCTTCCTGGGCAATCTCTTGGAGAAGCTGCACTTTATCAGCTTGCTCTCTCCATGATCACCAGTCTTGCTTCAGAGATGCTAGAGGCATGGAAACTGCTCTTCTGAACACTCACGAAGACTTGCTCTCGTGGCTCGACTCTAACCATCCTTTTTTCTTCTTATCCTCCTGGATCTTTCCTCTGCCTTTGACACAATCAATCATACCACCCTTATCAATCGGCTCTGTGTCACCATTGGTATTACTGGATTGGCTGTCCTCTTTCATCTCCAACCGACCTTACCAGGTTCAACTGGACCCTTTTCTCCCCCCTATTTCAATCTCCACCTGCGGTGTCCCCCAGGGCTCTATCCTCCCACTGTGGCTTTGTAACATCTATCTTGCCCCTTCAGCCCACTTGATCTCCTCTTTCCCTCTCCACTTCAAATGCTATGCTGATGACACTCAACTCGCCTTCAAGCTTCCCTCCTCCTCTTCCTCCTCTCTCATCTCTGATTGTCTGGCCGCTATTCCATCTTGGTGTGCTGCCAATGATCTCTGCCTTAATGCCAGTAAGACCGGATTCTTCTCATCGGGACCCCTGCTCCCACATTCCCACCCTCTGGCCACCCTCTATGGGTCCCCCTTCACCCTCTTATGAGTTAAACAACCTTGTGTGATCTTCGACTCCTCTCTCTCCCTCTCTCCTCACATCACTGGCCTTGCTAAGAAGGCCGACTATCAGCTTCACCTCTTCAGAGGCATTCTACCTTTCCTCACCTTCATCCAGAAACTCACTGTCTCTAGACCTCTGGTTCTCTCTAGGCTGGACTACTGCAACAGCCTCTTCCTCAATCTTCCTACATCTTCTCTTCGACCCCTTCAACTAATCCCGAGTAGGACTGCAAGAGTTATCCTTGGCTTCAAGCCCAGGAACTGCATCTCTCCAGCCCTAATTTCTCTCCACCAGCTCCCGGTGGCTGCTAGGATCCAATTCAAAACCCTCTGCATCACCCATGAGGCTTTCTGGGGCCGGGGAGCCCGGTACGGCCAACTCGCCCGTCCTAAATATCCCCCTGCTAGAGCCCTTTGTTCTGCTAGCTCCAACTCTCTGCAACCCAGACGCTTCTCTAAGCAGAGAGTGGGGGGTAGGTCTCTCTCCTCTGCAGCAGCCTCCCTGCCCATCTCAGGCTTGAGCCAGACCTCCTTAAGTTCTAGACGCTCCCCAAGACCTTCATTTTATCCTCCTCTTTCACTCCCCCTCTCCCCTGCTAATACCCTTATTCTCCCTCTCCCCTGCTAATACCCTTATTCCCCCTCTCCCCTGCTAATACCCTTATTCTGCCTCTGCCACTGGCTGCCTGGTTCCCTCAGAAAACCGGAGCACTCCAGGTCCCCCTCTCAGTCCCTGCACTTATCTGCACCTCCTGGCACTCGCCATCAATCTCCCTGTTGGACTTCACCCATTTCCCTCCCACTTAGCACTTCTTTAAACCGGCACTTCTCTGCTCCCTTTTTGGCTTACTGCACAAAAACCCATACTCATTTTAAAGTGGAAAAGGTCGCTTTAATGTGACAGGCCCAAGCTTACAATTAACGCTTACCTGGCTCCATGGCCTTACAGACTAACGAAATATTTAAACAACCAATTAACTAATTACACATTTTCATTTCCCCAAACCATTAAATAATTAAATAAAGCCATTTCCTCCCTAACTGTCCCTTGGACCCTACCATCTCCATACCCCTTTTCCAGGCATCCCGCTTTCACCCTGGGGCCATGCCCCTCCAGGCTCAATACCTGTTCCCCCGGGGTGGCCCGCTTGTGCAAACAGCACCACCCCCTCCTTTCCCGTGTCATTCCCCCATTGTGCTTCCCTCCCCCCACATCAAAAGGGGCCATGCCCCCGGCACCAGAAAAACCCTCCCCCGAGGTGTTCTTTCTGCCCCACCCCCCCAACCACTATCCTTTATTTCCAACTCTTCACCCAATCTCCCAGCCAACAGCACAAGTCCGCCAAATAGTGATTGTTCCCATAAACCGACAAATGCACCCCATCCTCCCTAAAAATCATAAAGCTCTCATACACTATTTCCTTATGTTCCATCACCTGTACTGCCACCAAGGCACAAAACTTCACCATTTCTCTGTTGATCCCCTTTCTATAGCTCCCTCGCTCTTCGCTCCCCTCCATACTCTCCGCGGCAACAACTTAGTCCACAACGCCTCCGCTTGAGGCCACATTTCCTGCACCCAAACCAAATCCCTTTTCATTTTCCTTATCAGGGCCACTCCAGTATCCCTCACCAAGTAATTCTCCCCAGCGTGAATGATCAACACCTCCGGCGCCCCGTAGCGCTCCTGCAACCCTGCCAGCATAGGCAGCAACTGGTCCCAGCGCAGGCCCCCTAACCCGTGCCATCTTACCACCACATCCTTATAGCTACACCCCAGTTGCCTGCCCATAACCCTTTTCTCCGCTTCTTTCCCAGCCCATTTAACAATTGAATGGCCGACAATCCACACTTGCGCCAACTCCCCCTGCTTTCGCACAGCATCTGAAAAAGAAATTACAAAATTACCACCACAATACAATAACAACCCCACATTGTTGTCAGCCCACTTATACCCCCTTCCTTCAACAATCCCCCTTATGAAAATCCCTGACGTACCCCTTGTATTTCCCAGACTTCCACCGCCCCAAACTTTTCACCTCATCCTCCGTGAAACCCAACCTCTTCCCCTCCGATGCTGCGCCCATCCTGAATGAATGTGTACCAAAATCCTCACCCTTTTCTCCTAACACCCGCAGAGCCTTCCGCAGTACCCCCAAGACTTGTGCCGCTGAAACCGATGACCCATCCTCATGCTTGAACACCAAGCCTGTCTCCACCCCACACCGCTCCTTCCACAACCTACCTGCCAGCACTGGGCATAAATCCTTACTCCCCCGCCCCAACAAAACCCAGGAACCCTTTCCCTTCTGGTCCGTTTTAGACTTATTAATCCTTATGTCCAAACCCAATTCTGTAATGTGCACATCCTCCCACTGCAGACCCCCAGATCCCCCTTTTCCCCCCACCAACTCCGATACCCGAAAGGCCCCGAAAAATAACCACGTAAAACATGTTGCAAACAGCTACCCCTCCCATACCGACCAGCAAACTCCCCCCATTGTCTTAACCAACCTCTGCAGCAACTCCGCCAATATTGGCCTCCTCCTGTCCTTGTCCCTCTTACTTTCCCTTGCCCATCCTTCCAACATCCTACTCGCCATTTCCCCCCCACTCGGCTGAAAACCCCAAAACCACTTCCTGTAAAAAGCAATTCCTGCTAACTTCCCCGCTATAGTCGCTCTTGACCAGCCCCTGTCCATGCACCTCAGGAGGAAATTCACAACATCGTTCCTCCTCCTCTCTTCCGCATCCCATCTGCCCTTCCAACTACGCGCTCCCCCCCAATAAAATCCTCCCAGGCCCTCCTGTATGCCTCCTTAGACGCCCCGGCCAATGAACCCTCCACCAAAGCCAGCGCTCTCATCTTCCCATCTTCCACAGCTCTTTGGGAATCTGCTGCCCCTCCTGATCCGCCTCTGGAGCCAATCCACGGAATCTCTGCCATTGAAAACGAGATAATGCATCAGCGATGCCATTATCCTTCCCCGGCACATGTGTTGCCTTAAACACCACATTCAGTTCCATGCATCTCAGCACAAACTCCCTCATGAGTCTCGCCACCCTCTGATCCCTCGCTGACTGCCTGTTTACCACGTGGACCACGCATTCATTGTCAACATTGAAATTCACTTTCCTATCCCGCAAATCCTTCCCCCACAGCTCCAATGCCACCAGTAGTGGGAAAAACTCAAGGAATGCTATACTCCTTCCCTCCTTCAACCACAGTTCAGGCCATTTCTCTGCGCACCATTTTCCCCCCCAAAATACTCCAAAACCCCCCGCTCCTGCTGCGTCCGAAAATATCTGTACCTCCCATGTCACCGGGTCCCCCTGCAACCACATTGACACCCCATTAAACTTCTCCAAAAAACGCAGCCAAATTCTGCAGTCCTCCCGCACTGACCCCGATACTCTTATCCGGTGATGTGGGCACCTTGCTCCCGCCATAGCCCTAGCCATGTTCCTACAAAACGTCCTTCCTGGGGCTACCACCTTACATGCAAAATTCAGATGCCCTACCAATCTCTGCATGTCAACTAGCGTCATTTTCTTGGCCCCCACTGCCTTTTCCAGCAACACCACCAGTTTGCTCACCTTCTCGTGCGGCAAGCGTGAGGTCATAGCCAATGAGTCCAGTTCAATTCCCAAAAATGTCAATACCAATACCCTTCTGTTTTGTCTTCCGCTAACGGCACACCCAACTCCTCCATTAGCTCCTGAAACAACTTGAGCATCCCTCTGCACTCACCCTCTCTATCTGCCCCGCTAATGAACAGGAAATCGTCCAGATAGTGCAGCACACCCTCCCAACCTGAGGTAAATGAAAAAAAAAACACTGTAGGAATGAGCTGCATCGTTCAAACAGCGCACAGGAAATTGCGCACCTCATTGGCAAGGCTTTGTCTATGTATTTGCGATCCTCAAACCGCAAACCTAGCAACCAAAAGTCCTCGGGGTGCACCGGCAGTAACCTGAACGCCGCTTTGATGTCACACTTGGCCATGAAGGCCCCCCGCCCTTCTTTCCTTACCAGCTCCACTGCCTGGTCAACACTTGCATATACAACGCCACACTCTTCCGGGGCAATGAAATCATTCACCGACATGCCCTCCGGCCAAGACAAATGGTGTATTAACCGAAACTCCCCCGGAGCTTTCTTGGGCACCACCCCCAATGGGGATATCGCTAGGTCACCCGGCAGGTCATCAAATGGCCCCACGATCCTTCCCGCCGCTATTTCTTTGCTCAATTTTTGCCTTACCACTTCCCCATTTTCCTTGGCTGACTTCAGATTTTCAGCCCACCGGCGCACCCTTGGGCCCTGATACCCCAATCTGAATCCTTCACTGAACCCCCCACTCAAAATCTTCGCCCCATCCCTGTCCGCATAAAATTGCAACCATTTTTGCAGAACCCCCACCTTAATTGGCGTAAAAGCCTTTCCCCACAACCCCTCTGCCCGAACCTCTCCCCCTCCCCCTGTCTCCCTGTTGGAAGCACTGCGTGAGCGGGTGTTTTCCACCACACTTGCTACACTCATGCCTGAACCTACACAGGGTCCTAGTGCATCCGTCCTTGTTGAACGCCCAACATACCGCTGAGGACTGCCCTCTGCCCCCTCCCCCTGCCCCTTCATGGGCGGGGCGACCAAGAAAGGGCCGGAAGGGCACCGGCAGCCCACTTGCTGTGTGCAATGTCGGGGCAGGCCTCGTTGGAGCCATCCATTGCAGCCAAACATCCATGTCTATCTCCCCCCAGACCGCCTGACTGTCCTCCGCCATTCTCGCTCTGAATTCCTCATCATAGCGTACCCAGGCAAAACCCCCAAAACTCGTGAAAGCCTTCCTAATTACGTCCATATATTTAAGCAGGGCCACACAACGCTGAGGACATTTTTCACAATAAACACTGGCATAAAATATAAAGGCCGACGTCCAATTCTCAATGGTCACCGGTACCCTTGGTCGCGCAGCCAGTTCCCTCTCCTCTTCTTTAGACCCCTCCTTATCTCTCACTTCCCTATGGAGCAATTTAAAAACGTCTACAAATTCCCCCGTCTGAATCTTCTCCCTGGTCGCCGCCATCAGGTGCGCCCCCAATGGTTTTGTTATCCCCATGTATGGCAATTTTTTCTCCTTTCCTTTTACTTCAACCTCCTTTTCTTTTCCCCCTTGCACCTCGAGCCCCAATGGCTCCACCACTCTCTCCGTTTGAATCTCCACTGAGCAAATGATCTTCTCAACCCCCAAGGCTCCAATGGCCTGTACACCAACTTCTTTCCTCAGCCCCTGCAAACCCGACCCTTCATTTCCCGTCCCCCTCCTGTGCCTCCTCTCTGCCATGCAGATGACCATTCCCTTTCCCGCTCACCTCTTTCTGCACCCGCCGTCTGCTGCCTTGCGTCCACACCAATGCTCCTCGTCTCCTTCCTTAACGGGCTCCTACTGCGGGGACAAAACATATCAGCAGACTCACCCAGCCAACCTTTCCCCCGCCCGCTTGCCCCCGATCCCCCTGCGCCTGTCTTTCCATATCCCAAGCCCAACTTCTTCTCTCATCCCCCCTTTCCCCCGCCGTCCTATAACCATCCCCCTCCCACTGCCCCACATACTCATCCAAACCCATTTCATCACCCATCAAATACCATTGTGGCTGCGAGCTCGTGCCCCAGTCGAGTTGCTCATCCTCTTGCGAGCCCGGGGTGTCCACCCCGCCATTCCTTTGATGTCTTCTCGGCGGGGCCGTGGAAACCCCTGCCTGGTCCTCTTCTCTCGGGCGAGGCGCTCTGACCTCCACCCTGGGGTCTTCATTGCTAGGGGCCGTGCTGCACCCTCTAGGCTCTCCATACTCTGACCGAGTAGGGGCCGCTCTCAAACCCTCTACTTCCATTTGACCAGCGGGGGCTGCGCAGCGCCCTCTGCCCTCACTCACCCTACCCGGGGGGGCCGTTCCGCACCCCGCCCTATCCACCTCAATTGATGGGGACCGCCCTCTCCTTCTCCCACCCGCACTCTTCCGTAGGTATTTCCCCCCTCTTCCCCTCTGCCCTTGCACCCCCTTCTGCACCTCAACCATAGCCCCACCGTGGTTCCTTTGAGCCACCTCCATTAGCGCACTCGCTGCTCCCTTAGTGCTATTCCTCATTCCCTTCCCACGTGGCTGCCCACCCACATTCCTTGCTACCCCGGACGCCCTCCTGTCTATCTCCCTCCTCGCTTTCCTGCCCCTGGATTCCCACACCTCCCCTCTCCCCGCTGCGGGGGTGCAAGCCACCACTGCCGCGAGAGCCCCATCAGCTGCCGTTCTCCGCTGCGGCCTAACCCCACTTGTCTCCCCTTCACCCGTGACCTCCCCCACCGCCCCCTCCAGCTGGGGCTTAGTTGCCCTGCTAATTATGGCCAGGGCCTCCCTCAGCGCCCTCGCATCCACCCACCCCTCCCTGCTTGCACCTCGTCCCACCATCGTGCACCAACCTTTCTGGCACACTAACTATGCCCCTTGCCGCTCCCAGCTACCTAAGCCCCCGAGCCGGGACCTACCCGAGGCCAGAAAAGCCCCTAGTCGCGGAGAAACCCCCCACCAAAATTGCTCTAACCACTAAATCCAAAAGGAGATAAAATAACCCCGCTCCAAAAACTACCTTCTTATCTCAATAAAAATGTTTTTTTTTTTTGGAAATCCCCCCCACCTAGCCAACCCCCCCAGTCCTAGATAGCACCCCTCCTACTGGCTCTCTTGCCGAGCTAATAATGATAAACCCACACAGGGCCCCCCCCACCCACCACTGATGCTGAGAATCCCTACAAAAAAACCTTCCTTTCTCGCCTGTTGTGCTTTTTTAAAAAAAAAATTATTAGCTGGGCCCCTCACCATGCAATTCACCTCCACAGCCCGCCCCCTGGTGGCCCACCCGCTGCACCGCAGTGCTTTGCAGCCGCCTACAGGAAAGAGAGAGCGGCCCCTTTAAGAGGACCGCTCTGCCCCCTCACTGCCGAAAGCCGACACCGCACGCGAGGGCCTGAGAAGCCCGGCACACACGGGCTCAAACAACGCCCCACTGCAACCGCACGCCCCGAGCGAAGCGGGGCCGCTCCGGATCGCTAAAACCCTCCGGGCCCACACTACACCCAACGAGGGATGCACCTCTTCCCCGGCTCCCAGCAGCGCTCCTGCTCCCTCCCAGGCAACCCGAACCTGGGAAAATGAAAACCGCGGCCCCCAGCTGGCACAACCCGCCCGCCGGGCTAAACAACCCGCAGACGGCGGCTCTGGTAAGGGGGGGGGTAACTTATCTACGATACCCCCAAATAAGCGGCGTCCGCAGACACCACCTTTTTTTTTTTTTTAAAATGTCACCGCCGTCACACCTCCACCCTACCCTGCTATACTTAACCACCCGCCACTAAACCACTGCTAGCACCTACCTCAACTCCTCACTCGACCCTAGGCCCAGCTACAGGGAAGGCTCGGGAGCAGGCGCCAGGACTTCACAATCGCCAAGTCCAACCGTCGCCTCCTCCCGAACCTTCCTTGCCCCCTTAAATACCCCAGAGGGGCGCTCTGCCCCCACGGCCACTCGCTGGCCGTGTGCAGCGCCAAAAACCTCCCCGGGGGGAAACGCTTCGTGTTCCCCCCGGGGCCCCCCTTTTCCCTAGCATTTATTGTTATGCACTTGCATGTCCGAATGTCACAAGGTCTAGTAGGACCGTTATTGTTATTTCCCCCCCCTGTTCCCCTCCCTTTTTTTCTGGTGGCGCTTTGAAGTAAATAGTTTTATCAACGCCTTACAAATAACCAATAAATAAATAAATGCTGGGTTGGCAACACTCAGTGCCCCGATGCCACTGTGTATCTGTGTGTGTGATGGAGAACATGTTGTTGGTACCCCATGATGTCATGTGACGTTTGTGGGTGTTTGTGTCTGGTGAGTATGTTTGACTCTAGTGCCACACTATATCGCCCTGTCCATCACGGGTACTGACTTGTTTCTGTGTCATGGGTAACGGTGTTCTAATGCCACGCTGGTTCTGTGTGGCAGTGCCGGTGCTCTGGCGTGTACCGTAGTTGCTGGTGCTCGCCCTGTCCCAGTGAGTTTCCTCCCTGGCAGCACTTACGCACTCCATTGCACTCTCCCGTCCCCCCTGTCAGCCCTGTCACTTCTCGCCACCCCAGCCCCCAACCCCCGCCCTTGCATGATCTGAATGACACATGGCCTAGTAAGATCGTTGTTTTGTCCTCCTTCTGTCTTCCCTTCCTTGTCTTGTCACGCCTAGAAACACTTGTGTACAGGGGCGTTATAAATGACATGTCATATCATATCATGGGCACTGTGCGGTCAGTGCCAGTACTTGGTCCTCGCATGTGTCAGATTAAGCAAAAGAGAAGCTGGTTTTGACCGCGGAACCCAAGATTACCCAGGTACACTTCCCTGCCCCACCCCCTCCCACCTTGTGTGCTATTGATGACTGATGCGTGCTGAGGGAGAGGTGATTAGGTGGGCATGACTGTTGCTATTCCCCCAGACCAGTGACCGGATAGCCAGTGTCGCTTCTCTGCCCACCATAACCCCCTCCCACTCCCCCACCCTTGCGCAGCAGCCAGTTGCTTACCAGCTAGCTTTGCCTTCATGAATGCCATACGTACAAAGACACACTAAATGGTATTGCACTGCCCCCTCGAGTCCAACAGCAATACTGCACTTTTTCCTGACCGAGGATGAATTTTACTGCCGGTCGCGCTACATCGCTCAATGTCGCGATCTCTTACATATGTTTACTTAGTTTATTTATTTATTTCCCTTATATAAAGCATGCACGCAATAACCCTTAGGCATCGAGGCGCTGTTACAACCCGTTACTTAAGATTATTTGACAACTACATTAGAGGAAAGTGCAATAGATACGATGTAGTCATGCAGATTATTCAAATAGCAAGGTTTTCACGGATTTGCGGAACAGCCAGTAGGGCGCTTCGGCTCCCAATGTGGGGGGCAGGCAGTTCCATTGTTTGGCTGCCAGGTATGGGAAACTGGAGCCACACGCTCCCATGAGCCTGAATTTCGGTTGGGCAATGCGGTGGGAGTAGGGAGTTCTTGTTGGTCTGTCAGAGTGGATTCTGGGAGAGGTATGCGGGTGCAGGGTTGGAGAGGCATTAGTGTGTAATGGACATAGTGTTAAAGATGAATCGCTTCTTTATTGGTAGCCAGTGAACGGCTCTCCTGGCAGCGGAGATATGGGGCCTCATTACAGGTCGGGCGGTCCGGAAATAACAGTGGCGGTAAACCCGCCGCCACTGTTAATTCCGGACTGCCCGATCCCGAGTCCTGCAGGCGGAAGGTGGTGTTCCCACCAGGTCTGACCAGGCAGGTTTAACACCGCCCACCTGCATGCGGACATGGAAACACCAGCACCATCATGAGATGGTGCCAGTGTTTCCACTTCCCCATTCCCAGTTAGTCCTATGGGACTCAATGGGAATGGGGCTTTACCGAATTCCGCCTCCGGAATTCCCGGGACACCAGGGTCGTAATGCCCTGGTATTTCCGGGAGTCACGGAGGCGGAATGGTAATACGAGTCCGGCGGTAACCAGGTGGTTTTACCGCCTCGGTTACCGCCGGACTCGTAAAATGAGGCCCCTGGTCTCTTTTGGGGATACTGAGACCTGATCGGAGGACGTTATTTTGGATGACTTGGAGCTTCAGGATGTTTTTAGCTGATGTGCCCACAAAGAGGGCATTGCAGTAATCCAGCTTTGAAACAATGACTGCCCGGGCGATGGTAAGGCAGCTATCAGTGGTGAGGAAGGGTTTGGCAGCGTTGAGTAATTCAGTTGCAGAGGTCGCTGAGGAGGCTGTTGCGTTTACTTGCTGTGACACCCAGAGCGTGGAGTCCAGGTAAACTCCTAGCGTCTTGACGGATGTCGAGACTGGGACTGCAATGTCATCAATGAGGAATGTAGAGTATTGGTCACTGGGATTATTGAACACTGCGGGGCTCTCATGGTGATGGCAATACGTTCAACGCTGGCTAATGGGCCGGCTCTCACCGAATCCGAGATCCGGCATCAGTTCTCTACTTGCCTCTGTCCCAGCCCCGTCAAACAACCGTGCACAGTGCGCTCGCAGATGATCTAAAGTGCTCTGTGCAAGCACCCTGTGCAGGCACAGCCTGTGTGCACAGGGCGCTCGCACAGTGCACAATAGATCAGGGAGGCCCAGTGGCATGTACAGCGGGGGGGGGGGGCAGCTGCGAGACATTTATCAGTGGGACACCTCTGCTTTTTGGCACCTCAATGAGGGTGCCCCAGCGGGAAAGGTGTCCCGCTGGCAGGACATTGTGTGCCGAGCAATTCCTGCTCAGCACGCTCATTGTCTTGGCAGCAGCACACCTTACCCTTACCCTTTCCAAATGGGAGCGGTGTCCCGCTGCCAGGACAATGCCCCAAGCAGCTCTGGGCAGCAGAGGGGCTCTCAAGTTGCTCTGTGTAAACAGAGCATTCGAATGTGAGCCCTTAGGCACTGATGGGAGGGAGGGGGACTATTAGCAGGGACGGTTGTCCCTTTAGAAATGTGGATGAGCGGGAGTGATAAGTGTGCATAATGTGGCATTCTTTATGAAAAAAGGCTTTAAAACCCAAGGGCGATTTGTTAGGCTCACTTTGAATGCAGCATGGGGGGAATAAAACTAAAGCCATACTCGTATTGCTCAACTTATTTCTATGACAATATATGTAGTGTATAGATTATTATGGAAGGATAGTTTATTATGTAATGTGCTTTGCTTCCAAGGCATTGCTATGAATAAAGTAGTATTCAAGCACATGCAAAGCAAAGCAAAACCTTAATATAAATCTATGTCAGCTTAACCTGGGAAGATGGGCTCAGTTGCTTAAATTGTCCACATCCCGGTTTCACCATTTAACCAAAGTGTGTGATCCTGGTCAGATCATATCATCACACTGCAGCTCTCTAAGTGATTCACTTCATAGCTTATGTTAATATATCATGTTGCTAGTTAAAAAAAAGCCTAATGTCTATAGAGTTTCTCTATATATATAATAATAGTGCAATTTAGGTATTTTGAACCACCAAGTTATTTGTCACTTGACTTACTTATGGCAACTTATTCTAAAGTCACTCCCATGGGCCTCCACGTATCAAGCATGTCCTTTTCTGTGAAGCCACTTCTGCTGGTGCAATCCATATGCAAATTAGGAGGTCTGCATGTATTTTGCCCCAGAGCGCCTGGGCAGAGCTCTAATAGAAGAGTTTCCTGCATCTGCAATGATCCTGCAGTTTCTTTTTTGTTTTGTTATGTGTTAAAATGCCACCTGCCGCTAATGTTAACAAATAAATAAAATGGGGCAGAGGTGGCCGGTTTGGCGGCACGAATGAGACCGTATGGAATTGCACGCACTGCACTTGGAGGGAAAAGTAAAAGGACTTTTTTCGGGGCTCACCCTCCACCCCACACTCTTGCAATGCTGTATACTCCCCTGCCGAGGACAGCCCGCAGGTTCGCCGAGGGTCAAAGACCCTGTGACAGAGCAGAAAGCACACTGTGCACACAGAGCAGAATCCTTTTGATAAGCACGATGATCACCGAGCCCCAGCTTTGCAGGCTCGGTGATGTAAACTACATTATCGAATCCACAAAGCTGGGGGCTCTGTGATCATTGCCTTTCCGCCCAAAGAGATTCTGGTATTGTGTGCGCATCTTACTATGGGTTCTGTACTTTTCAAGCCATGAAAGAAATTGCTCCATTTGTAAACTATTTCGAACATCCTTTGATTGGAATTCAACTGCCAGCTCCGCCCCCCTGAACTCCGCCTCCTCAGAACTCCACCCTCCTCCAACATCGGCCCCCACCGTGGCCCTTGTGGTATCCTCCTTACATTTCTTTCCATTTCCACCACTGAATACGTTTTAATGTCGCTGTCATCTCAGGATAGCCGAGGGTTTTGGTGGCCACGCCCATATCACAGCTGCCACTCTGACCGCTTGTTATTGCAAATTTAATTAGAGTTCTAGTAAGAGTGCCTCTAGGTTTTGCTAGTTAGTTGACGTTTGTTTGTCCTTTACCAATTGTTTATTAAGATGTTGACATTCAATAAATATTTTTATATTCACTGAAAAACTTTAAAGTTTAGTTAACTTGACCTGACTTCTTGCAACAAAACCCCTGAAATTCATCACATTTGGGAAGTCATAACCTACTTAACTGAGCGCGCTCCCGTTGATGTCCCCCATAATGCTATATCCCCCATAATGCTATATCCTCCATAATGCTATATCCCCCATAATGCCATTGTTCATGTTATTGTGAATCCCTTCTCTTATAATATATATGTGTCATGGGCTTTGCAACGGGAACGCACTGAGTTAAGCTGCTCATGACTTCCCAAATGTGCTGAACTTCAGGTGTTTTGTTGCGATAGATAATATAACTAAACTTTAACTTGTTTTTTACAGTGATTTCCAAGGGTTTTGTTACACCACATTTCTTTTTCGTGCCACCGTCCATGGGCCATGCCCGCTGGATATTTTACATTAGCATGCCACTAGCCTCCAGTGGCCACCGTCCATGGCCGTGCCCGCTGGATATTTTACATTAGCATGCCACTAGCCTCCAGTGGCCACCGTCCATGGCCGTGCCCGCTGGATATTTTACATTAGCATGCCACTAGCCGCCAGTGGCCACCGTCCATGGGCCGTGCCCGCTCTGTATATTTTACATTAGCATGCCACTAGCCGCCAGTGGCCACCGCCATGGCCATGCCCGCTGGATATTTTACATTACCATGCCACTAGCCGCCAGTGGCCACCGTCCATGGGCCGTGCCCGCTCTGTATATTTTACATTAGCATGCCACTAGCCGCCAGTGGCCACCGTCCATGGCCATGCCCGCTGTATATTTTGCATTAGCATGCCACCAGCCGCCAGTGGCCACCGTCCATGGGCCGTGCCCGCTGTACATTTTACATTAGCATGCCAGTAGCCTCCAGTGGCCACCGTCCATGGCCGTGCCCGCTGGATATTTTACATTAGCATGCCACTAGCCGCCAGTGGCCACCGCCATGGCCATGCCCGCTGGATATTTTACATTAGCATGCCACTAGCCTCCAGTGGCCACCGCCATGGCCGTGCCCGCTGTATATTTTACATTACCATGCCACTAGCCGCCAGTGGCCACCGCCATGGCCGTGCCCGCTGTATATTTTACATTAGCATGCCACTAGCCGCCAGTGGCCACCGTCCATGGCCGTGCCCGCTGTATATTTTACATTAGCATGCCACTAGCCGCCAGTGGCCACCGTCCATGGGCCGTGCCCGCTGTATATTTTACATTAGCATGCCACTAGCCTCCAGTGGCCACCGTCCATGGGCCGTGCCCGCTGGATATTTTACATTAGCATGCCACTAGCCGCCAGTGGCCACCGTCCATGGGCCGTGCCCGCTGGATATTTTACATTAGCATGCCACTAGCCTCCAGTGGCCACCGTCCATGGCCGTGCCCGCTGGATATTTTGCATTAGCATGCCACTAGCCTCCAGTGGCCACCGTCCATGGCTGTGCCCGCTGTATATTTTACATTAGCATGCCACTAGCCGCCAGTGGCCACCGTCCATGGGCCGTGCCCGCGGTATATTTTACATTAGCATGCCACTAGCCTCCAGTGGCCACCGTCCATGGCCGTGCCCGCTGTATATTTTACATTAGCATGCCACTAGCCGCCAGTGGCCACCGTCCATGGGCCGTGCCCGCTGTACATTTTACATTACCATGCCACTAGCCGCCAGTGGCCACCGTCCATGGCCGTGCCCGCTGGATATTTTACATTAGCATGCCACTAGCCGCCAGTGGCCACCGTCCATGGGCCGTGCCCGCTGTACATTTTACATTACCATGCCACTAGCCGCCAGTGGCCACCGTCCATGGGCCGCGCCCGCTGTATATTTTACATTAGCATGCCACTAGCCACCAGTGGCCACCGTCCATGGCCGTGCCCGCTGTATATTTTACATTAGCATGCCACTAGCCTCCAGTGGCCACCGTCCATGGCCGTGCCCGCTGGATATTTTACATTAGCATGCCACTAGCCTCCAGTGGCCACCGTCCATGGCCGTGCCCGCTGTATATTTTACATTAGCATGCCACTAGCCGCCAATGGCCACCGTCCATGGGCCGTGCCCGCTGTATATTTTACATAACCATGCCACTAGCCTCCAGTGGCCACCGCCCATGGGCCGTGCCCGCTGTATATTTTACATTAGCATGCCACTAGCCGCCAGTGGCCACCGCCCATGGGCCGTGCCCGCTGTATATTTTACATTAGCATGGCACTAGCCGCCAGTGGCCACCGTCCATGGGCCGTGCCCGCTGTATATTTTACATTAGCATGCCACTAGCCGCCAGTGGCCACCGTCCATGGGCCGTGCCCGCTGTATATTTTACATTAGCATGGAACTAGCCGCCAGTGGCCACCGTCCATGTGGCCACCGTCCATGGGCCGTGCCGGTGCCCACTGTATATTTTACATTACCATGCCACTAGCCGCCAGTGGCCACCGTCCATGTGGCCACCGTCCATGGGCCGTGCTGGTGCCCACTGTATATTTTACATTACCATGCCACTAGCCGCCAGTGGCCACCGTCCATGTGGCCACCGTCCATGGGCCGTGCCGGTGCCCACTGTATATTTTACATTAGCATGGCACTAGCCTCCAGTGGCCACCGTCCATGTGGCCACCGTATGGGCCGTGCCCACTGTATATTTTACATTAGCATGCCACTAGCTATGGCCAGTGATTATTCCCCGCTACCTCATAACCGCGCGTATAATATCTATGTACTACAGATATTGACATTATCAGTAGTGGTTAGATAACCTTTGGTTGTCGGGAAAACGACGGAAATAAAATGCTTCTCCACCCTTCCAGGCAATCCCCAACTGCCTGCTCTCCTCAGTGCCGTCAATGCCTCCTCACCTTCCCAGCTGTCTCCCTCCCCCCAACACTAATTTCCGTGTGATGCACTTTCATTCACGCTCACGTTTTCTTCTGTAGCCACGGTTATCCTGACAAATAACCACAGCAATGGGAAATCCTTTGTGCTCTTAACTTCGTCCCTCACACCGCCCCCCAACTCCCCACTTACGCATGGTGTCCTCTCCACCTCCCCCAACCTCTAGCCTGATGCCATTTCATAATTTACCCTCCTCCAAATGGCATTTTTCTGCCTTTTCGTTCTCGTGTAGCCGCGGGTATTACTGTGGATATCTGTCATATCAGAAAAATAAGGATCGCAACTTTTATTTCTGAAAAACTTCTCTGCTGCAAAGCACCATGGGAGGTAAATCTATAATTTGTGGACAAGGGGTCACCCCCTTCTCCGTCAAATATTTTAAAAAGTTCTGGATGCAATAACCCGAAACTCGATCTAGGGTCAGCACTTTGTGTCCACGTTTTTTCATATCTGGTCCAATTCTGTCCAGTGGTTTTGGCCGTGCGCGGGAGCAAACATTTGCCTTTTTTGTTTATGGAAAAAAGGAATAGGAAAATGAAAGTGTGTTTTGTTGTTTTCTTAATACATTTGTCCAGTCGGGAGGGAAGGACTGAGGGGCTGGGGGTGGATTGGGGGATACGGGGGAGAGGGCATGCATACAATGTTGTCTGCAAAATTTCAGCCAAAACTATTTACTGGTCCAACATTATTAGCAAAGCCTTGTTTGGATTTGCTACGGTACTCAACATGCAACGTAACTAAATATCAGCACCCATCATCATCTGGGTCACGTGGCCTGTGGTGCTCATTGAGGAGTCACGGGTGGTGTGCTTGGGATGGTGGTGAATTGATGTCACTGGCACCCGTGCCGGGGCCACCCAACTTCCTCCGTCTGCTTGTGTTCGCTTTGCCGGTGCACCCACCGCGTTGCCACAGTGTTCTGTTACTTTTCAGGCATTTGGCAGGGCGAGTGCAGAGACGTGGGAGACACTGCCTGGCAAACATAGGGCATGCTTCTGCCTGCTTTATTCCCATAGATCCATTTTCTGGCCCTCTGGCCTAGCTTATTTCTGTAGCTTTCAATGTCTGGCTGTGGACTTTCCTCGGTTACAAAAGTGAATATGTGCTTAATGTTACATCGAGCCGTTTTTGTGGGGAGCCAACCGAGCCTCTTTACGCCACTATGCCACCTGACTATTAAACATGTTCCAATCTCAGTGGATAATCAGAACGTGTGGAATACAGTCTCTAACCAATACATAAAGCCTGCATTCCATGCTTTACTGTTCTTTTTCACTGTTCCCAATTCGCTAGCCAATCAGCTAACTTGGAATGCAGTCTCTAACCAATACATAAAGCCTGCATTCCATGCTTTCCTGTTCTTCTTCACTGTTCCCAACTCTCTAGCCAATCAGCTAACTTGGAATGCAGGCTCTAACCAATAGATAAAGCCTGCATTCCATGCTTTCCTGTTATTCTTCACTGTTCCCAACTCTCTAGCCAATCAGCTAACTTGGAATGCAGGCTCTAACCAATAGATAAAGCCTGCATTCCATGCTTTTCTGTTCTTCTTCACTGTTCCCAACTCTCTAGCCAATCAGCTAACTTGGAATGCAGGCTCTAACCAATAGATAAAGCCTGCATTCCATGCTTTCCTGTTATTCTTCACTGTTCCCAACTCTCTAGCCAATCAGCCAACTTGGAATGCAGGCTCTAACCAATAGATAAAGCCTGCATTCCATGCTTTTCTGTTCTTCTTCACTGTTCCCAACTTTCTAGCCAATCAGCAAACTTGGAATGCCGGCTTTAGCCAATACATAAAGCCTGCATTCCATGCTTTACTGTTCTTCTTCACTGTTCCCAATTCGCTAGCCAATCAGCTAACTTGGAATGCAGGCTCTAACCAATAGATAAAGCCTGCCTTCCATGATTTCCTGTTCTTCTTCACTGTTCCCAACTCTCTAGCCAATCAACAAACTTAGAATGCAGGCTCTAACCAATAGATAAAGCCTGCCTTCCATGATTTCCTGTTCTTCTTCACTGTTCCCAACTCTCTAGCCAATCAGCGAACTTGGAATGCAGGCTTTAGCCATCTTTAAATGTCTGCATTGCAATCGCCCCTCTGTGATGTGTACACACTGGGCAAGGAGACATGGTCA
The DNA here is from genome assembly GCF_040938575.1 of Ambystoma mexicanum. Classification (NCBI taxonomy): domain Eukaryota; kingdom Metazoa; phylum Chordata; class Amphibia; order Caudata; family Ambystomatidae; genus Ambystoma; species Ambystoma mexicanum. The sequence continues at coordinate 32,621,183 of NC_090931.1, forward strand.
CGCCCCCCTCACAGCTCCCTGCACAATCTCTAATGGCCTTAAAGCTCTTACCAGAAGGCTCTATTGAGTGCAGGGGGTGTGTGCTGTAGTTGGGGGGTCATTGTAGTGCGGGCTCTAATGCTTCAGATGTACTCATCCTTCTTAGATACCCTGAGATATATTCATCTTGCTCCAGTGCCATGTCCAACTAGCGGTGGGGGTGGGGGGGTTACGGAAGGGGGGCCGAGGGGTCGCGGTGTTCTTCATTTCAGCTGGAAAAAACATTTCCCTTAAAAAGTCAGCACCGCCTTCTCGATGCTCGCATGTCTGCTTGTCAGCAGTTTCCCCCTCACTCCCAGCAGTGTCATGGGGGAGGGGGGTCACAAATCTACAGTTTCAGTTTCCAAATTATCTAATTTTTTTCGCTCACTTCTTGCCACTATCACAGCATTTTGCAACTCGAGAAAGTCTCCTTTTGCTGAAATGTCCAAACAAGCAGGAACTCAGGCATGTTGTGAAAACAAAATCAAAATATCGAGGCTGAGTACCCCAAAAGGAAATACAGCGAACTCGGGTTACCAAGGAACATACAAAGTACTTTATTTTATACTGAATCCAGTTACAAAAACAGAGCAAAATCAGATAGCTATCGGCCCTCAGTACAACACAACGAACTCCAGCGTGGTTCAGTGTGTTCAGTGAGTGACGCTGTACATTAGAATGCATTGGCTTTTTATACACTTGGTGGGCACGATGTCCAGCCCCACTTCGGGTTAATATTCCACTTAATACATCACCGATCTAGGGTTCATGTCAAGTCTCGAACAACCGCATATAACTGGTTTGCTTTTAATACATGTATCAACAGGCCTATACAGCAACTATGTATTCTGGGATTTTCCATGTTAGTCTTCTTAAACATTAATACAATGTAGTTAAACAAGTGTTCTAAATTCAGTATTTGGATACATTGTTTTTATAATATACTCGTGGATTAGTTTCATTACACAAGTAATCCCTTACACACAAGTCAACGAGGACAAGGTCTCAGTTCACGACCTCAACAAGTGGCCTGCAGGCAAGTTACATGTTAGCTACGTACAGAGGTCAAGACGGCCATGTTGTATTTTTGGAATGACATTGTCCACCATTTTAAGTCACAGGGTGACTTTTACAAAGCGAATCCTAAAATGGCGGATTGACCTAAAATGGCAGTTTACATTGATTTTAAAGTCAGGACCTTGCAACACGGATTCTTTCACAAGCGACTTTCGAGCAGCTTGGCGTAGGCCAATATTAAAATATTTATTGCAATAGGAGGCACGATATGATTTCTCTTATGACAATGTGGGTTTGCGGATACCATGTGCCTCTCGTGCACATGTGGATCCACGGATACATTCTAGACATGTGTAACCTGGCAGCGCCTGTTACTGGTCCTGGGCAAGGCCTGGCAAACTCTCAATAACTGCGAGATAGCATTGTGGGAAGTCAAAGGGCCTGATTCACAGAAGCGTGTTATAATGGGGGCAACCCCTTAGGAAAACATTCTGTAAATCAGGTCCAAACTGTCGAGTGGTGTCCACGTTGAAAACAATCATATCTGCACACCGGGTGCGTAGAAACTGGAAATAACTAATTACAGGCCGTGCAGAAACCAGCAATACCTGCACACCGGGTGCCTGGAAACTGGAAATAACTAATTACAGGCCGTGCAGAAACCAGCAATATCAGCACATTGGAAGCCTGGAAACTGGAAATAACTAATTATAGGACGTGCAGAAACCGGCAATACCTGCACACCGGGTGCCTGGAAACTGGAAATAACTAATTACAGGCCGTGCAGAAACCAGCAATATCAGCACATTGGAAGCCTGGAAACTAGAAATAACTAGTTATAGGACGTGCAGAAACCGGCAATACCTGCACACCGGGTGCATGGAAACTGGAAATAGCTAATTACAGGCCATGCAGAAACCAGCAATATCGGCACACCGGGTGCGTGGAAACTGGAAATATACAGGCTGTGCAGAAACCGGCAATACCTGCACACCGGGTGCATGGAAATTGGAAATAACTAATTACAGGCTGTGCAGAAAGCGGCTATATCCGCACATTGGGTGTGCGGAAACTGGACATAACTAATTACAAGCCGTGCAGAAACCAGCAATACCTGCACACCGGGTGCCTGGAAACTGGAAATAACTAATTACAAGCCGTGCAGAAACCAGCAATACCTTCACACCGGGTGCGTGTAAACTGGAAATATACAGGCCATGCAGAAACCGGCAATACCTGCACATCGGGTGCATGGAAACTGGAAATAACTAATTACAGGCCGTGCAGAAACCAGCAATATCGGCACACCGGGTGCATGGAAACTGGAAATATACAGGCCGTGCAGAAACCGGCAATACCTGCACACCGGGTGCATGGAAACTGGAAATAACTAATTACAGGCCGTGCAGTAACCATTAATATCGACACATTGGGTGCCTGGAAACTGGAAATAACTAATTACAAGCCGTGCAGAAACCAGGAATACCTGCACACCGGGTGCCTGGAAACTAGAAATAACTAATTACAGGCCGTGCAGTAACCAGCAATATCGGCACATTGGGTGCGTGGAAACTGGAAATAACTAATTACAAACTGTGCAGAAACCAGCAATACCTGCACACCGGGTGCCTGGAAACTGGAAATAACTAATTACAAGCCGTGCAGAAACCAGCAATACCGGCACACTGGGTGCATGGAAACTGGAAATAACTAATTACAAACCATGCAGAAACCAGCAATACCTGCACACCAGGTGCCTGGAAACTGGAAATAACTAATTACAAGCCCTGCAGAAACCAGCAATATCGGCACATTGGGTGCCTGGAAACTGTCAATAACTAATTACAAGCCATACAGAAACCAGCAATACCTGCACACCGGGTGCGTGGAAACTGGAAATAACTAATTACAAACCGTGCAGAAACCAGCAATATCCGCACATTGGGTGCCTGGAAACTGGACATAACTAATTACAAGCCATGCAGAAACCGGCAATACCTGCACATTGTTTGTGAGGGAACTGAAAATAACTAATTGCAAGCCGTGCGGAAGCCAGCAATATCTGCACGCCATGTGGGAGGAAACTGGAAATAACTAATTACAAGCTGTGCAGAAACTGGGAATATCTGTTCCCTGGGAGTTGTGTAAGGGAGGGTTCTTGCGTCCCTCTTTGAGGTCCTCACCTTACTTCACTGGCGGAAGATGTAAGGCAGACTGTACCTTCAGCTCGGGTCCAAGTCCTGAGTTCTTCTTCCTACTCCTTTCTGAGTCTTCAGAGGATCTCCCCAAAAGAGGGGCTTAGCCCTCTTTTAAAGCTGAATGGGCCCCAGTGATTGGTGCAGGCTAAGCCTCCCTTAATGAACCAATCCTGGGTCCCCACCAACGATCTCCTGTATGCATGAGGTCATAACCAGAGTGCTTTGTTATAGAAAAGGTAAAGGGGTGAAAACATGTAATACTAAGTCCCACCCATCTTCCCGTCTGTTGTGGATCAAAGGGTCCCTCTGGTTAATGGAGCTCTCTGTGGGTTCTGATTAAAGTGGCACATCTCCCTTGAAGGTGTGGTGAAAACAGACTTTCGGTCTCCGTCGATGAACATACTCATACCTTGTGAATGGGGTGTCCCTCCGGGGATGACTACTGTAAACATGCAGCCCCAGACATGGTATTTCACTGTCCACTGATACTAAGAGCAGGAGCTGGCTTCAGGTTGACACAGTGCATATCAGTGGTTGTTAGGGATGTCTGTCTCCTTTGTTAACCTCTTCAGCCAGGCTCCTTGTGGGCCTGTTTGAAGTATTCTCTATTAGTATGTTAATTATGTTAATTTCTGCCACCATCTGCAGGCCCAAACAAAAGACCAGGGTGTATCCATTGAGCCTTTGATAGTTAATTAGGCTGGCCATGGCAGAGGGAAGGTTTGGCCCGCCCCCTTCTGAGATGACATGGTGTAATCCTGGCAGTCATGTCGCAACTAAATATGACAGGGGGGACAGCGCATGTAGGCTTTGTCCACCCAGAGTACACAAGTCTATGAGTATGCCATCCGGTGATGATAGTAACATGTGTGTGGATTAGCCCCGCGCATTTTTCGGATGATGATCTGCCATCATCCAATTTAATTTAAAATGTCAATAAACCCAGGGGACCGCACACCCAACGTACGGATTGGTGAATTGGTCACAATGGGTCCTTTTTGGGTATAACGTCCTTTCATCGCGGGATGTTTTGTTGCCGGTTTTTTTACCATGAATTTTTTAACGAAAAAAAACTCATCTAATTTGTGAGGGGGGTTGGAATAATATATATTTGGGGTGTGGTTGTTAGTGGATGGGGGTTTGGTGGGGAGCCCCCCAAAAATAAAAAAATAAAAATTCGATGAGTTTTTCCATTGAAAAATCAGCAGTAAAAAACCCTGCGAAAAAACATCCCGCGATGAAATGACATAGAACCCATTTTGATTTCACTTTTAACGAATTGCGCTCATGGCTGTTGTTGGCTCATCCAATCAGAGCCCAGCCTGGTCTCTGGACGGCCGTCATGGGGTGAGGTGTCTATTGCAGCTCGTAGGGAGAAAGCACGTGCTTGCATGGTTGCCATGGCCGGCAGTGACCTGGCAGCCCATGAAGGGAGAGAGTAGCTAAACAAAGTAATACAAAAATAGGAAAAAACGAGAGGAGGTATTTATAGGATGTGAGAGTGGAACCTACCCATCGTTAAAAAAAGTAAAGAACTATTAGTCAAACTAAAACATTCGTCAATTTCACATAGAACGCCATCCATGTACCTCCAGATTCTAGTAATGCAAACAGGTCGATACATCAATGAAGGAGAACTCTAAAAAGGGGGCAACACCCCGGGAGAGCAGATGGATAGAATGAGGGGGTGCGCTAGCAGAGGCCAAGCGTAGGGGTGGGGGGCTCTCCTGGCGGCGTCAGGTAAATGCACAAATGCCTCTCTGCAGGCTGCAGAAGTCACTGGATAGGAAGGTCTCCTCGGAATCCCCTCTGCAACTGGCATGGGATGTGTACGGCCGAGCGTCGGGATGCTTGACCTCCTCAGTGCAGCGCTTCGCAGGCCCCCCGGCGCTATACTACAGCATGGTGGGCGCGGTCTGGGGAAGGCCCAAGAGGCTCGAGTTCTGATTGGGCCTTAAACCTCGTGATGATCAGTGAGAGCCCAGAGTTTCTCGGTGCCTCAAAGCCCAGTTCTGCTAAGCTTGGGACTGGGAGCAAGAGGAACCAGCAGACCCTCCCCCGCCCCCCTCACCCCCCCCCCGGCTTGTTTCACGTGTTGAGGAGGCACCTGGTGCAGGAATAAAGAACGACCTGGCGCCAGAGAAGAAGACACAGAGGCCGGGGAGACACGTGCATTGCCCGGTACGCTGCCTTCAGAGGGTTGGCACCTGTGCCAAGGTCCTGTGCACAGGCGTTGCTGGGGGGCGGGGGACTTAGGGGGTTATAGCATCGGGTCCTTTGTTTGTATGCCCGGGATAGAAGCTCATGGACTACAACCAAAAGGCTATAGCTAGCCCCGAGTCCCGCCAGTCCCGACATTAGCTTAGCCCTGATCTTTTCCAGAGCTAGCAACACCCCTGGTCCTGTGGCAATTAGATGCCACTAGTGGGGGCGTCTTTAGACTTTAAGCAAAGCCGCTTTTGCCAGGGTTAACATAGCACCCCTTCTCTGAAGAAAGTGATGTTATGTAAAAGTATAAAAAGGTGATGAGAAAACAATCCCCAGGAGCAGAGCTGGGCTTCATATTAAAAGAGACCCCGAATGTTCGCCCCCGTCTGGGGCTCAGCTGCCAGCCCCACCCCACCCCGTCTGGGGCTCAGCTGCCAGCCCCACCCCACCCCGTCTGGGGCTCAGCTGCCCAGTGAGCTTGGTTCGCCAGTCCTCTGCCAGGCGCCTCTTGTGTGTCTATTGTGTGCCTCTAATTCTCAGAAGGACTCCTCTGCCCCCCCCCACCCCTCCGCCCCCATGCCACATCCACCGCAGGTGCAGGGTCCTTGGGCAGCCCTGACCCCGGGACTTATTAACGAGCTGCACTCAGTAGTGCAGTTATGTGGCAGTTCCGTGCAGTTCGCAGCCTTGCTGCCCGCCTTGTGCTAAAAGCCCCAGTGCCCACCTGGCTTCAGGGTTAGAGGCACACCTCCTTCTGCCTCCAGCAGTGGTAGGTTTAAGGCAAAGGTCCCCTTGGCCTAGAACGACAGAGGGCCCCAGGTGGGCGGGTCATGGAGCCGGAGTCTGGAGTGGGCGGAGTTGCACAATGAACTTTAGGGATAAATGCTACATTTATTTTAAGTTGTGTTTTTTAGTTTTCTGTGTTGTGGGGTCTGACTCTAGCTAGTGACAGCTGGGCCTCCATTGCCTGGTGGTGATATAGAATGCTGAAGCCTGAAGCTACTGTTGGGAATGACAGGGGTCAAGGCAATGACATGGGCAATGTGGGGGGCATTACAGGAGGTGATATCCCGGGAGGATTCCTACAGCATGCAGAACCATTGTGCGCATGTCCCCACACATACCCCACACACTTGAAATGTCATTAAACATCACAGACTTAAAGGAGTTCACCTTTTAATCTCAAACATAACAGAGGGTACTTTTTTTCTGGGTGCTGCTTGTGGCACTTGAAAGACCCCGTACCTCCAACCCACCACCCCCATATCTCCTCCAGCTCCACAGGGCCCCGCTGCAGGGCAGTGAATGGAAATGTAGAGGAAATAAGGGCATGGTAGTGAGGGAGAAAAGTAGAGAAGGGGCAGGTAACACAAACACAGATGGGACAGGAGAGTGGCGAGTGAAGGAGGGCAGAAACATGAGGGAGGTTGAGGGTGAGGGAAGGCAGGAGATAAGGTGATTGAACTGCACCATTTGAAGTTAAAAGGGTGAATGGGTACAGAGAATGAACGAGGGCAGGAAAATAGGGCAATAGTTAATGAGGAACAAGAGTGAGGAAAAATGCAGAGTAAAAAGGATTAAAGGGTGCGGAAGAGAGCTGGGGGTTCAGGAGTGTAAGGAGAATGGGGAATAGCTAAGGTCTAAAGAGTCGGGGAGAAATGAAGAGTGACGGAGGCACGAGAAGGGAGGCACGTGAGAGGAATGGGGAGTGGAGGGGCAGCAATGTAAAGGCAAACGGTGTCTGACGCGGGTAAACGAAGGAGGAAAACATTCTTTGAAGGAAGGCAGAGGAGTATGAAAATAGCAGCAAAATGAGGAAGAGAGCAGGATCTCTGCAACAAAGAACCTTTGGCAGAAACGGAGAAAGAAAAAGGCACATCATCTGTCCTGCTGCCCCCCAACACCACCAGGTTCAGCTTTGTGTCAACCTTACTTCAATAAACCAATTAGAGGTTGGTGACCCAGACACGGGCACATGAGTAAGAATGTTGTCCCTTAAAAGGTGTGATTGGTGGGTGATCATAAATGGGAGGGGAGTATAACATTGCAAGCTGTGTAAAATAAAGGTTCAAGCTGATTACCTTATATTGAATTCTCTTTCACTGTGAAAACCTTTTTCTAAACCAAATGTTAATGTTTTTAGGTCCACATTCATGTGCAGGCTGCTACTGCAATCATGAATTCAGGGTCGTTAAAGAAAAAGCTGTACGTGTCTTTTTGCTTGACCTATTTCTATAACAGCTTATATATTGTCAGCTGGGTTTCTTATCTGATTTGTGTACTTTTCAAGGCATTGATAGAAAAAAGATTTTTTCGCTTTTGGAAATCCAAAACATAAAATATATTTGTGACTTATCACTGGGAAGCTATGTAGTCAAGTTCTTATATCACAGCCTATGTCAAAATACTCATTTCACCACTTTAGGGAAATCTGCGATTCCGTGAGAATTATTTAATCTCACTGGGCCTGATCTGCTGACATTGGGTGTTGTTAGAAGTGATTTAGTTTGCAATTTCTGCTATGAAGAAAAACCCTCATGGTTTACTAAACTATTGAGTTGTTGCATATTAATAGTCAATATTTATATATTGCACAGGACATAACTCTCTTCGATTGTACGTGAAAACGTCTTTTAATGTCTTGAGCAAAGGTATCCTGGAGTATTGAAGACTGACGTCACTGCTTGTCATGTCATTTACTGTGATGTCGCTTCAGATCATGCCAACCCATATCGTGCAAATTAGGGTTCCGCATATCTTTTGCTTGACAGGTCCATAAGACAAATTAGAACATATCAGGCCCTTGTATACCTAACAGGCACACAGTGTTGTGATTCTCTTGTACTATTTATGTGTTCAAGCGCCTCTGGGAGAAGAGGAGGGGCAAGCAGCTGTCTCTGGTTTGGCAGTCTTACTACACAGCAACACATTTTTATCATGGCATTAAATATGCACTTTGCCTTGTGTGCATGTTACAGGCTGCCCTTTGCTGGCTGCTGTCACCTTAACTGAAGACTTTAGATGTGCTCTTTGCAACAAGTTATAGACAGCCTTTGCATCCAGTCTGGATTTCACCTCTTTGCCTTTTACTCTATTTTCTTCTGCGTTACCACCTTGCTGACAGAGCAATTACGAACTCTTCAGTGGCAGTTTAGTGTTTGAGCTCCTCTCTGGCTGCTCGCCCCTAAAGACCAGTCTTTTGTATCCATTCTTATTTAAGGAACCCAAGGGTGTGACAGACTGTGTCCACCCCGCCTGACTGTAGGCAAAAGGAGGTGCCCAATAAATTGTGACAAATATTTCGGCGGCCCCTGTGAGCGAGCACTAAGACGCTCTTTGTTATTCCAATGTGCCTGTCGACTGCCAGCAAGCAGGGGTGAGGGCGGGTGTGTTGTGGCTGATGTGGGGTGATTGGGAAGGTGCCGGACCAGGACATGGATGAGCCCACTCGCCTTGTGTCCGTCATCCGAGTGCTAAGTCCACCTCTGTAAAGCACGTGGTTATTTTCCAGTGTTCAGGGGAACGCGTTTACACTCCAGTCTTGGATATAATGGGAGCGACTGGGCATCAAGTTCACTTAAGTCAACATGGAACATGTCACCCACAAAGACCACTGTATGAGTTACAGCTGGTCACTATAGTATAAAGGGAGGGGGTCACTTTTAGTCCTCAGAGTAAGGAGGAGGAGGAGGTGTCTTCCTGCTCCTGGTATGAGGGTGACTGTTCCATTCTAGTTGATGGAATGAAGGGGGTGGTTCAGCTTTAATCCTTCATATAAAGGCAGGGGTCCCCTTTCATCCTTAGTAAAAGGGAGGGCCCTTCTTGTTCCCAGTGTGAGGGTGACTACTTTTTGAGTAATTAGTCTGACCGCGAGGTCTTCTCCTGTTCTTGGTGTGAGGGTGATGGTTCCCTTCTAGTTCTCAGTATAATAAGGTGGGGGGAGGGCTCACCTCTAGTTCTTGGTGGGTGATGGTCCCTTTCTAGCCATCAAAATAAATGGGAGGGCTCTCCTTTAGTCCACAGCGTACGAGAGAAGCTTCTCCTCTAGTTCTCGTGTGAGGCTGATGTTTCCAATCTAGCCCTTACCCCAAGGGGGTTTCTCTTCCATTACTCATTATAAGAGGTTGGGGGGGAGGCATCTCCTCTAATTCTTACTGCAATGTTTACCTTCCAGGGGGGTTTCCTCTTGGTCCCAGTTTGAAGATGACCGTTCCCTTTTAGTCATTTGAATAACAGGGAGGGTCCTGCTCAATTACGCAGTAGGAAGCGAGGGGCCCCTTTAAGTCCTTAGTATGAGGGGCTCTCTGTTCCTGTTCCCATTATGAAGGTGACAGTACCTTTTAGTCCTCAGGATAAGGTTGAAGCTTCTCCTCGGTTTGAGGGTGACAGTTACCTTCTAGTCGTCAGTCTTAGGCGGCGGTTGGTCTTCTCTAGTTCTCGGGGCGTGTAACGGTTTATTGAGAGGCCACCCTTAACACAGGGAGTTCTTTCCCTCCCAATCAAGGTCTCACGCAACAAACTGTTTAGCGGATTCTCCTATTCAGCCCTATCTCCAATGTATCCAATACACCTTGGGTCCCTCCCCCTGAGCTACCAAGGAGCCAAGAACCCGGCCGGTGTACAGGAAATATGTTAAGGTTTATTTGGATTAAATGTTACAAAACTCACACTGAAATGTCAAACACCACTTTATCCATGGCACAACACAAACTTCTCTCAACATAAATAAATCACAAAAGTGATTTGAAAAGAACAAACATCACAATTCTTGACTTTCTAAAAAATGTTACTTCAAGAAAGAATTAGCGCTAGTCAGTGAACACATTGATAGACGTAATTCTGTGCAATTTCAATTTTCCTGCGCACTTTAGGGGCCTCATTATGACCCTTGCAGTCCCGTAATGAAGGGTGCTGGTACGGGACTGGCACCTTTGATTACGGGACCGCTGATTACAAGGTTCCCTTTGCGGGACTCGGAACAGACGTCTGGTAAAACCAGACGTCCTTTCCGGGTCCCGCGAGGGGAAGAGGGAGGTAATAACGGGCCATTTGTAATGTGCCCGTTATTACCTCCCTCCCCATTCCCATTGAGCCTTATGGGCGCTCAAATAGGAATGGGGAATGGTTCCTTCAAGGAGGAATTACTGGGTCCTCCAATGTTGGAATGACCCGGTTATTCCTCATTGAAGGAACTCGGTAATGGAGCCCGTTTTGGAGGCAGCCGTGGAGCTAATAGCACCATGGCTGCCCCCAAACTCGCAATGAGGCCCCTAAATCTGCGCAAATACGTATGGCAATTGTTATTTCACCCACACTTTTGCTTTAAAATAAACACAGGGGCCCTCATTACAAGTCAGGTGTTAAGGACTTAACGGCGCCGTCGGCGCCGTTAACCCTTAACGCCTGATTCACACTTTAACGCCTGCTTTTTGCAGGCGTTAAAGTCCAAGGTGCTAAGTGACCTTGGTGCTAATTATGGTGCCGTAATTAGCGCCTTCCCCATCCCCATTATGCCCTATGGGGCAAAAATGGGAATGGGGAAGGGCAAATGGTGAATGGGGAATTACTGCCCCACTCACCTTGGAATGGGGCGGTAATTCCGCCATCCACCATGGCGGAATCCGGCATGGACCATGGTGCTAATAGCACCATGGTCCACCGGCTGACTTGTAATGAGGGCCCCCGATTTAGCGGTTTGCATTCACCCCATCCACCCCCCCCTGACTAATGTCTGGGTTGGGGAAGTCTGACAGAAAAATTAAAATGGTTTGGGAACTTTGGATTTTAGATGCCCCCTCCACGGAAAGGCCTGTGTGGGGAAGCTGGGTGGTAGAAATTGGGATGATTTAAGAATTTAGGATTTTCAGCCCCCTGCCCACTTAAAGTCCTGTGTTATAGGAAACTTGGACAAAAAGATTGGACTCATTTAAGAACAAAGACACCCCTCTTCCTTAAAGAAGTCGGGGCCAACAGTACAAAAAGGATTACCCAATTAAATTATAGGCAACAGTTTTTCAGCGCACACCGGGAAGTGAGCTTTGTTAATTTCAAATGTTAACAAAAATCACCCGTAGCGTTCCACCAAATGGGTAATTAATTAAATGAATCTTTTTAGTTAAGTAGGCTAAGGATCTACACAGTTTACCCCCTCCAACTCCCACCAAACTATAAAGGGAAAAGGCTTTAAGGCAAGCAGACTCCTGTGAGGAATTCAACCATCCACATGGTGGGTGTGTGTTCACCTGGGCTTTTTGGAAATTTTATATGAAATTGAATGATGGTAGATCAACCTCTGGAAAATGTGTGGGGCATTTTCCTATGTGCACCGCACAACACCTGTGTACCCTGGGTGGACACACCCTATAGGCACAGTCCCCCTGTCACATTTAGTTGGAATGTGACACCCAGGAGTACACCAAGGCATATCAAAAGGGGGAGGGCAAAACCTTCCTCCTGACATGGCCAGCCTAATTAACTAACAAAGGCTCCATGGATCTGGCTTGATCATTTGTTGGCTCTGCTTGTGGCAGTTTATTTATTTATTTATTAACATTTATAAAGCTCGCAGCAGCCCTGTGGCATCGTGGCGCTGTTACAGACAAAAAATTGTTGCTGGTTACTGGAAAAAAAATCTTAGTTACATGACAGTGAGGCAGATGTACGTATATGGTTACATAGAGGTGCAGAAGCATGCAGAGTAACGATAGGGGAGGGGGTAAAGGGAGAAGGAGGAGGGTTTATGTTAGTTAAAGAGTTTAGTTTTGAGGCCTTTGCAGAAAGCTATCAGAGAGGTCTCAGCCCTGAGTGCGTTGTGTAAGGCGTTACAAAGTTTAGGAGCTAAGTGAGGAAAACCGATCCCTCCTGCTTTGGCTCTTTTGACGGGCGGGATGCACAGTTGGTTGGCGTAACGACTTCTCTTAGGACGCGAGGAGGTATCTCTGATGATGGTTTCCATTAGGTAGGGTGGGGCAGAGAGGCTTAAGCATTTATGCGTTAAGGTGAGGTTCTAGAAGGTGATTCTCTCCTTCACAGGGAGCCAGTGGATGGCCCGTCTAGCCTGCGTGATATGGTCTCTTTTGGGGATACTGAGGGCTGCTCTGAGCACGTTGTTTTGGACTATTTGAAGCATATTTAGATTTCTGGCCGAGGTACCTACTAAGAGAACATAGCAATAGTTTAGTGCAACTCCAATTTAGGCTCGAGCGATGGAAAGGCAGTTTTGGTTGGATAGGAATGGTTTAATGCTATTCATTAGTTTGGTGGTGTGGGCAGAGGCTGAGGCGATGGCACTGACCTGTCATGTCATTGACAGAGTGGAATCTTGGAAGACCCCAAGGGTCTTCACAAAGGAGGAGATGGGGATAGTGGTATTGTCGATGGTGAAGTTGCAGTATTTTAGATTGAGTTTGGACAGGATTTCTTTGGGGCCCATGAGGATGATCTCCGTTTTGTCTCCATTGAGGCACAGACCATTGGCTGCCATCCAAGCTTGGATAGTGGTATATATTAGGAAGAGGGCTGCTGAGTCTTGGTCGTAAGATCCAGTGAGAGGCAGGAGTACTTGCGTATCGTCGGCATAGTTGGTGTAAGCTATGCCAAGGGAGTCCAGCTTGGCGAAGAGTGGCTTTGTAAACCAGTTGTAGAGAGTAGCGCTGTGCAGGAGCCCTGGGGGACACCGCAATGGATAGTGGCGGGAGCTACGTTTGCCTGATCTGAGAAAACCTTCATGGGTCTGCCTTTTAGGAATGAGGTTATCCAAGAGGAGGCCTGAAGTGAGCTGCAGATGAGAGGTAAGGATTTTGTGATCAACGAGATCAAACGCAGCCAAGAGATCCAAGAGCAACATAAGAGCTGGTTTACCTGTGTCCATTATCTCAGTTATTTGGTTTTTAAGGTCAAGGAGGGCGGTTTCGGTGCCATGACCTTTGAGGAAACCTGATTGCCTTGTACCTAGGATGGCGTTTGAGTCAAGGAAGTGTTGGATCTGGTTATGGCCAGCTTTATCTAGGATCTTAAGGAGGAAAGGGACAGTGGTGATAGGACAGTAGTTATTAGGGGAAGTGGGATCAGGGAGGTTTTCTTTTGGAAGAGGGCGGACCCAAGCTTCTTTAGGTTGGAAGGGACTGTACCTGTGGCAAAAGAGGCATTGATGAATGCCGTGATGAGAGGAGCCAGGGAATCAGCGCAGTCTTTGATAATGTTAGGAGGGCAAATGTCTTCTTTACACAAGGATGGTTTGAGATGTTTGTGACTTCCTGTTCTGAGACCTCCCTGAAGGAGAAGAGAGGGGTGGAGGGTTTGTGAGGGGCAGTGCTAGGTGTAGCAAGATGGTCGTGTTTGAGGAGTGCCTTTCATTGAGATTGTATTTTATCTTGGAGAAGTTTAATTTTGTTCACCAGGCTTCGTCTTTAGTGATCTCATCGGGGCTGGTGGACGGGGTGATGAGGTCTTTAAAGATAGAGAACATTTCCTTAGATTTGGAGTTAGCATCAGTGATACCTTGGTTCAAGGAGTTGGACTTTGCTTTGAATATAGCTTTTTTGTATTGCGTTGATAGGCTTTTGAATTCTTCTAGAGTATAATCACTGGGCTTAGACTGCCAGTTGCTTAGAGCAAGGAGTTTGCTGGTGCAAAGGGTTACTAAGTCTTCCATGAAGCAAGAATTGGTGTGCATAGATTTGTTCTCCTTTTTGGCTTCGATCGGGGCTATGGCATGAATGGCTCTAGTGAGAGTGTGGGAGTAGATGTTAGTGAGTGAGCTGGGGTCACTAGCGAAAGGGGGTTTAAGTTCTGGGACATCCAGGAAGGGAAGAATGTTGTCCTTAGTTCATTTATGGGAACTTCTGACCATGGCTGGAGGGGCATAGGCGAGTACCTTAGTGGTAGGATCGGTGGGAACGGTGAATTGGATGCCGTTGTGACCAGTCCACGGGTAAGCCATGTTGGACAAGACGGTGGATGAGCAGTTTAAGTCTGCCACCCAATCAAGGGTGCAGCCTTTAGAATGAGTCGGGCCTGTGACTTTTTGGGAAAACCCTAGGTCTTAGATATCCTTGGCTAGGGCTAAGGCCTCTTTGTCCTTTGGGTCGTTGAGACCTAGTTTGAAGTCTCAGACTACGATGGTTTTAGTGGAGCATTTTAGGTTGTTGCCTAGAATATGGAGGAGATGCCCTTGGAAGTCGGGGCTGTGCCCAGCGGCCTGTAAATGATGTGTACGTTTAAAGTACAATTGGGGGACAGGGACAGTTTGGCTGAGAGGAGGTCGCTGTTGCCTTTCCAAGGGTGATAGCACCACCTAATTGAGAGTGTATCCTTAGATATAAGGGCTATACCTCCACCCTTTGAGAGCTGTCGGTCCTGTCAAAGGATAGAGTATCCCTGAGGGAGGGCGAGGGAGATAGCTGGGCCGGAAGCCTCGTGGAGCCAAGATTCTGTGACAGCAAGTATGTCTAAATCATGCGTGGTGATGAGGTCGTTAATCTCAAGGGCATGGGCGGGGAGGGAGTGAGCATTGATGAGAGCACATTTGAGGGCATGCGCGGGACTGTTTTTTTTAAAGATGGATGTGTGGTGAGAAGCGCTAGCGTGGCAGAGGAGGGAGGTGGCTAGGGAGGGGCAGGCATGGAGAAATTTGGTGGTGTCAGGTGGGGGTGTGCCAGTGGATTGGGTGAGAAAACCCAAGGGGGGTGGCTGGCCATGAAGGAGCTTGGCCATGGTGTTGTGTGATGATACGTGTGTGATAGTTGTGTGAGAGCCAGGTTTGTTATTTCTCTTGGCTGTGGGGTTAGACAGGCTGGGGTACAGAGCGGGCTCGGTGCATACCCTGAGCCTAGAGATCATGGATCCTAGGAAGGTTTGGGAGCTTGGAGGGTCAGTGGGGTTGCTTGTGGGGGAAGTGTTGACTAAACACGCAGGCTGATGGGGAGTGTGGGTGGCGGGGTGTATGTTGGAGGTTGGCATTATGGCTGGATCGGTATGCCAGAGGATGGCTAGAGTGAATGTTAGTGCAATGAGGAGGTGCTGTATGAGGGTGGTACAGGGAGTGTGCTGGCATTTATGTGTATAAGATGGCAGGATAGTGTAGTATGATACATTGGTAGGCAAATGATGGAGCAGGTGCTGTGTGGCAGGTGATGTGTTACTGAAGGGAAGTGATCTTGCGAAGGTGATCAGTATAAATGAGCGGGCTGTTCTTCCGGGGCAATGGGTGAGCACAAAGCAGTTAAGACAAGATTGACGTCAGAGCGGCCGAGGGGCAGACTGGGCACAGTACAATAGGAGTACAAATCAATGTTCAGAAACTTCGTGAGTTACTGGTAGCCATTGGAAGGGCGTGAGGCAGTAGGACAGTCAGAGTCAGTGAGACTAAAAGTGGGGCTTACCTAGTAGGTGCAATGGCAAGGGGTAGGGCTGGCAGCGTGCTCCAGTGCGCAAACAGGTGCAAACAGGGCCTTTTCCTTTGTGGGCCTTCCGCAGAACGGGCCGGCTTCCGCCTACCGGCGGAAATCGTGTGTTCAAAAACAATGGCTGTTGCTAAGCAGCAAGCCCAATAACCTCGATTTCATGGCGTAAACGAGACGACAGCGGCCATTAAACAGGCAGGCAGCCTCAGGACGTACAATTCTATGGAATGTAAACAAATGCCAAATTAGAAAACTCGGATGCGGTGAACAGCTGAGAGTACACAGGCCTTCTTGGGACTGCTCACCTTTTGGGTGTTACTGGCACAAAGAGCATACACTGCTCGAGCTTCTCCTGCAGCACGTGTCGTGGGTCGTGGTATTACTGATGAAGGGGAGAATAAAGTGACGCAGTGACGCATACCGATGAGAGTTAATTTAAGCAGAGGAGAGGCCTGGTCGCAGGGCTAACAAAAGACAGGAAACCCCAACACCTTTGTTAGAGGAAAGCTTACGGTGTCTTCAATGTGTCGATATTTCCCAATGATCACGTCCTCTTTCTGTGCAGTTATCAAATCTGCATCTAGGGTATCTTTACTCCAGTGGGCAGTCGAGGGTTCTCTAGTCACACGAGTTTGTGATCTGGTGACAGCGGCAACTTGGATTTCACCCAGCAGCAATTCTTTCTATGAAATCTCCCTGCAGAGCTCTAGTCAGCCAGGTCATTCCCAGTCTTATCTGCAGTCTTATCTTGAATGCACTAGACCTAGCAAGTTCGTTTTGTCCTGTCCTCCCTCTGTCTTTCCTCCCTAGCTTGGTCGCACCTGAAACTCTTGTGCATAGGTGCGTGATGGTTTGCTCTTCCCTTCTGCCCCTCCCACCCTCTGTCCCTCCTGTCATGCACTTGCACTAGTAGAAATGCCTCTGGCCTAGTATACTAGTTAATTTTGATTAGATCATTCAGAAACATCAAGGCCTAAGAATGACTACTGTTTTCCCTTGTACCGTGCTTTGAAGCACTTCACTGGTGCATAAGCGCTCTACAAATAAACAATTACAAATACAACTGAAATCTGGCCCCTCTACCTTGGAATGACTTCTTATCTTCTTCCAATAGATGACATCTCATTGGTGGTCATCAGATCATCAATTGTCTGGATCGTTTTGGCAAGCTTTAGGGATTTATTATTAGCACAAAGCATGTCTCGATTATTCATGTTAATCAGGTGCTCCATGAACCCATTCCTGACATAATCAGAGTCAGTGATTATGACCAGTTTATTGAGTTGGTGGTGCACCGCAGTGAGGATGTCTTGATGTACCACCATCAAATCTGCCACCTGACTACTTCGGGTCCTATTTTATAACCAGCAGAGGGTTCCAGGGTATCATTCACCCAGGCATTCCCAATGCCAGCCACCAGTTCTTTCCCCCCGTTGTTATCAACAAGGTAGGAGCACCCATCCACAAAAACTGTGGGTATCCCCTGACACATGTCTTCCTCATAAACTTTGTGCGGGGAATTAAGGTATGCCTTCATATTATCCATAGTCCTCAGACTTTCGTCCTTGAGACAGTTTTCTTGAGCACAGTCATGCAAGTCAGCCAGACCTTGCGCTAGGGGACTCTTCTTGTTTTGGCCATATCTGACCTCCACAGGAAAGCCTTGTATTGACAGAATCCAGGAAGTAATTCTGGAATGACTAACATTCCCTGCCCAAATTCTGTCACTTTGGAGATGTTGCAAGGGTTGGTGAGGACTCTGGAATGATGTGCTCCCCCTGGAGGAATAGGCAGTAATTTGTTAACGACTACACCGTTGCCAGGAGTGCCTTCTTGCAGTCATTGCATTTTTCCGTCCCAGAGGACAAAGTCTTTCTCATGTACGAGATGACTTTGTTGACCTTGTCGTGCTTTTGATACAACACCTCTGTCAGGCAAGTATCCGAGAACTCCATCTCCAAGAATAACTCCTACTTCTTTATGGGGTAAACCAAACAAGGAAGCTGGGGAAAGGTTTCTTTTCAGTTGTTTAACTGCCTCGGCTTGTTCCGGACCCCACTCCCACTTGACTCCGGCCTTTAAAAAATGGGCCAAAGGTCGAGTGACCTCTGCGTAGCCTTCAATGAATGTTCGACTATAATCAGTGAGTCCAAGAAGGCTTCCGCCTTGAATGCCTGGGAATTAAGACCCTTAGGGGTGATCTCATGCCCTGAGAAGTTCACTCAGATCCAACACCACTGTGCCTTCTGAAAGGACAGTTTTCCTCCGGCTTTCTGCTACTGGGTTAGAACATATTGGATTTCTGCTATATGTTCCTCCACAGTTGAGCTCTTGATCAAAACATCATCCAAATAGGCCCCTTTAAGCCAAAGCGGGCATCGCCTTATGTTGGAAGATGTTGAACTCATTGCCAGAGTTTATGTATCCAAAGGGGATTCAGGTCCATGTGTAGTGCTGCCCCCGAAAGTAAAGGCAAGCTTGTACTGGCCTTCCCTACTCACAGGTAATGTCCAGTAACCCTTGGTCAGGTCATTGGCGGTATACACCTTTGACCCTTGGATCTGGGCCAGTCCTGATCGATGTAGGAAAGGGGCCATCTTGACATGTGGACCCGTTTGTTCAAATCCCTCAGGTCTGCACAAAGTCTCCATTGGCCGTTTGGTTTGAGGATTCCCAGTACCGGGTTGTTGAAGGTACTGTGGATCAGACAAAATATCCCACAGGATTCTACGTTCTTAATAATCTCTGTGAGTGACATCATGGACGCAACAGGTAACCGGTTTTGTTTCACAAATACTGGCGCCATCTTGGGGTCTGCGGTATGGTGGTTGAATTAATAGATCTGCGTCCACAGTCATATAAATCCACTGAAAAGATATCTTGGATTTGCAGGAAGCCCTTTTTTAGCTTTTGTCTTTGCTCCTCGGTTTCACAGGCATCAGCAAGATTGAGCCTTTCCTCAATCATCTGCTTGATACCTGGAAATACCTCGGGCTTTGCAATTTCAACGGTATCCTCTAGTTGGGTGGAGAGATCTCCTGATGGTGTTGACCCGGACAGGGCATTCAAGGTAGTGTTCATTGAAACTGAACACTACCTCCTCTCTCCTAATGTCACAGGTCACCTCTCCCACCCTGTAGGAGCAGGAGGTGTACACCAGGAAATTCCCTGCATGCTCAATAAAGATCTTTTGTGGAGGAATACCATCGCTTATGTCAAAACAGTCTTTTGGGATTGGTCCCATAATTTCATTAATTAAATCAATAGAATAATGTTGGGCATCAACTGCCATTCCAATAAAGGTGTCTGCGCCCAAAGTGATACTTCTAGGGTTGCTGTTATCCACCAATATTCAAGTGGTGTTGTGTTCTAGGTCTACTGTGGGTGTCGGATTTAAATACAAACCTTGGTGTTGGAGATGGGAATTTAGATTTATATAGACTTCCTGATGTTTGAGGTTCTGTCCTTGCTTAATTTTGAGGGGCAAGAGTGAATTGTCACACCCGTCCCGGGATGTAACCTCTTCTCACACTTGAACTTCAAAGGCATAAGGCAGCAATTCAGCTGACTGGAATGCTTTTTCAATGTTGTCAAAGCCCATGGGGTTACTCCCCAGTCGGGACCAGGATTTATTATTAATTAGGTCCAAATTGAATGCGAATCAGTTGAGAATGTCACTTCCCAGTTAAAAGGCGGAAGGGACATCTCTCACGACCCACCAATTATGTTCTATGCTTTTGTTGCCAATGGACATTTTTTGCATACACCTGCTAGGCATGAGATGATTGGAATTTGAGGTTTCCAGACCTGTTTCCCACTTGTCAATCAATTTAAATTTGGGAATGGTCTGACCTTTTGGGAGCTCCTGAATAATTGTTCGCTGATGGAGCTCCTTTTATTATTGAAGCAAACTTCCTTGTATGGTTTCACAGAACTCAATGTTTCTTCTGATTTTGGACTGGTGTAACATTTTAGGGTGTTCCCTTCCAGTGTGGATTGCACTTAAAACTGGGGGGGAGGTTGATTTTCAAGAATCCCATCACCAGTTTGTTCTCCTACAGAGATGACAGTTCTGTCTGGAACTTGGTTATTCTTGAAATGGAACTGTTCATTCTCAGAACGCTGATCAATTAAATGCCGGGTATCATTCCTGCTCACATAATTGGTACTCATTTTTAATTTTATGCAGAGATTAGTCTGAGTCCAGAGGACCTTGTTTACACAGTTAATCAGAGGTGAGAACCTTCTCAGGTGATCATTCCCCAGTAAACAAGGTTTGCCCTCTGGAGTCACAACTCTTACTGGATGTTTCAGCCGGTGCCGTCCAATTTTTATTTCCAGATCTACAGTCCCTTCGACGGAAATATAATTCCCATCTTAATTGTGGAGTTGTCTGAGAAGTGGTGTGAGGCGAATTTGGTGGCACTCCCCCTGTCCTGAATGTAGTTGGTCAAATGCCTGTTTGGACAGGAGGGTGGCTTGCGATCCAGTATACACCAGAGCTGATCATTCACATTGACCCTGCACCTTGACCGGTGCATAAAATCGGCCTCCTTTCTCCTCTAAGGTGCAAAGAAAGTGGGAGTTATTCTTAATGTTGAACTCCAACGCTGATCTTGGGCAATTTTCCGTGTCCGAGTTCGGGACTCTGTAAATAACATTTTGCAAATCGCAATGGGAGTTGTTGGGGAATCCTCCTTTTCCCTGGCTCCTTGGCTGTCCACCTTACCTGATGACAGTTCTCAGAACCTGTTTGGAGAAAGGACCCACCCCCCCTCTGTTTCAATTCTGTCTGGTTCGCCTTTTCAGGGTTGAAGAGTTTCTTGTTCTGGGTCGGTCTCCATACTTACCCCGTCCCACTCAGGGTCTTTTGGGACCCATTTTTCTTTGGGAGGGATACCCCGTTTTTTAAAGAGAAGGTCTGCTTACCTGAATCCTCCAGAGATTCTTCTCTTTCAAAGGGGATGATCCAGAGTTCATCCACAAAGTGGTTTCTTTTTTGGCCTCTCCTACTTAACCTTTGCTCTTTGGGTTCTAACATTTTGGGGGTAGAAGAGACACTTTCATGCCAAAAGGTTTTCAGGGGTTTTGTCTGGGTGAGAAAGAAAGCTTACTCTAGGGTTTGGCATCCCCGCCTCACCCGGGCCCCCTCCTCAGAAACCTGTGGTTTGTTAAAGGTTTCCTCCTGTCATTTCCCCCCTGGCACATCAGACTTGGGTGTTGAGGAATTCTGTGAAGCAGGGTTAGGTTGAGAGTTTGACTGAGCCCTCTGCATGAGACTATTGGTCAGTTTCTGAACCTGCCGTTCCAGTTGCTAGACCTTGTCTGGGTGGTAGGGAGGTCTCAAGTCATACCTCTGCTGCTCCTGAAAGGGGTAACTGTCCCTTCTCCTGGAGTAGCATGGGTACTGGAAATTGCCCCATAATCTTCCATCCTGAATCTCCCTTTTCCAGTGTTCCAGGATCTATTGTCCTGGAATTGGGGAGAGAGAGGAGGATTGTTTTGGAAGTTCTGATTCGGGGGGTATCTGGGGGAAAAGTTCAGATTGGGAGGTGGGGTGATACCTCTCTCCTGAGGGAAGTGTGGAAGTATGTTTCCCGGGGCAGTACTTACCTGATTAGCCCACCCACCCTTTAGCTGGGGGAGTGTATACATACCCCAGGATTGGTTTGGTACCTTTGTAGCTAGGGGTTATATAGGTGCCCTCTTTCTAAATCTACCTGCCTCTAGTCTCCGCCCTCTGCAACTAATCTAGAACAGGACTGTGAGACTTGTCCTTGGCTTCAATCCCTGGGATCGTATCTATCTAGCTCTGAAATCTCTGCATTGGCTCCCAGTGGATGCAAGGATTAAATTAAAAACCCTCTGCATTTTCCACAAGGCTTTCTGGGACCTGGGTCCAAAATACCTTCAGCTATCCCTCCGCAAATACCTCCCCTCTCAAGCTCTTCGCTCCTCTACATCTAACTCCCTCAGGGTCAGTCATTTTTCAAAGAAACAAGCTGGGGGTAGATCTCTCCCCTTCGGCTGGGGTCTCCCTCTGGAACAGCCTCCCTGCCACTCTAAAACTTGAGGAGAACCATCTCCGTTTCCGGAAGCACCTGAAGACCTTCCTCTTTGCTTCTGCCTTCGCTCCCCCTCTCCCCTGCTGATCTGTTCTCTCTTGACACTGTGCACCTGGCCAACCTCTGTCCTTCGGGCCCAGGTACCTGCTCACCCTGCCACCTTCCCGCACTGCCTCCGGGCCACCCCTTGCACTGGGGTCTGTATCTGTACCCATACAGTACCCCCCTTTTCCTGCACTTATAAGACCTAACCTGTCTGCTGCATTAAACCCAGCACTTGCCAATTGTCTGGCTGCACTACCACTGTTTGTTGCCTTTATTATTTATTTATTTATTATTATTTATCAGTTTCTTCTTTACTCCGCACTTTCCCCTTCTGACCCCTTTCATGCACTTTCCCCCCTCTCCCTCTCCCATGCACTTGCACGTTCACAATGTCACTGGGCCTAGTAAGATCGTTATTTTGTTCTCCCCTGTTCCCCTCCCTTGCCTTGTTGCGCTCTGAAACATTTGTGTGCGAGCGCGATAGAAATAAAATATCAACATCAAAGGGGGATCATTGTTCTGGGCCCCTGCCTGACTACCATTCGATTGGGCCGGGTTGGGGGTTGGGGGTTCCCTTCTTTCTTCTGTTTTGCTTGTTGGCAGAAGGGTTACCTTTAGGCCCCCCCATCTCCAGATCCAATGGACTGGTAGTTTTTACCTCTACCACCTTCGCAGCAGCAGGATTGTGTTAGCTGGTTTGGGGGTTTTGGTGGTAATTTTACTCTCAGCAGGCTTTTGAACCTCATAAATCCTGGTGGCCTGTTCAATCGCCCAATCCAGGTCCCTATGCTTGTGAAAATCACACACCAACGGAGTCAGGGTGTATTTGGGGAAAGCATTGAAATATGCCGTTATGAACTCCATATTTGTGTTGACCTGCCAGGAAGTCTCAGCAAATGCGCGCTTTAGCTCCTGCACAAATTCCCTAGACGCCTGATCCTCCCCACATTGTACATTATAGGCAGCCTTACGGGCCTCCTCTGGGTTTCTGTGTGAGGAGAAAGGATTTAAAAAGGCCGCCCCATGAGTGGTTCATTTATATTTCTAATGATCCTGGTCCTCCAGTCCTGCAAAGAAATTGGAGTACTCAGGTGAGAAAGTCATTTAGTAAATGCTATACAATTCCCATCATTCCTGATCTGGAATGTAGCCATCATCTGCTCCTAAAGTTCCAGGTTCTCCCATATCGAATACTTGGCATTCCTGTGGTATAGGGTCAGGAAACTCTTTATGGCCTGGATTTGTCTTATTGGGTCTTTCACAAAATCCTTGCTCTCTTTCCCCGTCTTTTTCTTCTTCTGCACCTGAGTCCATTCACCTTCTGACTCAGAACTGCTACTGGTACTCCCTTCCCTGTCTTCTAGGCGCTCCCTATCTCTATGAAACTGGGAATATCTCCCAGAACCACTGAGTCTGGACTCCTCTCACCTGGGCAAAAGTGAACTCTCAGGAGGGTCACACTTCCCAGAGTTCCTTTTAGGCCCAGGATGGAACCCAGTTTCCTCATCCCTCCTACTAGGGAGTCTGGGGAATACCCCCCTTCCCCTGAATACACAGAGGTTTTTAGAATGCCCTTCCTAGGCTGAGTGTCTGGCTTTTCTCCTTCAGCAAAGCAGGCAAGGTGGTCTCTTTGTTGTCGCATCTTCATCCAACCTTAACTCCCTGACTTTCTCATCATAAGAGTTTTCATGGTCTGAAGTACTTGCCATATTATTCCTTACTTCCCAGGACACACAGGTCTGGCCACTTTCCCTTCTGTGCGGTAGAGATGAATACTCATCAATATCAGACAGGGACTGGCTTTCTGGATCAGTTGGGCTAGGCCTGGATAAGTCTAACTGCCTTATGTCACCCAGTTCTTGATAGGTGGCATGCATGAGGTCAATTCCCATTTGTGCACGAGAGATTGTAAATGACTGGCATGGGGCCCCTGCTGGGATGGGTGCCTCGCCTTTATCAGTGGGCCTTGTCCCATATCCTGATTGGTCAGGGTGCCTCAGGGCCTGCTCATAAGTTTCTATTTCCTTGGTGAGGCTCTCACACCTGTGTCTCTATTTATTTATGTATTTGCTGTTGGTAGTCAGAGAGCTGGCTTTTTAATTCTGACCCTAAGGCCTGATTAATCCTTTGTTTGCTGAACCTCCTGCTGAAGTGATTCATTTCACCTCTGTGAGCCTTGTATGCTGCGTGCATATTCAAGGCGCTTTTCCTTTAGGAGTCTAATCTCTTCCTCATACCTACAATTCGCTGTGCCTGATAGTTCAGCTTCTATTCGTCTCACACGACTTTCAAGATCATTCTTTTCTTCTGTAATTCTGGTCAGATCCATTTCCAACTGATTTATCCTCTGTAATAGGACGCAGTTATACTGATTCAAGAGGTCTTTTTCCTGAATCAGTTGCGTCCTCTGTTGTTTCAGAGTACTTATACCTTGGTGCATTTCCTCAAACTCCTTTTGTGACTCAATTTCTATAATGATAAACTGACGATTGTCCCTATCTAAGGTCTTGATGTGTTGCTTGAGGGCCACAATGTCATCTAACAACCCTCTATTATGACAAATTTGGTCATTCAATTGTCCTTGAAGACGGCCTACAATATCTTGCAGCGCAGTGAGCTGCATTTCTCCCTCTGTCCTACCGTGTTTTCAGCTCATTCTTGAGTTGTTGAACAAGATCCTAGGCCCGTGACAGGTCTCCAGTCTGATTACTCCTACTAGCCTCACTATTTTGCCAACACTCTTCCACTAACAGCAAATGAAAATATAACTTAGCAGTTATCTGAGCTATTTGTTAATCACAAGCAGTTGTGCTCATATAAAATGCCTCAAGTGCCTGGTGTAACTTTCCACCTTCAAGCCAAATATCATTGTTTACTGAAGTGACCTCGCCCACAATTCTGGTTTGCCAGTTTCTTGGATTGCCCTCACCCCATTCTCCTTTAAGAAATAATTTAGCTAGGAGATGCTCCCTGGATTCACCAATTTGTACAGTAGTGTGGGCGTAAGGCCCTTTGGGTACCGTGCATGCAATGGATGGGGATGCAGAATAACTCTGACACCAAATAATCGAATCAACTCAGGAAGATGGCAAAGGTGCTGTTTTATTAACAATTATCCAAAACAGGGAGTTACAACGGACATCAACAGACGTTTGCTCGAGCTCTCAGTACATTTCACATAAAACCACATTTATATACTAAAAAATGTGTTGTATGTGATGTCATACTAGGTGGTAAATGAGAAAAACCTACAAGGGATTGTGATAGGCCCAAGGGGAACATCTAAGTACACTTTCTATAAGGGGTGGGATTG
Source organism: Ambystoma mexicanum (assembly GCF_040938575.1). Classification (NCBI taxonomy): domain Eukaryota; kingdom Metazoa; phylum Chordata; class Amphibia; order Caudata; family Ambystomatidae; genus Ambystoma; species Ambystoma mexicanum. The sequence goes on from NC_090931.1 coordinate 32,646,453, forward strand.
TGATTGAATATCTACTGTCAGGTGGACAACTCATGCCTACCTCTAAAACATGTCATCTTCAACACTATTAGGTACACGGTATATCATTGGCTCTTTAACTATAAGGCCCTTCGTTATATGGCCCTCTACAATTGGTTGGCAAGCTCGTGCCATGTCTGGAACATTCGGTTCATTTAGCAGCATGTAAGCTCAAACCAAGGTGCCAGGAGGTGGACTTGACATTACTTCCCCACCCAATTAGCCCATCATCTCTCATCACCCATGCCTTCTGCCATGAAGATTATCTTTGAACTTGGCCTTGCAGAGTATTCTTGTCTCTGGGAATATAAGGGAGTGCGAGCATGCACTATCGTTGTTCTAGCACTCCAAGCTCAACTCTATTTCCATCCTTGGCTCACATGACATGAGACCACGATTGGTCCTTTTTGCAACGTCTGTGGGGGCTCGAATGGGAATGGGGAATGGTTCCCGGAATGGGGACTTAACGGGTCCTGCAAGGTTGGAATGACCCGGTAAGTCCCTATTTCGGGAACCCGGACCCGCAATGCGGTAAGGGGGTAGCCATGGTGCTAATAGCGCCATGGCTACCGCCTACCACGTAATGAGGCCCAATGTCTTTTTTGTACCTTAATAAAATGTTCTTTATGCAAGGGAAATATCACCTTGTTCCTGTTTGATTTCCTCACACAAATCAATTCTTACACAATCTTAATTTTACACCTATACACCTCTCTGGAACTCGGAGGTCAAGTCCTTGCAGCACTTTAACAAAAGAAAGATGACTTTCCCTCCACCTAAATGCAATTGCATCAAAATGAACAGTCTGCCCTAATTCACTTTGTCATGAGCCGGAAATAGCTAGCTAAATCCCGGTCTTGTGCCCCCAATTTGTAAGAGTTTATTGAGAGGCCACCCTCAACACAGTGAGTTCCTTCCCTCCCCACTCAAGGCCTCACGCAACAAACTGTTTAACAGATCTTTTATTCAGCCTTATCTCCAATTTATCCAATACCCATGGGTTCCCTCCCTCTGAGCAACAAATGAGCCAAGAACCAGGCCAATATACATGAAATATGTTTAGGTTTATTTAGATTAGATGTTACGAAACTCACACTGAAATATCAAACACCACTTTATCCGTGGCACAACACAAACTTCTCTCAACATAAATAAATCACAAAAGTGAGTTGAAAAGAACACAAATCACAATTCTTGACTTTCTACAAATTTCACTTCAAGAAATAATTAGCGCTGGTCAGTAAACACATTTATAGATGTAGTGCTATGCAGTTTCGATTTTGCTGCACACTTAAAAGGATAGCAGTTTATTTTTTTACAAATGTGTGCACATGCATATGACAATTATTATTTCACCCACGTTTGCTTTAATATAAACACAGGGTGATTTAGTGGTTTGTTTTTCAGACCCCCCCCCCCTTATGATGGTCTGGGTTGGGGAAGTCTACACAGTTTTGCCCCTCCACCCACTATAAAGGGAAATGATTTATGGCAAGCAGACAGCCTCACCTTTTGATTTCCCAGGGCTCAGTTTTGCTTACACAGAAAGCCTCTGTTTAAAGTCAGGAAAGCCCACTGCATGTCAGGACACTCTGGAAAGATAATTCAAGGGTCTAGTCACTCCACTCTCAAGGAAGGCATGCTGCTCCCCACCATAGGTTCCAGTCAGCTTTTTTAGGGCTTTGTAGAAATAAACAGCTCCACACAGATGCACTCTCAGCAATCTCCTCTGGTGTTTCCTTGCAGTTGTCGGATGGTGAGTTTCATCAGCTCTCTTTGATGGTTAATTTCAACAGCTCTGTCCCTTCCTCCTCGTGGATTCCCCCTTATATAGCAACAATGACAACATCAAGTTTACAATCTTGGGAGAGTACCCTGCAAGAGTTCTTGCAACTAGGATTAGACAGTTACCCTTCTCTCTCCTCCCAAATCCAGCCTCCCTGTAAGGATTGATTTAGGGGTTTGGAGCAGACATATGGAAATTCCCATTTGCAATCCCCATTTGTTCTTATGTCAAATTTTGCCAAAAATACAGTTATGTGGCAAAACTTCATAATTTTTCTCACAACTACCATAGATTCAGCTAATCATGGGAAATGTAATAAGATGACAGCCAGGTCCGGACCATTTGGCACAGCTGTGTGGCATTTTCTGCTGTTTTTACAGAATAAACAATTATTACAAAAATGCAATTTATTCCCCATATTCCTAATTTTACTCTACACCCGTTCACCAACTCTCACATTTAGAACATTTTCAGATCAGCCAGAAACCCATTTTAGATGGCCATTACAGTTCCCTGAGTCACAGGTGGATGCATTTTATATCACCCTGGAAATTAGAAATTACAGAAAAAATGACACATAAATTAAAAGAAATCCAATTTATGGTTGCTGGGAAAAAAGGCCTAAGTTATAATAATTCTTTTAAATTAATTGTAAATGTGTATTTTCATCAAATGGGAGATCTGCTTCATCCAGCCATTTGTCCCTCTCTGACAGTCTGTGAGGTTTTTTTATGAGTCTTTTTGAAGTTTACTGTTTGCTCGTTGAAGTTGGAGTTTCAGCCTCCCTTAATGCTATTCCCCATGTTTACGCCCCCTGCTTACATTCTGGTTATTCATCAGCCAGGCAAAAGTTTCTTGCAGAGACAGCAAGTCTAAAGGACACTTGGTTTCCACACCTTTCAGAGGCCACATTTTATTGCAGTTGTAAACTGCTGGGGGGATGGAAAAACCAGCCTTCCAGTGGGGGAGTTCTTTGTGATATGTGTCCCGCGGCCAGCAAAAGGGTCTGCATCTGGCCTACAGAAACCATTTCATGGAATCAGTGGGCTTTTCTTTCATATGTTTGCTGGTATTCTTCATGCGAAACATAATATACATTACTTTTTATCAACACACATCATCTTTTTCCCTGACGTTAGCAGGGATACATTTTTCACATTTAAACTGCAAATACACATGCAAAGCTATTTTTGTGTCAGTGTTTAAAGATCCTGTTTTTCATGTGAAAGGGACCTTCAGTTTGGGGCCTTTTAATGTGCCCCACAGGCGAGGGTGCAGTTGCCTTCTAGTCATTGGAATAAAGGGTCCCTTTTAATCCTTAGTATGAAGGGTAGGGTTTTTCTCTAGTTCTTGGTGCGAAAGAGACAGGTCCCTTCTAGCTCTCAATGTAAGGGAAGTTTCCATACAATTCATCTGTATAAGGCAAGAGTTCACTTCTATTTACCAGTATAACAAGTGTGAAGGGCTGTGGGGGGTCTCCTCTAGTTCTTGGTATTAGGGTGTTGGCCCCTTTGTAGTCCTCAGAATAAATAGGAGGACTCCCCTCTAGTACACAGTGTAAGAGGAGAGAAGCTTCTCCTCTTGTTCTCGTTTGAGGGTAATGGTTCCTTTTTATTCATCAGTATACAGGGGTCTTCTCTAGTTCTTGGCAGGACGGTGATGTTTCCCTTCTGGTGCTCACTCTAAGGGGGCTTCACTTCTATTGCTCAGTATAAGGGGAAGGGTTGCATGCTAGTCATCTGTATAGGGAGTCTCCCCTTGTACTTTGTATGAGGGTGACAGTTGTCTTCTACTTTTCAGTAAAAAGAGGTGGGGTCCCTTTTTGTCTTCAGTATAAAGGGAGGGGTCCTCTTAGTGCTCAGCATAAGGGAGGTGGTTCTCCTTTATTTATCAGTGTGAGGGTGGCTGATCACCTCCTGTCCTCAGCGTGATTTTGAGGGTTCCATTCAACACCCTGTTTTAAGGCTTTCTCCAGAGAGCAACCCTGGGAAGGAGTTGGACCTGCGGGAATTCTGGGTGGGTGAGAAGCCAAGACAGGAACAGTTTAGGAATGAAAGTTAAAACTAGGGAGCGGAAGAAAGGGGCAGGAGGAGACACAGCAAAGTTGAGGAGGAAGAGGTTGCTGTTGGACGTTGGAAGTAGATGGGGCTGGTTAGGGTTATCACGAATGTAGGTTTCTCAAGTCTGAGATCACGATGTTAAGTCACAATCTCACCCATGCTGGTGCAGTGACCAGTGAAAGTGTGTTTCCCAATGTTCTTAACGTTATGAGAGGTCCCCCTTCTGGTCACCATCATGTTAGGCAGTGATGTCCTTCACCCCACTGTGTAAAGTGTCCCTTGGGCCTTGCACCCCTCTATGATATGAAATGTCTCTGTTCCAGTCCTCAGTATAAGAGAGACCTTCCATTCTTCTCTGAAATGTAAAAGGCTCTTTTGTAGCTGCCAGTGTTCTCAATTTGTTTTGCTTTTATTGCAGATGCCGCGACCTGATGACACCATGAAGCTCTTTCCCAGGAGCCGGCCCAGCCTGTGACCTTCTGGAACATCCCTCTACCTCCCGGTCAACATTGTGCAGTGGGGGTACTCCCAAACCTGCTTCTACAATGGGTGGGTTGTAGCCACTGGTAAGATGTCTGTGTGTGTCCTGTTGTGCTGCTCGCTCTCTCGCCTGGTACTTTTCTGCTGACTGATCTCTCTTCTCCGTGTGCTTTGCTGTTCTATGTTGGGGTTTGCTGGTCAGGTAATGAGGAGCGCTGGGTCCAGTCTGCCCTGGAGATGCCGAAGAGAAGAGACATCCTCGCTATCGTGCTGATCGTACTGCCCTGGACACTGCTCATCACTGTGTGGCACCAGAGCACTATTGGCCCACTCCTCGCAATGCACAAGGGTGAGAAACTGATCAGCCCTTATGGATCCACCCATTCCACCATCAACCCAGCACCAAATGGCAATTCATGTGACCGCCCCCATTCTCCATTGTAGCTAGCAACCTCATCCTAAGCCACCAGTGTTAGGAGAAACCAGAAGTCCATATGGATCTCCTCCATTCCACCGTCACTGCACCACCAAATGGCCATCCATTCATCCACTGCCATTCTCCATTGTAGTTCGCAACCTCATCCTAAACCACCAGTGTTGGGAGAAACCAGAAGTCCATATGGATCTCCCCCATTGCACCATCACTGCACCGCCTAATGTCCATCCATTCATCCACCGCCGTTTCTCCATTGTAATCGGCAACCTAATCCACAATCACCAGTGTTCGGAGAATCCAGAAGTCCTTATGGATCACCTCCATTTCACCATCACTGCACCACCAAATGCCCATCCATAATCAGAGCTGTCATTAACCTTCACACGCATTGCACCATTAATGAATGCCCGCCTGACAAAAACCCTGGAACACACACAAAAAATCCAACCATCCAGTCTATGCATAATTATTAAATTATATGATAACTCCTCCAACAGACGAACATTGATATATAGACCATTATTCTAAAAGACATTTCAAACTCCACCTACTGCACCTGGGAGAAACCAGAGCCCACTGGGACCCTCCACTATCGCCAAATGACCTTCTCACACCACAACCATCAGTCTCTAACACAACCACATTCTAAACCCTTAGCAACATCACCTAATGTGAATGGAAACCGGCCATCCAACAGGAGTCTGCCTCTATTTCCTCTTCCGATAAATGTTAGTCTTGTAAAACAGAAGCTTACAATCATCTACAAACCAAAGCTTAGAGTCCAGTTGGGTTTCCAGAATGATCAACTAATAGGTACATAATCCATTTCATATTCGCTGTGGACATCTTGACCACCAGTTTGGATGATCTTTTTTCAAGAGATTGATGAGGGCATCCCACATATTGTAACGACTAGTCTACAGCATCACTCTGCGCTCTTCACGTCGTCAGCATACATTCACAAACTTGTAGCGAATTCAAGCAGTCTATGTGAATACAATCGCCACATCTCCAAATGACCACCGTTTGTGGTCACCATTGTAAACATTCTCCCATTTGTCAACCTCCCTCAAGCTAAACGGAGGCTAAGCTTCACTCAGCCAACAATAATCTATCTTTCGCGACTACGACCAAGTGGTAAAGTACGTACTCAGAACTACTTGCTCCCTTCCCTATCACGCCAGTCTCACAGCAGTCAGCGTTCTGTCACTACAATGGAAACAAGATGTCCATACAACTAGCAACGGTTCCTGCCTAGCCGAACTAACCACGCCGACAAATGACAGGTCAGTGCTACAAGCCGTATTTCTGATCCGAATCATCCCTCCATCCACAGACCATCAATGAGGTTGGGATGTGGTCAAGGCAGGCTAGTCTATCATCCTAGACAATCAATATTCTGCCAATTGTAAGTCCATGCCACATCACCACCCCCAAGGCTCCGTTCAACAACAGCCAGAGAAAACTACCAGCAACTTATCGTTTTTCACCTATTTATTTTCACCTCAAAGTAATTAATCCATTTTGTTTTCCCCAATTTTTAGAAGACTACATAATTTTTTGACTCAACTACTGGATGTTGAGGGGGGAGCCTGTTTTGGTACTTCTATCAAAACCAATGTTTTTTTCTTTAATTTAAACACTTTCTATTCCTATGGACTATTTATTTTCAGTCATGGGGGTAACATTTTATTGAAAACATGGAAACGATTGGATTTAGATTAATTAAATTCTGTGAATTAAAGGATGACACACAGCAGCAATCTCCAGTGCATTCTGTGCGCTTCCTCGCGTGACATGTAAAGTCAGGGTGCTACTAATCTCTGGCCCCTCATAACTATTCCAATAATTGACCACGCCATGAAACCGCCTTTTGAGCCATCACAGCGGCCTATCATGAAGCTTAGGCCGCCCCAGGTAGATCATCCATCTTGAACCTCATTGCTGGACCAAACGACAAACCTACACAACACCACACTCTGTTGGGCACCACGACTACCATCAATGGAGCACAGGATTAACAGCTCAGACACGAGATACCCCACATTCACAATCCCAAAAAGTTACTAATCCACACCACAATCACCAGCACCGTACCACCTACTGTTATGCCAAGCGACAAGGGACATGAACAGAATTAGCCCAGACTTCTGGGCAGTCAAGTATTGCTCGCATTAACCAGGAACTCATTACCCACCTGCCATTTCACCCCACAAAAACATTATCCTCGCCACCAAACTATCAAACCATGGTACGCGAGGGCATCCGTCAACCACTCCATCAGTCTGTCTTATCGGTTTGTACCGCCTCCTTGTGTCATTATAACATCAGCCTTCCTGCAGGTGTCTATCTCTTTTGAACTGGAATCATCCAATGCCCTTGAGTCACTCAAAGGACGAGCCTGTCCAATGGAAGCATCAGATTCATCCCACTTAAGCAGGGCATCTTTTTAGTGCAGCTTATGGTTCTTCACCAGTCTTACTAATGTGAACGTATTCGCCGAGTGTCCACGTTTCCCAATTTTGGTGGCTGTTCTGGGAGGTCACACCTATGCGGAGGCCTTGTTTTCAGATAATTAGAGGGTGTCCATGCCTTAGCAGACAAGGGTGTACATGCCCTAGCTGGCAAGGGTGTCCATGCCTTAGCAGACAAGGGTGTCCATGCCCTAGCTGGCAAGGGTGTCCATGCCCTAGCTGGCAAGGGTGTCCATGCCTTAGTAGACAAGGGTATCCATGCCTTAGTAGACAAGGGTCTCCATGCCTTAATAGACAAGGGTGTTCATGCCTTAGAAGACAAGGGTCTCCATGCCTTAGTAGACAAGGGTCTCCATGCCTTAGTAGACAAGGGTGTCCATGCCTTAGTAGGCAAGGGTGTCCATGCCTTAGCAGACAAGGGTGTCCATGCCCTAGCTGGCAAGGGTGTCCATGCCTTAGTAGACAAGAGTGTCCATGCCTTAGTAGACAAGGGTGTCCATGCCTTAATAGACAAGGGTGTTCATGCCTTAGTAGACAAGGGTCTCCATGCCTTAGTAGACAAGGGTCTCCATGCCTTAGTAGACAAGGGTGTCCATGCCTTAGTAGGCAAGGGTGTCCATGCCTTAGCAGACAAGGGTGTCCATGCCCTAGCTGGCAAGGGTGTCCATGCCTTAGTAGACAAGAGTGTCCATGCCTTAGTAGACAAGGGTGTCCATGCCTTAGTAGACAAGGGTCTCCATGCCTTAGTAGACAAGGGTGTCCATGCCTTAGTAGACAAGGGTCTCCATGCCTTAGTAGACAAGGGTGTCCATGCCTTAGTAGACAAGGGTCTCCATGCCTTAGTAGACAAGGGTCTCCATGCCTTAATAGACAAGGGTGTTCATGCCTTAGTAGACAAGGGTCTCCATGCCCTAGCTGGCAAGGGTGTCCATGCCTTAGCAGACAGGGGTGTCCATGCCCTAGCTGGCAAGGGTGTGCATGCCTTAGCAGACAAGGGTGTCCATGCCCTAGCTGGCAAGGGTGTCCATGCCTTAGCAGACAAGAGTGTCCATGCCTTAGCAGACAAGGGTCTCCATGCCTTAATAGACAAGGGTGTTCATGCCTTAGTAGACAAGGGTCTCCATGCCTTAGTAGACAAGGGTCTCCATGCCTTAGTAGACAAGGGTGTCCATGCCTTAGCAGGCAAGGGTGTCCATGCCTTAGCAGACAAGGGTGTCCATGCCCTAGCTGGCAAGGGTGTCCATGCCTTAGTAGACAAGAGTGTCCATGCCTTAGTAGACAAGGGTGTCCATGCCTTAGTAGACAAGGGTGTCCATGCCTTAGTAGACAAGGGTGTCCATGCCTTAGTAGACAAGGGTCTCCATGCCTTAGTAGACAAGGGTGTCCATGCTTTAGTAGACAAGGGTCTCCATGCCTTAGTAGACAAGGGTCTCCATGCCTTAATAGACAAGGGTGTTCATGCCTTAGTAGACAAGGGTCTCCATGCCTTAGTAGACAAGGGTCTCCATGCCTTAGTAGACAAGGGTCTCCATGCCTTAGTAGACAAGGGTCTCCATGCCTTAGTAGACAAGGGTCTCCATGCCTTAGTAGACAAGGGTCTCCATGCCTTAGTAGACAAGGGTCTCCATGCCTTAATAGACAAGGGTGTCCATGCCTTAGCAGACAAGGGTCTCCATGCCTTAGTAGACAAAGGTCTCCATGCCTTAGCAGACAAGGGTGTCCATGCCTTAGTAGACAAGGGTGTCCATGCCTTAGTAGACAAGGGTGTCCATGCCTTAGTAGACAAGGGTCTCCATGCCTTAGTAGACAAGGGTGTGCATGCCTTAGTAGACAAGGGTCTCCATGCCTTAGTAGACAAGGGTATCCATGCCTTATTAGACAAGGGTCTCCATGCCTTAGTAGACACAGGTCTCTATGCCTTAGTAGACAAGGGTGTCCATGCCTTAGTAGACAAGGGTCTCCATGCCTTAGTAGACAAAGGGCTGACGGACTACTCAGCTATAGAGGAGTTAGGGTGTAGTTTGAACTGATGTTGGCTTCGGGCCACGGGCTGTGAGGCTGTACACTGGCAGTGTCGCTGTAGTCTGTTCCCCATTGATGCGATAACAGCCACCCAACGCCGTCCAGGCAGCGGGGCCACGATGGAGAGGGTCTTTCTCGGTCCTTTATTTAATCGTCTACCCGCTCTCTATGAGAAGTAGTTTCATCGCCCAGACCTTTGCTTGTGTAGCCTTATTGTACCTTCTTTCTCCCCTAATCTCCCGTGCTCATCGCTTCCATGTTTTCCTGCATGTTGGTTTGCTGTCTTCGTATCACTCTCAAAAGGACGCATTTCAGTGCTTCAGAAAGCCGTGCCTCAAAAGGACTCAAGGGCTTTGTTGTGTGAAAACGAGTTCTTTAGCATTAGTGGAAGTACCACGTGTAGTAACATTGTTACTTTTAGCGATACTACCACTAAGGTTACCAGCGTTGCTATTAGTAGTCATACATCATGAGGATATTTCTAATTACAGCACTACTAGCAGTACTGTTACTCCCACGGTTATTGCTGATAATAGTAGTGTTACTGTACTTAGGAGTTGTGCAATTACTGAAAGTAGTTGAAGTAATAAAAGTGGTTTTACTAATAATAATATGAATAGTGATACCACGAGTAGGAGTAGCGCTACAATATATTACCCTGGTATCACTGCACTACCACTAACAGCTATGCTACTATGTGTGATGCCACTAGTGATACTAGGGCAAGTACTTACTATCAGTAGTACTAACTCTACTAGCTACTGCGTAAGGTTCTACTATTGTTACTACTGTAGTTCCTAGTACTGATCCCTTTCAGTAGCCGCCCTTTTGAAGTACTGAAGTGAGTTCTTCTGAGAGCTACATTTGACTGTGCTTCTCCATGACTGTGACTTAACTGGGATCAGAAAGACGTATTCTAGGGATGGAGTAAACGAGGCGCACAGGAGGGATCGTGAGCACGTGAGTACGTGAGTACCTTGCCCTCATTATGAGGCCTGAACTGCTCTTGGAGTCAACAGATCAAGTCCACCCTCACAACGTTCCTGTACAGCGAATCTATTCAGAAATACATATACCTACAGTTCAGTCTGCGTGTAGCGTGTTAGCCAAGGTGATATAAAAAGCTTTCACCCAAAAGAAAACAACCAGCTTCTATCTTAATCAGGTTAACAACGTCATTCATTTATGGGGTGTCTTGATCTTAGTATCGCTTCTGCAGGCAGCGACGGGATAAAACATTTGAAAATTATTAGAAATTAACAAGTCCCTTCTGAAATGCCTTATCTGTGGCTGTCTGTGAACCTGAGTTGTAGTTTCTTCAGAGAAGCCAGTATCAGATTTTCAATCCCTCAGACATTCAGTTTTCAAGGATTGAAAGGCACCCTGAACTACGTAGGGGTGAGCAAGAAACCCTGTTAGATAGAATGTTCGCTGGGCCAATAAATAGGCATTTCCAACCATAGAGCTTCATCCATCATAGATGACAGTTACATGTGATTTAATCGGATCCAATATAACGAATCCAATTACAACGAAAACCAAAATAACGGATTCCAAAATAACAAATTTCTTTTTTGTTGTTTTTGGGGGGGTTCCCCACCAAAGCCCCCTTTTATTTGTTCCTAATACATTTCCCCACCTCCAAAACCACTATTCCCACTCCCAACCCCTTTTTTAGTTTTTTTTCCAAATTCGTTATTTTGGAATTAGTTATTTTGGATTCGTTGTAACTGGATTACTTATTTTGGGATTCAATATAATCACTGCATAGCACGACAAACACACTAAAGAGTCGTATAACCTGGCACCTCCATACAGGAGGGCTTTAAAGTCTTTGAAAAGCAGCTGGATTATTACAATGAAACTAGTAGACAAAGTAGGAGCAGTTGTCATACTGCAATGACTATGTGCAGGAGACACACAGGCAACTTTCTGACACAGGATATTACAAAAAGCTGCAGGAAGACCCCATGAAACCACATGAAAGGGATCTAGACAACAATATAAAGACATGACCGAATGACATCAAGAACCACTTTTAGGGCCTGGTACCAGATAGCCCAGTACCTGGTGCCTTTCTACGTGCTCCTCATGATACACAAAGAACACCAACCCGGAGGCCCAATCACCTCTGGGTCAGGCACACTGACCACGAACCTCTCTGGCGGTCATTAACTTTTTTAAAGCCACTTGCAAGAGAGACCCCCAGCTACATCCAGGTCACCACTGATCTACACAACAAACTGGATGCTGCCTGCCCGGTCTGTGCTGCACGTATGATAGCATCCTGACTTACGCTGCTGGAGAAAAGGACCTTCTAATCTTCCACAGAAGATGTAATGAATTCTACACAACCATGAACCTTAAACTCTCCTGAATAAGTACATTTCCTCAACACCACCATAACAATAAAAGATGACCAGCTACATTGTACTGTATGCTAACTTATAAAGCGTGACAAAGACCCGAAGGCATTAAGGCGCTGAAGCAGTAAACTGCCAGAGAGGAAGACGTAAGGAGCTGACTCAAAACAAACATGTTTCCAACTGCCTACGGAAGGCAGATAGTGCCTGAGTACTCATAATATGCAACAAGAGTGCATTCCATAGCCTAGGGTGCCAGCACTGAAAAGGGTCTGCCACCCATCCGGGTACGCTGAAAGCAGGGAACGGTCAGCAGGAGCTGGTCAGCCGAGCGAAGGTTTCTCTTTGATTGATAGAGAGTCAGCCTTGACTGAAGAAAGGAGGCCCCTGTAGCATGGATGGTCCGATGAACAATGCATAACATTTTGAGCTCAACCTAAGACTTGACCGGGTGCCAATGAAAGCGTCGCAGGAGGTCTCGAGAGTAAGCATGTCTAGGGGCACTCAAGGCCAACCTGGCTGCCGCATTTTATAGAATTTGAAGTCGCTGAAGTAAAGCCGCCGGTTGAACCAAGTAGATGCTATTGCAGTACTCAATGGCACCAATAATGGCGGCAGTGACAATTTTGCTCCGAGGAAGGAATGGAAGCACCTTCCTCAATATCTTGAGTTTAGCAAAACCGCTGTGACATACTGCAGAGATCTGTGCCTCTCTGGACCCGGACGGCATAATCGTAACGCCCAGGCTTTTCACTACACTGGCTGGTTGAGGACAAGGCCCAAGGCAGGAGGTCCAGTAATCAGAGGTCCAACCAGTGGTTGACTTTCCGATAACAAGTATTTCTGATTTAGCTTTAGCTAATTGTCAGACATCCATTGGCACACCACAGAGAGACAATCTTTCAAAAGGGCTGGAGGACTGTCAGTCGGGGCATCTAGACGAAAGAAAATGTGTGTGTCGTCCGCGTACATAGACAAAATAAACACCAAAACTGGCAATAAATCGGCCCAGGGCAGCCATATATAGATTAAAAAGCAGAGGGGAAAGTGCCGATCCCTGGGGGACTCCACAATCAAGCACCATGCAATAAGGAGGGAGAGACACCACCTGGGTGTGCCCCAATAAGAAAGAGAAAATCTATTTCAGAGGCATTCCTGAGACACCGGCATCCAGGAGACACTGCAGCAGTCTCAAGTGGTCAACAGTGTCGAAGGCCGCGGAGAGATCGAGTAAGATGGGGGCAATCGTCTCTCACAGTATATCACAAACCAACTCACTGGGGCAGCTATTTGAAGCGTGACAGATTCCAGCCAGTGCACTCAAAGATATGGTTGGATTTTATTTTATTGATGTATTTATTTACATTTGTAAAGCACGTAAACCCTGAGGCACCCGGGCGCAATCATAAGTTGCAAACGACCCACATGGGTATCTAAGTGCATTTCCTCCAGGGTGAGGACATCACAAAGCATGGTACAATACTCAGCCACGCATTAAGATAACAGTCGGATATTCTCAGACACAAGGGACCGGGATAAGAACATACATGCTTTGAGAGCAGACTTCATAAACCGTCGATGCCACCACAGAACTGTGGACAGCCAGATCCACAGGGCAACAGACATGCCTTAGAGCAGCTTCCTGGAATACTGAGCAAAAGAGGCCCAAATGCAGGTGCCACTGGTAGCCGCATACATTCCAGAGCTGGGCGCCCTCTGCAGGGCTGCTCAGGAACTGCAACCGATTCTGCAAGAAGATGAACATCTCCCCTGAGAAGTCCCTCGTTTCTTTCTGGCGACCGGCCAGTCTCACAGAAATTACAGTGAGCGGCACACAACACACAAGTAGCACAGAAAACGGAACCGTGCTATGCAAACACAAAAGATGCTAAGCTGCCCACATATCGACAATTCTGAACCAATCAGGACACCCCACAGTGGGCTGCAAACACAATTCTGGGGCATTTTACATGTGCATCCAGCAAGGTGGTGTGCTTGATTATGTGCATGAAATGCCCCGGGTGGGGCAGGAGGAGCTGCTGTGCTCTGCAGAGAAAGGGGCTAACAACTACATAAGTGCATGAACTTCTATCCGCTGAGCAGGGACGTCATCTGAGGTCTCCCTTGCGACCTCTGGGGTCTCCTTTGCGACCTCTGTAAAAAATTATACATTTTTTTTTTTTTTTTTGCAATGCAAGTTCCTGGGCTGTGGCCAGCACCATGTGGCTCTTTAATTCTGGAGGGGCTGGCGTTCTTGTTCAGGCCCTTTAAAAAAAGAAGAACAATAAGAACAGTCTAACACTTTCAGCACTGACCCTAAATAAGAAAGAATAGGAATGCCAAATAATGTGTCTTTCTGGAATTCTGTACAATAATCGCTAGACTCATTAAAGGTTTATTTCAGGCACACTTCAGGGGTGAGTCACTGATTTAGTCGGTTCTTAAACGCCTCAACTCAGCCTTTCATCCTTCTGAGGTCGATAAATGGGTACCAACACAGGTTGGGTGATATTGGGTGTATATTTTTTCTATATAAAGTGCATAAGCGTAAGTGCTATATAATAACACATCATTATCATTTGGTCATGGACGTCTGCTTGCATTCACAGTAATTTGGTAAATGCGCCTATACACATTGATCTTAACCATACATATGGCGATCCATTCTTGTATGAAATGTACATCACATTAGAGTGATATCGTAACCATATTTTTTGTAGTGTACAATGCTATGTGATGCCACTTCCTGTTTTGGCAACGGGTGAAAGGTCGTGTTCCATCGCTTCCCGCGATATCACTTCGGGGTGGGGTCAAATGATATCACTTCCTGTGATGTCATCAGGGGGTCAAGGGTCGTGGGATGTCACTTCCGCTACCCCTGGCATTTAGATAAAATGACGTCCCTGCCGCCGAGTATCGAGAGTCACACATGAACAGAGCACTTACTGAGCATTTTTAGTGAAAAACATACTCTTTATGATCTTAAACTTGCTGTACGGTGGGGTAATATCAGGACAGACAAGGCCAGGAAGACCCATGAATTCAAAGGCATGCAGAATTTCAAAACACACAGACAGGTTGGACACTAAAAAATACTTTGCGCCTTGTGCTCCGGCACCAGACTCCCATATAAAGAAACAGAAAAACCTTCCACTTCAACTGCAGGTGAGACGCTGCACTCGTAGCGGGAAACACCCCAACGGCAGGTGAGATGAGGGAAACACCCCAACTGCAGGTGAGACGCTGCACTCGTAGCGGGAAACACCCCAACGGCAGGTGAGATGAGGGAAACACCCCAACTGCAGGTGAGACGCTGCACTCGTAGCGGGAAACACCCCAACGGCAGGTGAGATGAGGGAAACACCCCAACTGCAGGTGAGACGCTGCACTGGTAGGGGAAACACCCCAACGGCAGGTGAGATGAGGGAAACACCCCAACTGCAGGTGAGACACTGCACTCGTAGCGGGAAACACCCCAACTGCAGATGACACACTGCACTGGTAGGGGAAACACCCCAACTGCAGGTGAGATGAGGGAAACACCCCAACTGCAGGTGAGACGCTGCACTCGTAGTGGGAAACACCCCAACTGCAGGTGAGACACTGCACTCGTAGGGGGAAACACCCCAACTGCAGGTGAGACACTGCACTGGTAGGGGAAACACCCCAACGGCAGGTGAGATGAGGGAAACACCCCAACTGCAGGTGAGACACTGCACTGGTAGGGGAAACACCCCAACTGCAGGTGAGATGAGCGAAACACCCCAACTGCAGGTGACGCTGCACTCATAGCGGGAAACACCCCAACTGGTAGGGGAAACACCCCAACTGCAGGTGAGACACTGTACTGGTAGGGGGAAACACCCCCAACTGCAGGTGAGACGCTGCACTCGTAGCGGGAAACACCCCAACTGGTAGGGTTAACACCCCAACTGCAGGTGAGACACTGCACTGGTGGGGGGAAACACCCCAACTGCAGGTGAGACACTGCACTCATAGGGGGAAACACCCCAACTGCAGGTGAGACATTGCACTCCTAGGGGGAAACACCCCAACTGCAGGTGAGACACTGCACTGGTAGGGGGAAACACCCCAACTGCAGGTGAGACGCTGCACTCGTAGCGGGAAACACCCCAACTGGTAGGGTTAACACCCCAACTGCAGGTGAGACACTGCACTGGTGGGGGGAAACACCCAAACTGCAGGTGAGATGCTGCACTCGTAGGGGGAAACACCCCAACTGCAGGTGAGACGCTGCACTCGTAGCGGGAAACACCACAACTGCAGGTGAGACGCTGCACTCGTAGGGGGAAACTCCCCAACTGCAGGTGAGACGCTGCACTCATAGCAGGAAACACCCCAATTGCAGTGGCTATTTCTCAAATTAATCCACACATTTTCATCTATAGGTCAACATTTTATAAATCGTAAATTAACTCAAAACATTGTATCTTTCACAAGTGTGGTTCACACAAAAATGAACATAAACACTTTATTGGGCTAATCAGAGATATTTTCAGCAAAAACGTAATTTTATACATTCGTTAAAAAAAGAAAGTTTGCATAATTGTAAACAATCAACAGAATTTCCAAACTGTGTTCACAACTGGGCCCATTTGTATAAACAACATATGGTAATTACTGAACAGTGTATGTTCAAATGTATACATTCTCGATTTGACAATTCAATCAATCCGAGTTTGTGTGCGGCGATCACTCTGCACACAGGTTCGTGTGCTGTGATCACTCTGCACGCGGGTTCATGTGCTGTGATCACTCTGCGCACAGGTTTGTGTGCTGTGATCACTCTTTGTAAAGGTTTGTGTGCTGTGATCACTCTGCACGCGGGTTCGTGTGCTGCGATCACTCTGCGCACAGGTTTGTGTGCTGTGATCAATCTGGCACAGGTCTGTGTGCTGTGCTCACTCTGCACGCGGGTTTGTGTGCTGTGATCACTCTGCACGTGGGTTTGTGTGCTGCGATCACTCTGCGCACAGGTTTGTGTGCTGTGATCACTCTGCACACGGGTTCGTGTGCTGCGATCACTCTGCGCACAGGTTTGTGTGCTGTGATCACTCTGCACGCGGGTTTGTGTGCTGTGATCACTCTGCACGCGGGTTTGTGTGCTGCGAACCCTCTGCGCACAGGTTTGTGTGCTGTGATCACTCTGCGCACAAGTTTGTCTGCTGTGATCACTGCACGTGGGTTTGTGTGCAGCGATCACTCTGCACACAGGTTCGTGTGCTGTGATCACTCTGCACGCGGGTTCATGTTGGTGATCACTCTGCGCAAAGATTTGTGTGCTGTGATCACTCTGCATGCGGGTTCGTGTGCTGTGATCACTCTGCACGCGGGTTCGTGTGCTGTGATCACTGCAAGCGGGTTCGTGTGCTGCGATCACTCTGCGCACAGGTTTGTGTGCTGTGATCACTCTGCACGCGGGTTTGTGTGCTGTGAGCACTCTGCACACGGATTCGTGTGCTGCGATCACTCTGCGCACAGGTTTGTGTGCTGTGATCACTCTGCACACGGGTTCATGTGCTGTGATCACTCTGCGCGCGGGTCTGTGTGCTGTGATCACTGCACGCAGGTTCGTGTGCTGTGATCACTCTGCGCTCTGTGTGCTGTGATCACTCTGCGCGCGGGTTTGTGTGCTGTGATCACTCTGCACACGGGTTCATGTGCTGTGATCACTGCGCGCGGGTCTGTGTGCTGTGATCACTGCACGCGGGTTCGTGTGCTGTGATCACTCTGCGCTCTGTGTGCTGTGATCACTCTGCACACGGGTTCATGTGCTGTGATCACTCTGCGCGCGGGTCTGTGTGCTGTGATCACTGCACGCGGGTTCGTGTGCTGTGATCACTCTGCGCTCTGTGTGCTGTGATCACTCTGCCCGCGGGTTTGTGTGCTGTGATCACTCTACGGGTTTCGGGAAAACCCCTTCAATAGGATAGCAGATACCGTTTCTATAAATAATAGTAAAAATACAATGTTACTAATTAAACTAATGAGAATGCAAATATTCATAATTATTGCAAAAGTAAATGCGCCCACACTGCATCTGCAGCCAGCATAGTAGTATCCCAACTCGTGGAAACCATGACATGTCACTCCGACATGTCACTCCGACATGTCACTCCGACATGTCTCCCCTTTCCCTTCTTCACCGCGGGGCCTAGGTGGCCAAGTTAGTAGAGTTCACTACTGAGAAAACTAACAACAAAATGGAATTAGTTAAGACTCCGCAACTCAATGCAACTGCCATGTCCAGCTCATAATCAAAGCCATGTATACCAACTTCTCATACGTGTGCCATGTAGGACAACAGGCGTGTTCAAGGTGCAACCTAAACATCATTAAACGATCTATCAGGACAGGTTCCAGAGCAACAATAACCCCCTGACCCCCCATTGTGTGGCAAAGTGTCTGCACTCAGGTGTATGTGTATAACCATGTGGTAGCTGCACTGATGTGTTGAGGAGCCACACCTGTGTTTGCCGCCCTAATGCACGTGTCTCCTGTTTTGCTGCGCGGAGCTCGGTGTAAGGCTAGTCTGTCACACTTCTAATCTGCTGGTGGGGACTCCTCGTCGCCATCTTGCAACAGTTTCTCAAACATACGAAAGGCCTTTTTCCTGTTATCTTCGAGGGGGAGGTTTGCTTGTTAAAACAGTACAACGTCTTTCTAACCAAAATATCTCAAGCAAAAGATTCAATAAAACTATATAATCCAACTCAGAGAGTCAGAGATCTCTCAATAGATAAGCGAGCCTAACTGGCCTGAAACCTGTGAATATTAATAGGAGGCTTCCCAAAATATGTCACTCCATGAGTTCTGAGGTGTGATACCTGATGAAGTTATCAAAGGTGATATAACATGCATCTACGTTGACCAGACAACACAATCTTGACAAGTAAGGCTATACTAACTGTAAATGATATAAGGCATAAGGGCCAGATTTGTGGAGATCTGAATATCCACATCTTCGACAAGAAGGCCCATGTGAGAGAAAAAGTCAATCTTTCCGTAAAGGGCAAAAATATGGGTGAAAGAAATGGAGACAAGAAGTTTGATTCGTGCGGGTAACCCTCAGAATAAAGAGCGTCAAATGATCCCAATGTGTACACAGGGCTCCTCGGAGGCCATTTTAGACTACATCTATGTATCATCAACCATAATGAAGGCATTCCTAAACACGGATAATATCCAAACCACGAATAGCGGCCATCATATTTTAACCATGACGTGGGCAGGTTATGTGGGCCAGTGAAAAAAGCATCCATTGCCTCTAATGGAACTCAATGCGCAACTTACCAGACTACGAATTAAACCAGGACAGATAGCCGAACTTCCACAGAAATACCAACAATCCGAGAAAGAAGGACTCTCTAAGTTAAATTACGAATGGTTACTTGACCCATACCAGAAACCAAAGAAAAATCCTCCAATTTATAGGCAGACATATAACCATTATTATGATCTGCAAATTAAGGGGAAAAAAACAGAGCTTCACAAACTTTGCAGGCTACTCCGGAAGAACAACACCGAAGAAAAAAGAACTGCATCAAAAGTCGCAAAACAGAGTTATCGAAACTGGACAAAGATGCACAAAAGCACTATGATCCAAAAGGATGCTGAAATAATGCTACATTGTCTTAAGAATCGAAACACCCGTGATTTATGGAGTCTCCTGAATCCAACATACACGAGAAAACATCGGTTGACACAAAATGTAACAGAGCATCGATGGAGAGAGTATTCTCCGAATTGTATAGTAGAAGGCCATACGCAGAGGCTGTAAATTGTCCTACGGTCACTAAATGGCAAATTAATAGGACAAAAGAAGAAATTATACAAATGATTAAAAAGCTCAATACATCACGCGCACCTGGGCCCAATGGTCTTTCGAATTAAATCATAAAGGAGTCCCCTGAGATATAGGCGGACATCATGCTTCAAACTCTCAGCATATTCAATCAATTTAACCAAATGCCATCGACATGGAGATTGGCTACCTTGATACCTATATTTAAGCAGGGAGATAAAGACAATCCGGCAAACTAAAGACCTATAGCCCTCTTAAACCCGTCAGGGAAAATGTTTGCAACAATGCCGCTATGGGATCTATCAGCCTGGGCTAGACCAGAAAACCAGTTTTCCAAGAGACAAACAGGGGTTGTCCACCAAGTGGGGTGAAACATAAATCTTCTCCTCTTGAATGTTATCAAACAAGAAGTCATTTCAAAAAAGTGAAAAGTCTGGATGGCATTTGTCGATCTTCACCTCGCTTTCGATACAGTAAACCGCCAACTACTGTGGCACAAATTAGAAAAATGGAAATGCCCGTCACACATATTACAACCTATTAAATTACTCTATTTGTGTACTCAGATACGGGTAAGTATAACTAAAGAGGGCGTGCAAACAGCATTCATAGAGACATGGAATGGTCTCAAGCAAGGCTGTCCTCTTGCTGCAACGCTTTTTAATTGGTTCACCGCAGATCTAGAACAGGAAGCGATATCCTCTATAACAAATCCGCCCAGAATAAATTCTACAGCATTGCCCCTGATGATGTATGCAGATGACCTCATCCTGCTCGACAAAACACCACTAGGCTTACAACATAACCTGGATGCGATGGGAAAATTCATGGAGAAAAACGAATTGAAAATAAATACTGTCAAAACAACAATCATGTCTATAACAAAAACCAAGCCAAAATATATGACTCCAGTGTTAAAAACAATGGATTTCCATTAATTGTAGTCCCTACTTTCAAATATCTGGGTATTACGATTAACCAAACATCTGACGAAAAAGAATGGGTACTTCATCTTCGAAAGAAAACATATTCTAGACAAGGTTATGCCTTGCATGAAAAATATGGAAAATTCTCCTTTACCCCCATCTTAACCTTCTACAGGAGCAAAGTGATTCCAGTGTTAGCATATGGAAGTGAATCACTGATCAAACTTTCGGCGACCATTTGGCCTAAATTAGAGGCCATTGTTTGGTGGAAAATTGTGAGATTACCATCATCCTTTCCTGTTGCAAGAATACGCTTTGAGATAGCCATTCAATCACTGATTTCAATTATCACCTGGAAGAAATTGGATCTGTATCGCAAGATCATTTCTGAAGAGAAGATCCCTGCGATCGAAATACTGAGGTTAAAAGCGAATCCTGTATGCACCAAAGCTCTGATCGAATGGAATCAACAGATGACACAAATCCTCAAGAAAGAGGAATTAACTGCAGAAATGCTGATAAATCGACCACAAAACGCAAAGAGGGAAATCTTGCGTAATGACTGGATAGATACCATGGAAGAGAAAGCAAGATACCAAGAGAATTTAACATGTGAAATAGAAGTAAGATCAGTCAACCAACTCCCCGCATATCTGAAGATCTTCCCAGACAAATTAATCAGGTCCTTGTTTTTGAAATTACGGCTCAATATCCTGCCTACAAGAGCTAGATTGGTCCTAACCAAACAACAAGACTCCAAACTCCAATACTGTAGATTTTGTAAAAATGAAGCAATTACTGAGACTCTTCATCATACAATTATGATCTGTCCAGAATTACAAGAAGAGAGAACTTTGTGTAGGACTTGTTTCAACATCAGTAACGAAACGCTCAGTCCTATAGCAAGATGGGCACAGAGAATTTTGGGACAGGACGAAAAGTTGATATTCATTGTTATCAAATTTTGGATTAAGATTGTGAACTCAGTAACAGTTTAAACATCGAAATTTGTATCACAAACTAACCAAGATTTCTTTTATGATGATCAGAAAGTATATGTTTTAAGTTTTGAATAACGATACGGAAAATGCTTGATGAATATAAAATGAAAAGTTTCTATGTAAACTATAACATTTTAATAAAAAATAAAAAAAATAAGGACCATAGTCCGCCGCTAATATTAGTGTCATACAATCCTGTTATAAATATTTCAAACCCGTTAATAGTCTTAACCCCATGATTAATAGTCTTAACCCCATGATTATTTGCAACTATAGCAGCTGTAGTCTCATTTCTTTATCAATACGAATAGAACTGAAGAATCAACGAGAATCGATATGGTGAGAAAGTGCCCATAACCCTGTAACAGTTAAACAGGCTTTCACTTTAAACAGAACAGTTCCGATCCCACTCCCTGGTCAGACCTTTACCTCTTATGGATCCCAAAGATCTCCCCTGGGGCAGCAATCTGCTCACATTTCCTCCTCTTTTCCTTTCGGTACATTAACAACTTCAAACATGACGAATGTAACCTGAGCGAAGGTGTGTTCTCCTCCAGGAGGTGCACAGGGTCAGGGTTCTAGGTTCGGTCCAGATGACTTTGGCTTTGTGTGTCATTATGCCTACATTTCACACCATATATAACATCCTCCACACCAAGCTCCCATTGCCATGGGAATTATTGCATCCCACAACTGTCGTGCAATGTCCTCAGATGCCCTAGAGGGCAGCTTCTGCATTCACCCTGTGGGCAAGTCCATAAAAGATCCCCTCCTGCACCCCCCGCAATGCGTACTTCCTTTATAAGGTCCCTGGGCAGCAGCGGTGGCCATCCATCCTCTGGGGTTCTCCAGCGGCAGGCCTCCTGGGCAATGTCTCGCAAGTCCTGCAGCTCTGAGGAGGATATTAAGAGGATATTCAGCCTGCTGTGCCTCGGAGGGACCTCTTTCGTCATGTCCCTGCCTTGTTGAGGGGCGTCCTCTGCCCTCTGTCTCCAATAGCAGTGCCTCTGTCTTGTTGAGGGGCGTCCCTGACCCTCTGTCTCCAATAGGAGTGCCTCTCTTTTGCTGAGGGGTATCCTCTGCCCTCTGTCTCCAATAGCAGTGCCTCTGTCTCCAGTAGCAGTGCCGCTGTCTCCAATAGCAGTGCCTCTGTCTTGTTGAGGGGTGTCCTGAGCCCTCTGTCTCCAATAGCAGTGCCTCTGTCTTGCTGAGGGGTGTCCTGGGCCCTCTGTCTCCAATAGCAGCGCCTCTGTTTTGCTGAGGGGCACATCTGGCCCTCTGTCTCCAATAGCAGTGCTTCTGTCTTGTTGAAGGGTGTCCTGAGCCCTCTGTCACCAATAGCAGCGCCTCTGTTTTGCTGAGGGGCGCCCGGGTCCTCTGTCTTCAATAGCAGTGCCTCTTTCTCCAATAGCAGCGCCTCTGTCTTGCTGAGGGGTGTCCTGAGCCCTCTTTCTCCAATAGCAGTGCCTCTTTCTCCAATAGCAGTGCCTCTGTCTTGCTGAGGGGCGCCCCGGGCCCTCTGTCTTCAATAGCAGTGCCTCTTTCTCCAATAGCAGCGCCTCTGTCTTGCTGAGGGGTGTCCTGAGCCCTCTGTATCCAATAGCAGTGCCTCTGTCTCCAATAGCCGTGCCTCTGTCTTGCTGATGGGCGACCCTGGCCCTCTGTCTCCAATAGCCATGCCTCTGTCTTGCTGAGGGGCGCCCCTGGCCCTCTGTCTCCAATAGCAGTGCCTCTGTCTTGCTGAGGGGTGTCCTGAGCCCTCTGTCTCCAATAGCAGTGCCTCTGTCTTTCTGAGGGGCGCCCCTGGCCCTCTGTCTCCAATAGCAGTGCCTCTGTCTCCAATAGCCGTGCCTCTGTCTTGCTGAGGGGCGTCCCTGGCCCTCTGTCTCCAGTAGCAGTGCCTCTGTCTTTCTGAGGGGCGTCCCTGGCCCTCTGTCTCCAATAGCAGTGCCTCTGTCTCCAATAGCAGTGCCTCTGTCTTGTTGAGGGGTGTCCTGAGCCCTCTGTCTCCAATAGCAGTGCCTCTGTCTTGCTGAGGGGTGTCCTGGGCCTTCTGTCTCCAATAGCAGCACCTCTGTTTTGCTGAGGGGCACATCTGGCCCTCTGTCTCCAATAGCAGTGCTTCTGTCTTGTTGAGGGGTGTCCTGAGCCCTCTGTCTCCAATAGCAGTGCCTCTGTCTTGCTGAGGGGCGCCCATGTCCCTCTGTCTCCAATATCAGTGCCTCTGTCTTGCTGAGGGGTGTCCTGGGCCCTCTGTCTCCAATAGCAGCGCCTCTGTTTTGCTGAGGGGCACACCTGGCCCTCTGTCTCCAATAGCAGTGCTTCTGTCTAGCTGAGGGGTGTCCTGGGCCCTCTGTCTCCAATAGCAGTGCCTCTTTCTCCAATAGCAGTGCCTCTGTCTTGCTGAGGGGCGCCCCGGGACCTCTGTCTCCAATAGCAGTGCCTCTTTCTCCAATAGCAGCGCCTCTGTCTTGCTGAGGGGTGTCCTGAGACCTCTGTCTCCAATATCAGTGCCTCTGCCCTGTTGAGGGGTGTCCTGAGCCCTCTGTCTCCAATAGCAGTGCCTCTGTCTTGCTGAGGGGCGCCCATGTCCCTCTGTCTCCAATATCAGTGCCTCTGTCTTGCTGGGGGGTGTCCTGGGCCCTCTGTCTCCAATAGCAGCGCCTCTGTTTTGCTGAGGGGCACACCTGGCCCTCTGTCTCCAATAGCAGTGCTTCTGTCTAGCTGAAGGGTGTCCTGGGCCCTCTGTCTCCAATAGCAGTGCCTCTTTCTCCAATAGCAGTGCCTCTGTCTTGCTGAGGGGCGCCCCGGGACCTCTGTCTCCAATAGCAGTGCCTCTTTCTCCAATAGCAGCGCCTCTGTCTTGCTGAGGGGTGTCCTGAGCCCTCTGTCTCCAATATCAGTGCCTCTGCCCTGTTGAGGGGTGTCCTGAGCCCTCTGTCTCCAATAGCAGTGCCTCTGTCTTGCTGAGGGCGCCCCTGGCCCTCTGTCTCCAATAGCAGTGCCTCTGTCTCCAATAGCAGTGCTTCTGTCTTGCTGAGGGGTGTCCTGAGCCCTCTGTCTCCAATAGCAGTGCCTCTGTCTTTCTGAAGAGCGCATCTGGCCCTCTGTCTCCAATAGCAGTGCTTCTGTCTTGCTGAGGGGTGTCCTGAGCCCTCTGTCTCCAATAGCAGTGCCTCTGTCTTTCTGAGGGGCGCCCCTGGCCCTCTGTCTCCAATAGCAGTGCCTCTGTCTCCAATAGCCGTGCCTCTGTCTTGCTGAGGGGCACCCCTGGCCCTCTGTCTCCAATAGCAGTGCCTCTGTCTTGCTGAGGGGTGTCCTGAGCCCTCTGTCTCCAATAGCAGTGCCTCTGTCTTTCTGAGGGGCGCCCCTGCCCCTCTGTCTCCAATAGCAGTGCCTCTGTCTCCAATAGCCGTGCCTCTGTCTTGCTGAGGGGCGCCCCTGGCCCTCTGTCTCCAATAGCAGTGCCTCTGTCTCCAATAGCAGTGCCTCTTTCTTGCTGAGGGCGACCCTGGCCCTCTGTCTCCCAATAGTAGTGCCTCTGTCTCCAATAGCAGTGCTTCTGTCTTGCTGAGGGGGGTCCTGAACCCTCTGTCTCCAATAGCAGTACCTCTGTCTTTCTGAAGAGCGCATCTGGCCCTCTGTCTCCAATAGCAGTGCTTCTGTCTTACTGAGGGGTGTCCTGAGCCCTCTGTCTCCAATAGCAGTGCCTCTGTCTTGCTGAGGGGTGTCCTGGGCCCTCTGTCTCCAATAGCAGCGCCTCTGTTTTGCTGAGGGGCACATCTGGCCCTCTGTCTCCAATAGCAGTGCTTCTGTCTTGTTGAGGGGTGTCCTGAGCCTTCTGTCTCCAATAGCAGTGCCTCTGTCTTGCTGAGGGGCGCCCATGTCCCTCTGTCTCCAATATCAGTGCCACTGTCTTGCTGAGGGGTGTCCTGTGCCCTCTGTCTCCAATAGCAGTACCTCTTTCTCCAATAGCAGCGCCTCTGTCTTGCTGAGGGGTGCCCCGGGCCCTCTGTCTTCAATAGCAGTGCCTCTTTCTCCAATAGCAGCGCCTCTGTCTTGCTGAGGGGTGTCCTGAGCCCTCTGTCTCCAATATTAGTGCCTCTGTCCTGTTGAGGGGTGTCCTGAGCCCTCTGTCTCCAATAGCAGCGCCTCTGTCTTGCTGAGGGGTGTCCTGAGCCCTCTGTCTCCAATATTAGTGCCTCTGTCCTGTTGAGGGGTGTCCTGAGCCCTCTGTCTCCTATAGCAGCGCCTCTGTTTTGCTGAGGGGCACATCTGGCCCTCTGTCTCCAATAGCAGTGCTTCTGTCTTGTTGAGGGGTGTCCTGAGCCCTCTGTCTCCAATAGCAGTGCCTCTGTCTTGCTGAGGGGCACCCATGTCCCTCTGTCTCCAATATCAGTGCCTCTGTCTTGCTGAGGGGTGTCCTGGGCCCTCTGTCTCCAATAGCAGCGCCTCTGTTTTGCTGAGGGGCACATCTGGCCCTCTGTCCAATAGCAGTTCTTCTGTCTAGCTGAGGGGTGTCCTGAGCCCTCTGTCTCCAATAGCAGTGCCTCTTTCTCCAATAGCAGTGCCTCTTTCTCCAATAGCAGCGCCTCTGTCTTGCTGAGGGGTGTCCTGAGCCCTCTGTCTCCAATATTAGCGCCTCTGTCCTGTTGAGGGGTGTCCTGAGCCCTCTGTCTCCAATAGCAGCGCCTCTGTCTTGCTGAGGGGTGTCCTGAGCCCTCTGTCTCCAATATTAGTGCCTCTGTCCTGTTGAGGGGTGTCCTGAGCCCTCTGTCTCCTATAGCAGCGCCTCTGTTTTGCTGAGGGGCACATCTGGCCCTCTGTCTCCAATAGCAGTGCTTCTGTCTTGTTGAGGGGTGTCCTGAGCCCTCTGTCTCCAATAGCAGTGCCTCTGTCTTGCTGAGGGGCACCCATGTCCCTCTGTCTCCAATATCAGTGCCTCTGTCTTGCTGAGGGGTGTCCTGGGCCCTCTGTCTCCAATAGCAGCGCCTCTGTTTTGCTGAGGGGCAAATCTGGCCCTCTGTCCAATAGCAGTTCTTCTGTCTAGCTGAGGGGTGTCCTGAGCCCTCTGTCTCCAATAGCAGTGCCTCTTTCTCCAATAGCAGCGCCTCTGTCTTGCTGAGGGGCGCCCCGGGCCCTCTGTCTTCAATAGCAGTGCCTCTTTCTCCAATAGCAGTGCCTCTGTCTTGCTGAGGGGTGTCCTGAGCCCTCTGTCTCCAATAGCACTGCCTATGTCTTTCTGAAGAGCGCATCTGGCCCTCTGTCTCCAATAGCAGTGCTTCTGTCTTGCTGAGGGGTGTCCTGAGCCCTCTGTCTCCAATAGCAGTGCCTATGTCTTTCTGAGGGGCGCCCCTGGCCCTCTGTCTCCAATAGCCGTGCCTCTGTCTCCAATAGCCGTTCCTCTGTCTTGCTGAGGGGCGCCCCTGGCCCTCTGTCTCCAATAGCAGTGCCTCTGTCTTGCTGAGGGGTGTCCTGAGCCCTCTGTCTCCAATAGCAGTGTCTCTGTCTCCAATAGCTGTGCCTCTGTCTTGCTGAGGGGCGCCCCTGGCCCTCTGTCTCCAATAGCAGTGCCTCTGTCTCCAATAGCCATGCCTCTGTCTTGCTGAGGGGCGCCCCTGGCCCTCTGTCTCCAATAGCAGTGCCTCTGTCTTGCTGAGGGGTGTCCTGAGCCCTCTGTCTCCAATAGCAGTGCCTCTGTCTCCAATAGCCGTGCCTCTGTCTTGCCGAGGGGCGCCCCTGGCCCTCTGTCTCCAATAGCAGTGCCTCTGTCTTGCTGAGGGGTGTCCTGAGCCCTCTGTCTCCAATAGCAGTGCCTCTATCTTTCTGAGGGGCACCCCTGGCCCTCTGTCTCCAATAGCAGTGCCTCTGTCTCCAATAGCATCGCCTCTGTCTCCAATAGCAGTGCCTCTGTCTTGTTGAGGGGTGTCCTGAGCCCTCTGTCTCCAATAGCAGCGCCTCTGTTTTGCTGAGGGGCACATCTGGCCCTCTATCTCCAATATCAGTGCCTCTGTCTTGCTGAGGGGTGTCCTGGGCCCTCTGTCTCCAATAGCAGTGTCTCTTTCTCCAATAGCAGTGCCTCTGTCTTGCTGAGGGGCGCCCCGGGCCCCCTGTCTCCAATAGCAGCGCCTCTTTCTCCAATAGCAGCGCCTCTGTCTTGCTGAGGGGTGTCCTGAGCCCTCTGTCTCCAATATCAGTGCCTCTGTCCTGTTGAGGGGTGTCCTGAGCCCTCTGTCTCCAATAGCAGTGCCTCTGTCTTGCTGAGGGCGCCCCTGGCCCTCTGTCTCCAATAGCAGTGCCTCTGTGTCCAATAGCACTGCTTCTGTCTTGCTGAGGGGTGTCCTGAGCCCTCTGTCTCCAATAGCAGTGCCTCTGTCTTTCTGAGGGGCGCCCCTGGCCCTCTGTCTCAAATAGCAGTGCCTCTGTCTTGCTGAGGGGTGTCCTGAGCCCTCTGTCTCCAATAGCAGTGCCTCTGTCTTTCTGAGAGGCGCCCCTGGCCCTCTGTCTCCAATAGCAGTGCCTCTGTCTCCAATAGCCGTGCCTCTGTCTTGCTGAGGGGCGCCCCTGGCCCTCTGTCTCAAATAGCAGTGCCTCTGTCTTGCTGAGGGGTGTCCTGAGCCCTCTGTCTCCAATGGCAGTGCCTCTGTCTTTCTGAGGGGCGCCCCTGGCCCTCTGTCTCCAATAGCAGTGCCTCTGTCTCCTATAGCCATTCCTCTGTCTTGCTGAGGGGCGCCCCTGGCCCTCTGTCTCCAATAGCAGTGCCTCTGTCTCCAATAGCCGTGCCTCTGTCTTGCTGAGGGGCGCCCCTGGCCCTCTGTCTCAAATAGCAGTGCCTCTGTCTTGCTGAGGGGTGTCCTGAGCCCTCTGTCTCCAATAGCAGTGCCTCTGTCTTTCTGAGGGGCGCCCCTGGCCCTCTGTCTCCAATAGCAGTGCCTCTGTCTCCAATAGCTGTGCCTCTGTCTTGCTGAGGGGTGCCCCTGGCCCTCTGTCTCCAATAGCAGTGCCTCTGTCTTGCCGAGGGGTGTCCTGAGCCCTCTGTCTCCAATAGCAGTGCCTCTGTCTTTCTGAGGAGCGCCCCTGGCCCTCTGTCTCCAATAGCAGTGCCTCTGTCTCCAATAGCAGTGCCACTGTCTTGTTGAGGGGTGTCCTGAGCCCTCTGTCTCCAATAGCAATGCCTCTGTCTCCAATAGCAGTGCCTCCGTCTTGTTGAGGGGTGTCCTGAGCCCTCTGTCTCCAATAGCAGTGCCTCTGTCTTGCTGAGGGGCGCCCCTGGCCCTCTGTCTTCAATAGCAGTGCCTCTGTCTCCAATAGCAGTGCCTCTGTCTTGCTGAGGGGCGCCCCTGGCCCTCTGTCTTCAATAGCAGTGCCTCTGTCTCCAATAGCAGTGCCTCTGTCTTGCTGAGGGGCACCCCTGGCCCTCTGTCTCCAATAGCAGTGCCTCTGTCTCCAATAGCAGTGTCTCTGTCTTGCAGAGGGGCGCCCCTGGCCCTCTGTCTTCAATAGCAGTGCCTCTGTCTCCAATAGCAGTGCCTCTGTCTTGCTGAGGGGCGCCCCTGGCCCTCTGTCTCCAATAGCAGTGTCTCTGTCTCCAATAGCAGTGCCTCTGTCTTGTTGCGGGGTGTCCTGAGCCCTCTGTCTCCAATAGCAGTGCCTCTGTCTCCAATAGCAGTGCCTCTGTCTTGTTGAGGGGTGTCCTGAGCCCTCCGTCTCCAATAGCAGTGCCTCTGTCTTGCTGAGGGGTGCCCCTGGCCCTCTGTCTCCAATAGCAGTGCCTCTGTCTCCAATAGCCGTGCCTCTGTCTTGCTGAGGGGCGCCCCTGGCCCTCTGTCTCAAATAGCAGTGCCTCTGTCTTGCTGAGGGGTGTCCTGAGCCCTCTGTCTCCAATAGCAGTGCCTCTGTCTTTCTGAGGGGCGCCCCTGGCCCTCTGTCTCCAATAGCAGTGCCTCTGTCTCCAATAGCTGTGCCTCTGTCTTGCTGAGGGGTGCCCCTGGCCCTCTGTCTCCAATAGCAGTGCCTCTGTCTTGCCGAGGGGTGTCCTGAGCCCTCTGTCTCCAATAGCAGTGCCTCTGTCTTTCTGAGGGGCGCCCCTGGCCCTCTGTCTCCAAAAGCAGTGCCTCTGTCTCCAATAGCAGTGCCTCTGTCTTGTTGAGGGGTGTCCTGAGCCCTCTGTCTCCAATAGCAATGCCTCTGTCTCCAATAGCAGTGCCTCCGTCTTGTTGAGGGGTGTCCTGAGCCCTCTGTCTCCAATAGCAGTGCCTCTGTCTTGCTGAGGGGTGCCCCTGGCCCTCTGTCTCCAATAGCAGTGCCTCTGTCTTGCTGAGGGGCGCCCCTGGCCCTCTGTCTTCAATAGCAGTGCCTCTGTCTCCAATAGCAGTGCCTCTGTCTTGCTGAGGGGCGCCCCTGGCCCTCTGTCTCCAATAGCAGTGCCTCTGTCTCCAATAGCAGTGTCTCTGTCTTGCTGAGGGGCGCCCCTGGCCCTCTGTCTTCAATAGCAGTGCCTCTGTCTCCAATAGCAGTGCCTCTGTCTTGTTGAGGGGTGTCCTGAGCCCTCTGTCTCCAATAGCAATGCCTCTGTCTCCAATAGCAGTGCCTCCGTCTTGTTGAGGGGTGTCCTGAGCCCTCTGTCTCCAATAGCAGTGCCTCTGTCTTGCTGAGGGGTGCCCCTGGCCCTCTGTCTCCAATAGCAGTGCCTCTGTCTTGCTGAGGGGCGCCCCTGGCCCTCTGTCTTCAATAGCAGTGCCTCTGTCTCCAATAGCAGTGCCTCTGTCTTGCTGAGAGGCGCCCCTGGCCCTCTGTCTCCAATAGCAGTGCCTCTGTCTCCAATAGCAGTGTCTCTGTCTTGCTGAGGGGCGCCCCTGGCCCTCTGTCTCCAATAGCAGTGCCTCTGTCTCCAATAGCAGTGCCTCTGTCTTGCTGAGGGGCGCCCCTGGCCCTCTGTCTTCAATAGCAGTGCCTCTGTCTCCAATAGCAGTGCCTCTGTCTTGCTGAGGGGCGCCCCTGGCCCTCTGTCTCCAATAGCAGTGCCTCTGTCTCCAATAGCAGTGCCTCTGTCTTGTTGAGGGGTGTCCTGAGCCCTCTGTCTCCAATAGCAGTGCCTCTGTCTTGCTGAGGGGTGCCCCTGGCCCTCTGTCTCCAATAGCAGTGCCTCTGTCTCCAATAGCCGTGCCTCTGTCTTTGCTGAGGGGCTCCCCTAGCCCTCTGTCTCCAATAGCAGTGCCTCTGTCTTGCTGAGGGGTGTCCTGAGCCCTCTGTCTCCAATAGCAGTGCCTCTGTCTTTCTGAGGGGCGCCCCTGGCCCTCTGTCTCCAATAGCAGTTCCTCTGTCTCCAATAGCCGTGCCTCTGTCTTGCTGAGGGGCGCCCCTGGCCCTCTGTCTCCAATAGCAGTGCCTCTGTCTTGCTGAGGGGTGCCCCTGGCCCTCTGTCTCCAATAGCAGTGCCTCTGTCTTTCTGAGGGGCACCCCTGGCCCTCTGTCTCCAATAGCAGTGCCTCTGTCTTGCTGAGGGGCGCCCCTGGCCCTCTGTCTCCAATAGCAGTGCCTCTGTCTCCAATAGCAGTGCCTCTGTCTTGTTGAGGGGTGTCCTGAGCCCTCTGTCTCCAATAGCAGTGCCTCTGTCTTGTTGAGGGGTGTCCTGAGCCCTCTGTCTCCAGTAGCAGTGCCGCTGTCTTTCTGAGGGGCACCCCTGGCCCTCTGTCTCCAATAGCAGTGCCTCTGTCTTGTTGAGGGGCGCCCCTGGCCCTCTGTCTCCAATAGCAGTGCCTCTGTCTCCAATAGCAGTGCCTCTGTCTTGTTGAGGGGTGTCCTGAACCCTCTCTCTCAATAGCAGTGCCTCTGTCTCCAATAGCAGTGCCTCTGTCTTGTTGAGGGGTGTCCTGAGCCCTCTGTCTCCAATAGCAGTGCCTCTGTCTTGCTGAGGGGTGTCCTGAGCCCTCTGTCTCCAATAGCAGTGCCTCTGTCTTGCTGAGGGGTGTCGTGAGCCCTGTCTCCAATAGCAGTGTCTCTGTCTTGTTTAGGGGCGTTCCCAGCCCCCTGTCTTGTTGAGGGCGTCTGCGACACTTTGTCCACAGCGTCTCTTTGACAAAAGTGCGTATGATTAACAAGAGCCACCTTTGACCTCTTGCTCTAGAGCAAGGGTAGAGTCTGGCTCACACCCAGTCTTTAGAAAAGCTGTCCCTTCTGGGGTGACCTGGAGGATGTAAACCTGAGTGGCTGTGAGTGTCCAGCAGAATCACAGCTAGACTAAAACCCTGGGGGAGGTTCGCGGGGCACCCAGACACCCGGGCCGTGGTGCCTTTTGATGGTACTATGCACTCCTAGACTGAACGTGGACCTTGGTTCATACCAACACTGGTGCTATGAGATACCATGTTCCGAGTAGCTGCCCGGTCATAATCCTGGCGCCCTGTTCTATGTATGAACATTGTGCATTGCCTTTGCTGCAAGTCTTGGCGTGCGCGTGCTGGAGCTCGCCCTCTTATGCCCATGCAGGAACTGGTCTGTGGGGGGCGCGGAGGGGGCGGGGGTGGGGCTCTCATTATGAAATCTACTCTGTGTGTGGAGAAAGCTGGCACTGCCCATGGGTTTTGTTTGAGGGGGCCTGCTGCTTCAGTCCTGCTCTTTGTTTTGGGGGAACCTTATACCGCGATTAAGTGGCCTTGGTGGGAAGGTAGCACGCTGTGCCGCGGCCTGGCCTCAGTCGCAATGGCACAGAACTGATCACCGCCTCTGCATGGAGTACACATCTTGCTCGTGCATTCGCTTGCACCATCGCTAAGAGTTCTTTGGGTGGAGGAACCTGCTAGCGCTGCTGTGGTATCCTGCATGTGGGAGGCATCCTCTCGTACCCATGCAGTACCTATTGTGTGGGTGTTCGGGAAGAGGTCCCTGCATGTGCTCGTGTGGCTGCATATGGTGTGGGTGTTGGTTTTCACATACTCGTACTTCCCAGCATGGCATCAATCCCTAGACGTACTCCTTAGTTACTGGAGTGAGGCCATGAAGCCAAGAGGTCGGGCAGGAAGATGGGCAGAACTTGGGTTCAAAGACTAATCTCTTCTTGTTTTCTTTGGCTAGATGATGGAGGCGACAGCCGGAGAGATCTTGGTCAGGGCTTGGACTCGAAGGAGTACTGCCAGTCCGATAGAGATATTGTGGAGGTGGTAAGGACTGAGTACGTTTACACACGCCCGCCTCCTTGGACGGACAACTTGCCAACCATCCACGTCATCACGCCCACCTACAGCCGCCCGGTGCAGAAGGCCGAGTTAACGCGACTTGCCAACACCATGCTCCATGTGCCCAACCTGCATTGGATCCTCGTGGAGGACTCCCAGAGGCGGACGCCCCTTGTGACCAGGATGCTGCACGAGACAGGCTTGAACTACACGCACCTCAATGTGGAGACGCCACGCAACTACAAGCTGCGTGGGGACATGCGGGACCCCAGGATTCCCAGGGGAACCATGCAGAGGAACCTGGCTCTCCGCTGGCTCCGAGAGACCTTCAACAAGAACAACAGCCAGCCTGGCATCGTCTACTTTGCAGATGACGACAACACCTACAGCCTGGAGCTGTTTGAAGAGGTGAGTGAGGGCGGCCAAATGTACTCTCCGGGTACGCAAACACCATGGCTTTCCAAATGCTCTTGATACATTCTAAAGCAATGCCAAATCAGTGTCCTCAAGCTCGCTGTGACATCCGTGCAGAGCCTCCTCACGCAGGTTCGGATCCCAGCAGCGCCGCACTCAGCCTTTCATCCTTCCGAGCTCGAAAAACGACCACCACCAAGCAGCGCTCAGATACCTGAGGGTTCGTAGCGCTGTATAAATAATGCATTATTATTATTAAGGTCACTGATTATTGATCCGTGATTAAGGTGTGCAGGGGACGGGAGTGTCCGTCACTTGAGGACACTGATTTGGCAAATGTTACCAAGGAAATGTGTGGTGTCTGGACCTAGGAGGTCCACAATGGCAGAATCGGAAGCCAATGAAAGGGCAGTGCCCAGCAGCGTGGAGTCACGAGGCACGCCTTGACATGGGTCACTGCCATTAGCACCTGCGGTCCTATGACTCAGGTGCTAAAGGGTGTTATTAATTACAAAAGCAAAAGCACACATTTACCTCATGTATCTGTGACACTGCCCCTCTCACTTGAAATCCGTCTTCAGTGTTCCTTTCGATGACGTCATGAGCCGGGAAAAGAGCCTTTAGCATAGCAGCGACGCAGGGATCCATGTCGTAGGATGGTAGGTTCTCATGTGGCCTTTGGTGGCTACAGGCGGGGGGGGGGTCCTGCCCACACCTGCGTGCAGCAAGGCGCGCGCAGCTCGCAGGCCACTCCCACTGTGGGCTTGTAGCAGTGAATACGGGTTATGTTCAAAGAAGCCTGACTGGCTGTGCGCTCTGGGGGGGGGGGGGGGGTGTCTGTGTGTGTGTGTGTGTGTGCGTGCGTGCGCGCGCACATGCTTTATACCCAGTGGTCAAAGTGTACAAAACAAAGTAGTGGAATGATCACCTGGGCATTTGTCCATTATTACACCAACATACATCACACTTGCTCATTCCTCTCTCAGCCCCTTTCCTCTCCCCCCCCCCAGTGAGGTGCAGAATGAGACATGTCTTCTTTTTGGCATAAAGGGCTGCAGATTTATTTTCACACATAATAGTAAACACAGCAAACAATTGTGAAAATAGTTTCAAAGGTGCAATGACTGCTCCGTGTCCAAAACCTGCTTCCCCCTTTTCCCAACACAGTCCACAGTAGGCCCAACTCTCCCAACCCCTCGTGCCTGAGACCAGTCTGCCCCTGAAGGTGTTCCTGGGATGGGAGAGCAGCCTTTATTCGGGACAAGCTGAGCCCTCATTGCTACCACCAAGCGCCCCTGCTGTTTAGGCTCCCAAGAGACGCTGGTCCGAGAAGAGCGAAGACCCTTCCGGCTGTGCAATGGCTCATTCGGAGTCTGTCTCTTGTCACTCGTCGCCAAAACAGTGCCACACCGAAAGTGGGTTACCGCCCACCGCGTCTCCCCCCTTTACTATTTCGGAGTTCCAGGAGCTTAGTGTACTTTTGTGCACATTTTCTGTACACCTCCCTGCCCCTTGCTGGTCAGGGCACTTCCTTCCTTGCTTATTCGACCAGGGACTTCACCTTTGCCAGGTTGTGCATGGTCTGGGGAACACTTCTGCCCCTTCCACCTTTCCTTCTTGCCATGGCCTGTTCTCTGACCCTCGTTTCCTGGTTCAGCACAGCTGTGAGGTCCACTCGTTTGTCATACTTCACCTGCAGTAAGTCCATCTCCATTTTTTATTAGGGTAAAGCTCCCCAACCAACTTATCTTTGCTCTGCCAGCCCCTGCAGGAGTTACTATGTTGGGAGAGTGCCGTTCCTGACGGGTGAAGTTGAGCTGTGTACTTTTTGTTAGCATTTCAAGACCAACTTTGCCTTTCTCCCCACTCTAATCCCTTGTGGATTGCCTGCCTTTGCAGGAATTTCACCGAGCTGGAGGAGTGCCAATCATGACCAGAAGGAGCTGGGCCATTCTCCTTTTTACCTAGGCCTCCTTCCCCTCTTCTGTCCCTTTAGTAAGTCAAAGCTCCCCAGCCGTAGTCCCAAAAGTTAGCAGACCCGGCCACCCAGAGCTTGTCCTTTTTCCCTTTCAGGCCACCAGCGCTCTTCTATCTGGCACCTAAGTAACGTCTTACTGTTGCCCCTCTACTGCATCATCACCCCTGTTACTTGTTCAATGTCCCCAGAATGATGAAAGGCTGAGTTGGCCTTGCTGATCTGTTCATATGAACCCTGATCCCAATAGCCACCCTGTACCCAGTGCATTGCTTAACACCTTATTGTAGCAAATGGAGACGTTCTTATTTCTCCTTGTAGCCTGTAACGCCCGCCAAATGACCCCCACTCATACCTTCAGAAATCTCGCCACCCCCTGGGTCAGCCGCCACGTTAACAGAATCCTGTTTGTCTTTAGTTGAAAGTCAGTAATTTTAACGCTGCTTTTCTTAACTTGCACCGGCGATGCTACCTAACCCCCACAGCCTGATGCCATTAGCACTACTTCTGTTCCTTCGCTCCCAACTTAACCCCCATCGATTGAAACTTTTCCACCCTTTTGTTTCATACCCATGTTGTTATATTGTTCCAATGTAACCGACCCCAGCGCACACCATGGCAAGTTGAGATGTGCGTTTGTACGCATTCATGGCCACCTCTGAAGCTCGCGGGCCAGCACAAGGCCCTCCCTCAGTTGGCCTCTGATTGTTGCCCATACCTAAATCATTCATTCCTGCAGTAGAGACTAAAGAAGGATGCCATGAGGCTTGCCTCCCCGGCGATGCTTGGCAACTTAACCTTACCACCACTGCCCGTACTCATTCACCCCGCCTGCTGCTTCACTACTTCCATCAAACCCGCGTGCTTGTCAGTATGTGGACGCGAAGGTGGGGTCTTCTCAAGAAATACCTCGGAAATGCTCAGACAAACCATTCCTGCCAGGCAGGCGCTCCTGGTGACTTAAACCAATAAGTGCTAACACTGCTCCCGCTACCCTGCCTGAGCGCCACAGTGCAATCCGCCGTTGCATGCCGATCCAGCTCCCTGCGTTCCATCCCCAACCTGTACCAATTCATTATCACCAATGTGAAGGCAGAAAAACATGCCTCTCCGTTCCGCCCCCTGGAGAACTACAGGACCTTGCAGTGCCCTGTTGCACCCAACCATGTCCCTAACCTGGACAACATGCTTCATAGGGCCTACCCTCCTATGTTTCCACCTCGGTGGTTCCGCATCTGACCTGGGTCCTTCATGACCCTCGCCCCATGCCCGTATCCTGTATATCCCATCCAATGAACCCGGGTTCCCTGCACAGCTACAGCAGCCTTCCAGGGTATCCAACTATATTTGAGCCCTATTACATCACAGGGAGGGGGTGGGCCTTAAGAGCTGGAGCACCGTCGCAACTAAAACGACTTACATTGTTATATGATAGGTTAATTTATAACGTGCCTAATACCCAGCGGTTTCTAAGAGCAGACCCGGGGATCGAACCTGTGCTGCTACGTGTCGTTTCCACAGCAGCAATTTGGCTATAAGTGACAACGTTTAAGTGCGCGCCTAACAATTGGAGACCCCCCTTAGATATGTGTACTACCCGTGCTCACCATTGTAAGCGGCCATAAAATTTAATGTGCTCAAATTATTGGCGAAGTGAGCCCTAAAACCTAGGGCCCCTGGTAACATGCCTGTACGTCACACCTGCAACACTCGCGAATTGGGCGGACAAGAGTGGTGAGTGAAAAATACACCTTGGCCCGCATACTGGCGGCAATGTGCTTATGTCGCGCCACCTCTGGCGCCCCATGGCTCCGAGGCCTTGTGTCTGGCGCCCCATGGCTCCGAGGCCTTGTGTCTGGCGCCCCATGGCTCCGAGGCCTTGTGTCGCGCCACCTCTGGCGCCCCATGGCTCCGAGGCCTTGTGTCGCGCCACCTCTGGCGCCCCATGGCTCCGAGGCCTTGTGTCTGGCGCCCCATGGCTCCGAGGCCTTGTGTCGCGCCACCTCTGGCGCCCCATGGCTCCGAGGCCTTGTGTCGCGCCACCTCTGGCGCCCCATGGCTCCGAGGCCTTGTTGAAGCAATGGGCGGATCTACCTTCTGGAACACCGCTGCACAACAATATTTGCCGAAACAATTCTACTGAACACACTGAACCATCACTGCCTTCCTTACACCAATGTATGTCAATAGTTGTGGCGCGGCGGCCATGCTTCATGGCCAGCGCCTCACCCATAATACCCTGCGACACGATGCAAATCCGACATAAGAAACTAAAATTAGTGAGCACATAAACAGTTTCCCCAAAACTACATAGCTCGGGCGACGACCACCGTGCCCCAATTAAAGCTTGAGCTACCAAGCCGGGGGTACCACTTGCCACGAAGACCCATAGCCACGCCCAGCCTCCTTACCGCGCCTGGACCTGCAATGTTTTCAAGCAGCCGACCCTCAGCAGGCACGTGCATAACCTAGGCTCTGCTATTCACACCTCCTCCATCTGGCAAAGGAAGCCGGACCATCCACCCGCAGTAAAGACTAGTTTGCAGTCCCCATGGTTACATCCCCTAACCTGTCCCTCTTAAACCAAACATGCCCCTTCATTTTCCTTACCCTGGGGCTACCTCCTCCAGGGGGGACGATATGCAAGCCCAGTTACCTGCTTGCCCACTTTGACCTCTCTCGCTACCCATTCCTTTCCATGGCCTCTCGGTCGGAGTTGCGCGCCACTGTGTGTAAACGACAATCTTAGCGAGCCCAAAGCTAAAGCCACTCTTAGGCGGTCACACTTTCTGATCCATTTGCCAACTCCTGCTCAAATTCCCAATACATTTCCCAGGCACACACTGCAAGCAGCAGAGCAATAAACAGTACAAAACCAACGCTGTTTACCCAAATTGTTTACCAAGCCCCTGTACTGCTGTCCACTTTGACCTCCCTTAGCACCCCTGTCTTCAATTGGCGGGTTGCCCGCAATTAACGGTACCTCCCAAACAACCGCAACCTGACAAAAAAAAACATACCACTCGTCTAACGACCACGTGTGAATCAACATTGCAATGTGTGACCAGCTGAACACTTAGGAACCACCCTACACATTGTATGCGCGGCACAGCCGACCGTGGACCATGCGACTGCTGTTATTACCACCGCCTTAATACCCAGATTCAAAAACTCTCCTTTCTTCCTGCCGTATATCGGCCCCTGGGGCGGTGACCTGCCGAAAAGCTGCTCCCCCTTGCTCTCGTGGCCACCTCCTCAAACTAGGACCTTGTTGATAGCTAGTAGTGCGCTCGCCGCGTGTCCCCCCGATCTCCCTCTTAGTTCATCTTGTGGTTGGCGCTAGGAGAGTAACAATGTCGAGCAACTGTCGGCCTCATCTCCGGCGGCCCCTTAGTCCGTCCAGAACCTGGGAATCCCAAAGCTCCAGCTGTTGCCTCGTGACATCGTCTGCCGTTCTGCTTTCGCTTGTCTGAGTGGTGGCTCGCATCCTGCCCTTGTTGTTGGCAGACCGCTGCTCTACCGGTCGTACCATTGGGATCCCCCTGCTCACATCTTAGACTCACTGCTTCCCAGCTTCTGTAGCTGTACACTTTGCCCACGGTCCGTCCTTTATACTGCGAACCACTTTTGCCCACAATCCGTTTTTGCCCCATCTGCAGTAACGTTGCCCACCAACCTCACATCTGTGGACGCCCTTGGAGTCCCTCTGCCTGCACGAACACCTGCTTCATTCAATGCCCTGCCGCGCCAGATGGCCTCATTCCAGTATTTCAGGGCCCTCTCTTACTTACTACTCGGGAAGCACTTAATAACGTAGCCGTTTGTTTTTGTTCTAACTCCAGCTGACAGAGGCATGCTGTACACAATTCACCTATGCAGCTCTCCCTTCGGGCTGGCAGCCTTCTCACATCACGGACTCTGCCCTTCCTCCTCGGTCCTTTATGTTACGTCTTTAACTGGGTGTGCGCATGCGTGAGCCTCGTTATGGCCACGCATGCGTGTTTGAAATAAAGACGGTCCGTGCGGCAGATGCCGCCGGGACCTTGGAACGAACGGACGTGTGTTCACTGTTGTCTGAGTGTGCATGCGTGCGGATGCTAGTACGGGGCGGCCCGAGGCACGGGTGACACCATCACATTGGCGACGAGGCGGGACACGGGGAGAGAAACGCTCGGCACGTACAAACGTGTCGCCATGGGTATTTCATCTTCTCATGTATTACGAACCTCACGCGTGTGATGGCGGCCATTTTGTTTTTGGTATTGACGGTAGTTGCGGCCCGCGAGGGTGCTCGTGCGCTGCCTAAATACTGAGGTGAACATCTCCTCAATTTTTGGACACTCTGCAGTTCTCCCAAAACAAACATGGGGACTGCATTTCGGCCTGTACAAACAGGTTGTGGGAGAGAGGAAGCCACAGCATATCATCACAGCATCTCAGCCCAAGAGTTCTGGTACGTCGAATCCGAATTTAGCCAGGTTTGCGGCCTCTAATACGGATTGAGGTGCCTGTGCGACCTGTGAAGATGACGGACAGCGACAGAGAAGCTCCTGCGGCAGCTAGTGTGGTGAGAAGGCAGCATGGCTCCTTACAACCCATGCAAGAATTTGATACTCATGCCCACCCTCAAAACTGGGCCCGAGATGGCTTTTATGGATCAAAAACTTGATATGTTTTTTGCGGACACTGGGGAAACGGACGATGATGCCAAAGTGGCGACACTGCTATACTCAGCAGGGACAGAAGTATTGCGCATTTATGAATCCTTCACTTTACCAGTGGTGACTTACGATGCTGTCAAAACTGCACTTAAGGACCATTTTATTCCTTTATCCAACATTGACTTTGACAGGTTTGTCATGTGCGGAGAAAAGCAGCATGAGGATGAATCGTTGGATCAATTTTGTGCACGCTTAAGACAGCTAGCCACCACGTGCAGATGGGCGGACGCGGAAGTAATGGTCCGCCATCAACTAATTCAAGGTTGCAGCTCAGGTAAACTGCGGAGACAGGTCCTGAGGGAGCCAGGCATGTCTCTAGCACAGAT
This sequence comes from Ambystoma mexicanum, assembly GCF_040938575.1. Lineage (NCBI taxonomy): Eukaryota > Metazoa > Chordata > Amphibia > Caudata > Ambystomatidae > Ambystoma > Ambystoma mexicanum. The sequence goes on from NC_090931.1 coordinate 32,686,454, forward strand.
ATTGGACAGTGGAAGGGTGTACGAACTGGCCGAAAGTAGAGGGGCCAACATGGATGCTGCCATACGCCCAGGCAAGCATGAGGATGCTTTTGCCATAGGGAGACAACCTCAGGCAAAACCGAGGTGGAGCCAGAAGAGACAGGAACCGACAACACCGCAAGGTGGTTCTGCCATTTGTCAATATTGTGGGTATGATTTACCGCATTCAGAAGACTGTCCAGCTAAATTAAGGGTCTGCGGGAGATGCAACACGCCAGGGCACTATGCCAGGATGTGTAGAACTGCTGTCCCGGTTGCCACGCAGAGGGCCCACCAGGCTAAGCGGTGGGTTTAGGAGACAACACAATATTGCTGCAGTGGAGCAGGACACCCAGAGGCTCAACATCGAGAAGAGGAGGAGGAGGATGAAGAAGTCTTCTTCATCTAAAATTTGGTGACAGGGACCAAGAAACGCCAGACAACCGACGTGCGTTGTGGACATTCAAGGGGTTCCTACACAGGTGCTAATTGACACTGGGGCCTCGGTGTGTGTGCTGGCCACTGAACATTATGAGGCCATCCCAGGTCCTCTTCCACTGGACAAGTCAAGGGCCAAAATTTTCACGCTCGCAGGTGACACTCCCTTGCCCATAAAAGGGGTGTTTGTGGCTCCCGTATCCCGAGGAGACAAGGCGATTAAAGCAAGGTTTTTCGTCACAGATGTCAGGCCACGGTCCCTGTTGAGTTGTGCGGCCTCGTAAGCATTGGACCTTGTTCATTTTGCGCTTGTGGTCTACCAAGGGGACATTACTTCACTTTTGGAGAGGTTTGTGGATACCTTCCAAGGGATTGGCAGACTGAAAGCAGAGCCAGGGCGACTGCATATAGACGAAACCATTCACTCGATAGCGCTGAAGCACCGACGTATTCCGTTCCACCTTCGTTCCCAGGTCGAAGATGAGCTCAAAGCACTCATCAGCATGGACATCATCGAAAGGGTGGAGGGGCCAACTCCATGGGTCTCGCCGATAGTTGTGGCGCCGAAGCCCAAACAACCGGGCAAGGTACACATCTGCGTGGACATGGGGTTGCCCAATGCAGCCATTAAGCGTGAACGCTACCTGACGCCCACGCTAGATGACATTATCGGCGAACTGCAGGGAGCCAGGATATTCTCCAAGCTGGAACTGAGGGCAGGATACCACCAACTGGAGCTGCACACAGACTCGAGGTACATTACCACCTTTACCACACACGAGGGTCTGTACCAATTCAAGCGCCTTAGCTTCGGGATATCCTCTGCCGCGGAGGTCTTTCAAAATGCCATCAGGGGCGCTCTGGCAGGCCTCAAAGGAGTGATAAATGTCAGTGACGATATTTTGGTCTTCGCCATATCGCATGCCGAGCACATGAAACATTTGGAGGCAACCCTGCAGAGACTGAAAGACCTTGGCCTCACTTTACATCGTGAGAAGTGCAAATTCTTCAAGGACCGTATTGGGTTCTTTGGTTTCGTGTTTCACGAGAACGGAGTGTCCCTGGATCCGGAAAAAGTCAGGGACATCCGCGAGGCTGCCGCTCCCCAGTCGCCAACGGAAGTCTGCAGTTTTCTGGGGATGGTTAATTATTGCGGCCGATTCATCAAGGGGCTGGCATCCCTCTCTGAACCCCTCCGGGCCCTGACAAAGAACGATACTGTCTGGATGTGGGACAAAAGAGAACAAGAGGCATTTCTGGCGATCAAGAGGGCGCTGTCCGACCAGGACACGGTGGCGTATTTTGACCCCACGGCCGAATCCGAGATGGTGGTGGATGAGAGCCCGGTGGGCCTGGGGGCAGTCTTAATGCAAGCGGATGCATATGCGAGCAAAGCCCTCACGGAGACGGAGATACGCTACTCTCAGATTGAGAGGGAGGCCCTAGCTATCCTGTGGGGCTGCAGACACTTTAGGTTGTACATTTTGGGGAAACCCGTGACTGTTATAACGGATCACAAGCCACTTCTGCTCATCCTAGCGGGCATGTCTTTAAAGCCACCTCCCCGGATAGAGCAGTGGATGCTCGCCCTTATCGAATATGGGGTCAAATTGGTATACCGCCCGGGGAGGAACAATCCTGCAGACTACCTGTCCCGCCACCCCAACAATGAAAGGGAAGATGGACATAGGGAAGTGGTGGAGTGTCAAGAATTCATCCACAACATTGTGGACTGTGCCATGGCGGAGGCGCTGGACAGAAATGTTGTGGCACAGGAGTCGGCGAACAACGAGGTTTTCTAGATCATCCAAGCTGCGATTAGGAGTGGGGAATGGAGAGATATCCTTCAGAACAACACAAGGAGGGAAGACAGAGCCCAGAGGGACCTTCAGGCACTATGGAAAATTTGTGATGAACTCTCCATCTCTGAGGATGGTTTGCTGCTAAGAGGGAGGCAAATTGTTGTACCATGGTCGCTGAGGGCTCGAGTCCTGGAGCTGGCCCACACTGGACACCAGGGTGTGGCAAAAACGAAGACGAGCCTGCGACCAAAAGTATGGTGTCCAGATCTGGAGGGTCTTCTTGAGGCGCACGTGAAAGGATGTTTGCCGTGCCAAGCAGCAAGTCCCCTGGAAAGAGCGCCACCAATCAACTCCATGGAGCGGAGTGAGAAGCCATGGGGTACGGTCCATGCTGTCTTTGGGTCGACTGGAAGGGGCATGTACTTCTTAGTGGTAGTGGACCAGTGGTCGAGATATCCGGAGGTGGAGCTCGTGGATACAACGGGCAGTGACCATACTATCCTGGCGTTAGACATTTTTTTTGCTACGCATGGCCTCCCGGAAGTTCTCTGCTCGGACAATGGACCAGCATTTACTGGACATCAATTTGGGCAGTATCTGAGAGAAAGGGGTATACAGCACCGGAAGGTGTCGCCACTCTGGCCCCGGGAGAATGGAGAGGCCGAAAGGCTTATGAGAACACTCAACATGGTGTTTCGCATCGCAGCAAACAGTGGAGGGGAACTGAAGAGGAATCTTTTTGAGTTTCTCAGAGAGTACAGGACGACCCCTCACCAGTCCACCGGAGTGGCCCCAGCAGAGGCTCTGTTTGGGTGATGTCCGAGAGGGCTCCTCCCGGAAGTGGGAGGGCGTGAGCCGGGGGTTATAGACAATGACAGAGTGAGAAAAGAGCAGGAGGCCCACAACGAGAAGGAGAGCGGAAGGAGAAGGCTGCAAGACAAGGAGATAGTGGTGGGAGACTCAGTGCTGTTACGCAACCGCAGGCCCGAAGGAAAGTTGTCTTTGCCTTATGAGCCACAACCGTGGGCTGTCACCCATGTCAAGGGGTCCATGATTACTGCGGCGAGAGAAAGAGGAACTATCACCCGCAACCAATCATTTTTCAAGAAGATCGACATCCGCCCCGGAGATGCTGAGTCGGTGGGGCCCTCACGACACGAGAACAGTGCTGAGCTCCCTGAAGAGGGCCCGTCCGTGGATCCGCCACGGGCAGTCGGGACCCCGCCACCAAGTCCGAGAGTGGAGTGGTGGTACCCTGCGCGACAAGGAAGCAACTTACCTGTTCGGCTCAAGGACTACGTCCTGGACTCAGGAGACTGAACAGGTGACTGCCCGAGGCCAATAAACTACTGTTAAGAAAAGTTAATGTTTTTTATTTAAGCCTGTTCAAGTTACGAGTTTTTGCACTATTTTGTTTAAGAAAAAAGGGATGTTACGTCTTTAACTGGGTGTGCGCATGCGCGAACCTCGTTATGGCCACGCATGCGCGTTTGTAATAAAGAGGGTCTGTGCGGCAGATGCCGCCGGGACCTTGGAATGAACAGACTTGTGTTCACTGTTGTCTGAGTGTGCATGCGTGCGGATGCTAGTACTGTGCGGCCCGAGGCACGGGTGACACCATCACACTTTAGTGGAGCCCCTAGGGCACCCGTGCTGCTAGCCATCCCCGCTGCCACAAGCTCTGTGCAACTAAGTTCACCCCCAATGCGGCCCGGATTCCTTATAACTGTCCGACCCGTACTTATTCTCCCTGAGTAATGGGCTCCACCTTCACTTTCTCCCTCTTTACCCCAAGTGGCCTGGTGGTCACTTCCCGCTCACCTCCGAACTGCTACGCGGATGTCCTGCCCGCCATACTGGGTGCCTCCGCTCTGCATCCTTGGCTCCGGCGACCCTCGGCTTCTCCGCAACGTAGATCCCAGCTCGGTTCCCGAGCCTGTAGTTGCCCCAGCCGCTGCACCCGAATCTGCATCATCTCCTTCTCCACTCCAGACAGCCACACGTGGCGACGCTGAGCAGGGCACACGCTCTGCAACGATACTCCAGCCGGAAACCTCTTCCTGCTTCTTGGCTCGATCCTGCTGCTGGATTGGAAAGCCCTCTGGAGAGACCACAAAAACTGCTGCAAAGCGAAACTCCTTCCAGTGTCGGCGGGCGTCCTACTGCTGCGGGCTGCAGTTCCAGGCAGCCAGCGCCCACCGCTTATATGGGGCTTGTCCCGCCCCTTTTCTTTTGTCGTCCTTTCGCGGGCTTTGCCAGCGCTTTGGCGCACTTAAGATCATCCCTCCCCCTTAACCAGGGGAGAGGGCGGAGGAGGAGGAGGCCCCTGCCCCGGTTATCGGGGTGCCTCCTCCATCTTGTTTTGTCTTTCCATCGTCACCTTCATGTTCCTCAGCCCCACCCTCTTTTATGCCCCACCCCTTTTTCTGCTCCCTTCAATCCCCCATACACAGTCACCACCACGCACCCCCTCAATTCAAACCCCCTCCCTGGGTCCTTCCTTTCCTTCCCTCTATGCCAAAAATCTGTGATTTACAAAAGTTCTTGCAAGACTAAAGAAAACGCAGTGAAAGAATGTACATTTAACCAACCACCATTAGTGGGGCATTGCCCCGTCAGCATGCAGCTTTATGTAGCCTCCCCTTCCCGTCACCCACCATTCGCACTCTGAAGGGATATGCCCATGACCATAGCCACTGATGCGCCCCTCCCATTACCTGCAAACACCTGTGTGCCCACACAAGCACTCCAGCACATACAGCAATTCCCAGATTGCTGTGGGACCGCCTGGCTTCATTGGCGAGCAGTTCATTGAAATGAACAAAGCTTAGCCGAGACTTGGATAGCACAATAGTGTTTGACACTGGATTGATAACACAGAGCATATGTTCAAGTCCCCAGCAGGGGAGCTGTTTTTTTATTTTTTTAAGTGGCCTTTCCTACCGTCCTGGAAGGTACTCCAGGTCACATAAAGTAAGGGAACTATAACTGATTTCTCTGAGAAGTAAGAGAACGTCGTACCCTTTAGTCCCCTCCCACTTTGACCTTTTGGCAGATGGGGAGCAAGTGCAAGTGGATCGAGGTCCCCTGGCCTAAGCCCCGCCCACCTGGTGCCTTCCTGCTCTTTTTCACCACTTAGCAAGCCCCGCCCACCTGGTGCCTTCCTGCCTGCCGCTCTTTATCACCACTTAGCAAGCCCCGCCGACCTGGTGCCTTCCTGCTTGCCGCTGTTTTTCACCACTTAGCAAGCCCCGCCCACCTGGTGCCTTCCTGCTTCCCGCTCTTTTTCACTACTTAGCAATCCCCGCCCACCTGGTGCCTTCCTGCTTCCCGCTCTTTTTCACCACTTAGCAAGCCACGCCCACCTGGTGCCTTCCTGCTTGCCGCTCTGTTTCCCTACTTAAGGAGCCCTCCAGCTTCTTTTCCTTTGCAGATGGGGAGCAGGTGCAAGTGGATCTAGGTCACCTGGCCTAAGCCCCGCCCACCTGCTGCCTTCCTGCCTGCCGCTCTTTTTCACCACTTAGCAAGCCCTGCCCACCTGGTGCCTTCCTGCTTCCCGCTCTTTTTCACCACTTAGCAAGCCCCGCCTACCTGGTGCCTTCCTTCACCATTACTGTCTTGTGGCCAATGCTGGATTTGACTTTTATGGACTTCATTCATTCACGATGCGTCACTCTTTCTCAACTCTCATGCTGGACTTCCTTTGCACCTGGTACTCATGGTGGCCCTGAATCATGCTGTTCCCATCTTCACCTTGTATCCTGGCTTGCAACATCATGTGTTACTAATGACTTCTGCAATTGTATTCGCTCTCCACTCTTGCTTCTGCACTCTTTTGACTTCTTACTCTCTTTTCTCTCCTCCTTTCCCTTCTCCATTTTCCTATCTCCTCCCCTTACTTTCTTCTATGCACTTACTCAATCAGAATTGTCCCTGAACCTAATATGATAGCAACCTCGTCTGTTTCCTCCACCCTCCCATTACTGTTTTTTTCCTCCACACCACGCCTCCAGCACTATCTGAAATGTCGTCAGGCCTAGTATGATAGTCGCTTGTTTTGTTCCTCCCCTCCCTTTCTGCACCCCTCTCCTTCACCTTTTGTTTTTCTCCGGCTCTGCCAGAAATGTTATCAGGCCTAGTACGGTAGTCGCCTGTCTGTTTCCATTTCCTTCCCACTCTCCCCCTGCCTTCCTTATCTATGTCTTAGCTCTTGCACTATCTGAAATGTCGTCAGGCCGAGTACGATAGTTAATTTCACATCCTTACTGTTCATGGCCTGTAAGAATGTGGTTGTATTTTCCCTTGTTCCCTCCCTTGCCTTGAAGCGCTTTGAAACACATTGTGTATAGGCGCTATATAAATAAACGATCATATCATATCTATACCAATCTGAGGTTAGAAGCCTGCTGTAGAGTAAAGGAGTTCACGGAAGACCAACGGGAAGTCTCGCGAGAAGCAGAACGCGAGATGAAAGATTCTTCCCCCTTCTGACATTACTAGGGCAGCGAGCCAGGTGAAGGAAGTCAGCCCAATGCCCCTCCTGCAGCCTCCTTTGCCATGGGCCCACTCCATTACCAGACATGAAGGTGAAGCCAGCAGAGTCCACATGTATACATAGTTAATATGCTGTAAGCTAGAATTGTGCTTAAAGAGGTGAAGCCAGTGCGGTGTGTGCAGAGTGAATAAACCAAGCACTACCATAACCTCCTGCTGCGTGTGATCATTCTCCAGACCACAACACCTGCTTTCTACATTAGCACCCTGGGTGCCACAGCCACACAGGCTGCTTCGAATCCGGGCTGTATTTTCTAATACAAGCCCACACTGGTGGGAGTCCGAGGCCTGCGCACTCCTCGCCTCACACAATTGTGCCCAGCATGCCCCCCCTGCAGGCTGCAGGCCTACAGCCACCAACTGCTCCACAAGCACCTACGATTCTAGTGCGTGGGCGCTAAAGGCTCTTATGATACTAAAACATAGACACACCCTAGCTTGGGTATCTGTGTTGCTGCTCTGCTCAAGTTCGCTTTCCTCACTGATGAGGCCACCGTAATCAACACTGAAAACAGACTGCAACCGAGCGGAAACGCCACATAGGCACGGGAGCAATAGTGCTAATGCCCAGCAGGCCAGGCCCACCTGGTCGGCAATGGACAGGAGGAGACCGTATCCTGGCAGATGTTATCGTCTCATTGGGCAGCTGTTTGTGGGTGCTCACAGGTTCTTGCTGATGATGGTTGGGTCGCGGGGGGGTGGGGGGGAGCTCTAGTATTGTGACAATAACAGCATAATTAAATAAAATATTTACTAGCACAGTGGTCTTCAAATTGTGGGACTGGTCCCTCTACAGGCAGCCGGAGAAGGTGCAGGGAGGGAGGCGCGAGACTCTCCAAAAGGGGAGTTGGGTGACTGCTGTGAAAAATACAAAATATAAGCAGACCTGGAATCTCTGGGGAGGGGAGCGACAATATATTTACTCAAGGGGGGGGGGGGGGGGCTCAGCAGGAAAAAGATTGAATGGCAATGTACTAACAGTCTTTTGGTCTTGGGGCATCGCCAGCAGAACTTGGTTGTGACTATTTGCCAGCTCAGTGGCACTCCTTTCGTTGAGCTCAGAAGGATGAAAGGCGGAGTCCACGCTCTGGCCTTGCCTCTTCCAAGAACTTGCGACGTGGTCACACAATAGCACTCCGCAGGAAGGGCAGTACCCGGTGAGCTAGCTTCAAAGCATGCATACAGGCTTGGGGTTGGGCCTATATGCACAGGACTGGCATGGGGGCTAAGGGTTAGGTGTGGTGCTTGTTATAGTGCTGTGCATTTATACAGGCTTGGGGTTGGGCCTATATGCACAGGCCTGGCATGGGGGCTAAGGATTGTGTGTGGCGCTCGTCACATGCTGTGCATTTATACATGCTTGGGGTTGGGCCTATAAGCACAGGACTGGCATGGGGGCTAAGGATTGTGTGTGGCGCTCGTCACATGCTGTGCATTTATACATGCTTTGGGTTGGGCCTATAAGTACAGGACTGGCATGGGGGCTAAGGATTGTGTGTGGCGCTTGTTATAGTGCTGTGCATTTCTACATGCTTGGGGTTGGGCCTATAAGTACAGGACTGGCATGGGGGCTAAGGATTGTGTGTGGCGCTCGCCACATGCTGTGCATTTATACGTGCGTGCGGTTGGCCTATAAGCACAGGACTGGCATGGGGGCTAAGGATTGTGTGTGGCGCTCGCCACATGCTGTGCATTTATACGTGCGTGCGGTTGGCCTATAAGCACAGGACTGGCATGGGGGCTAAGGATTGTGTGTGGCGCTCGCCACATGCTGTGCATTTATACGTGCGTGGGGTTGGGCCTATAAGCACAGGCCTGGCACGGGGGCTAAGGATTGTGTGTGGCGCTCGCCACATGCTGTGCATTTATAAATGCTTGGGGTTGGGCCTATAAGTACAGGACTGGCACGGGGGCTAAGGATTGTGTGTGGCGCTCGCCACATGCTGTGCATTTATACATGCGTGGGGTTGGGCCTATAAGCACAGGACTGGCACGGGGGCTAAGGATTGTGTGTGTCGCTCGCCACATGCTGTGCATTTATACATGCGTGCGGTTGGGCCTATAAGCACAGGCCTGGCACGGGGGCTAAGGATTGTGTGTGGCGCTCGCCACATGCTGTGCATTTATACATGCGTGGGGTTGGGCCTATAAGCACAGGCCTGGCACGGGGGCTAAGGATTGTGTGTGGCGCTCGCCACATGCTGTGCATTTATAAATGCTTGGGGTTGGGCCTATAAGCACAGGACTGGCACGGGGGCTAAGGATTGTGTGTGGCGCTCGCCACATGCTGTGCATTTATAAATGCTTGGGGTTGGGCCTATAAGCACAGGACTGGCATGGGGCTAAGGATTGTGTGTGGCGCATGTCACAGTGCTGTGCATTTCTACATGCTTGGGGTTGGGCCTATAAGCACAGGACTGGCATGGGGGCTAAGGATTGTGTGTGGCGCTCGCCACATGCTGTGCATTTATAAATGCTTGGGGTTGGGCCTATAAGCACAGGACTGGCACGGGGGCTAAGGATTGTGTGTGGCGCTCGCCACATTCTGTGCATTTATACTTGCTTGGGGTTGGGCCTATATGCACAGGCCTGGCACGGGGGCTAAGGATTGTGTGTGGCGCTCGTTATAGTGCTGTGCAGGCAGCCTACGTTTTTAGCACAAGGGCAAATACCATGTCTTCTTCAGATCCTGCCCTCAGGCCAGCGGATTCTGAATGGGCAAATACCATGTCTTCTTGTTGAGTATTACTGCCATCTTGAGTACTACTGCTCCATGTGGGGTATTACTTCTCGATGTTCTCTATCACTGTTATGTTCTGGATATTGCTGTTCCTTTTGGGGGAGTATACTGCTCCATGTTCTGCGTTTTTTCTCTGTGTTGGGCATTACTGCTCCTTGTTGAGTATTACTGCCATCTTGAGTACTACTGTCCATGTTGGGTATTACTTCTACATGTTCGCTTTCACTGTTATGTTCTGGGTATTGCTGTTCCTTTTGGGGGAGCATACTGCTCCATGTTCTTTGTTTCTTCTCTGTGTTGTGTATTATTGCTCCTTGTTGAGTATTACTGCCACCTTGAGTACTAATGCTTCGTGTGGGGTATTACTTCTCTATGTTTGCTACCACTGTTATGTCCTGGGTATTGCTGTTCCTTTTGGGGGAGTATACTGCTCCATGTTCTTTGTTTCTTCTCTGTGTTGTGTATTATGGCTCCTTGTTGAGTATTTCTGCCATCTTGAGTACTACTGCTCTGTGTGGGGTATTGCTTCTCGATGTTCTCTATCACTGTTATGTTCTGGGTATTGCTGTTCCTTTTGGGGGAGTATACTGCTCCATGTTCTGCGTTTCTTCTCTGTGTTGGGTATAATGGCTCCTTGTTGAGTATTACTGCCATCTTGAGTACTACTGCTCTGTGTGGGGTATTACTTCTCGATGTTTGATATAACTGTTATGTTCTGGGTATTGCTGTTCCTTTTGGGGGAGTATACTGCTCCATGTCCTTTGTTTCTTCTCTGTGTTCGGTATAATGGCTCCTTGTTGAGTATTACTGCCATCTTGAGTACTACTGTCCATGGTGGGTATTACTTCTACATGTTCGCTTTCAATGTTATGTTCTGGGTATTGCTGTTCCTTTTGGAGGAGTATACTGCTCCACGTTCTGTGTTTCCTCTCTGTATTTGGTATTATTGTTACTTGTTCAGTATTACTGACATCTTGAGTACTACTGCGCCGTGTGGGGTATTACTTCCCAATGTTTGCTATTACTGTTATGTTCTGGGTATTGCTGTTCCTTTTGGGGCAGTATACTGCTCAATGTTCTTTGTTTCATCTCTGTGTTGGGTATTATTGCTCCTTGTTGAGTATTACTGCCACCTTGAATACTAATGCTTTGTGTGGGGTATTACTTCTCAATGTTTGCTACCACTGTTATGTCCTGGGTATTGCTGTTCCTTTTGGGGGAGTATACTGCTCCATGTTCTTTGTTTCTTCTCTGTGTTGGGTATTATTACTCCTTGTTGAGTATTACTGCCATCTTGAGTACTACTGTCCATGTTGGGTATTACTTCTACATGTTCGCTTTCACTGTTATGTTCTGGGTATTGCTGTTCCTTTTGGGGGAGTATACTATTCCATGTTCTGCGTTTCTTCTCTGTGTTGGGTATTATTGCTCCTTGTTCAGTATTACTGACATCTTGAGTACTACTGCTCTGTGTGGGGTATTACTTCTTGATGTTTTCTACCACTGTTATGTTCTGGGTATTGCTGTTCCTTTTGGAGGAGTATACTGCTCCATGTTCTTTGTTTCTTCTCTTTGTTGGGTATTATTGCTCCTTGTTGAGTATTACTCCCATCTTGAGTACTACTGCTCCGTGTGGGGTATTACTTCTCGATGTTTTCTACCACTGTTATCTTCTGGGTATTGCTGTTCCTTTTGGGGGAGTATACTGCTCCATTTTCTTTGTTTCTTCTCTGTGTTGGGTATTATTGCTCCTTGTTGAGTATTATTGCCATCTTGAGTACTACTGTCCATGGTGGGTATTACTTCTACATGTTCGCTTTCAATGTTATGTTCTGGGTATTGCTGTTCCTTTTGGAGGAGTATACTGCCCCACGTTCTGTGTTTCTTCTCTGTATTTGGTATTATTGTTACTTGTTCAGTATTACTGACATCTTGAGTACTACTGCTCTGTGTGGGGTATTACTTCTCAATGTTTGCTATTACTGTTATGTTCTGGGTATTGCTGCTCCTTTTGGGGGAGTATACTGCTCAATGTTCTTTGTTTCTTCTCTGTGTTGGGTATTATTGCTCCTTGTTGAGTATTACTGCCACCTTGAGTACTAATGTTTCGTGTGGGGTATTACTTCTCGATGTTTGCTACCACTGTTATGTCCTGGGTATTGCTGTTCCTTTTGGGGGAGTATACTGCTCCAAGTTCTTTGTTTCTTCTCTGTGTTGGGTATTATTGCTCCTTGTTGAGTATTACTGCCATCTTGAGTACTACTGATCCATGTGGGGTATTACTTCTCGATGTTCTGTATCACAGTTATGGTCTGGGTATTGCTGTTCCTTTTGGGGGAGTATACTGCTCCATGTTCTGCGTTTCTTCTCTGTGTTGGGTATTATTGCTCCTTGTTGAGTATTACTGCCATCTTGAGTACTACTGATCCATGTGGGGTACTACTTCTCGATGTTCTGTATCACAGTTATGGTCTGGGTATTGCTGTTCCTTTTGGGGGAGTATACTGCTCCATGTTCTGCGTTTCTTCTCTGTGTTGGGTATTATTGCTCCTTGTTGAGTATTACTGCCAGTCTTGACTATTGCCTATGCTACGATTAGACGTGTCCTGTCCTCCTTGTGTAAATGTTAAAGGTATGTTTGCATCCAACTGGCGACGAGGATAAAAGAGGTATCCTGGTCGGCGTGACGCATCCATCCTTCCATGTGCAAGGCACAGTCCACCGTCACGACGAGGCGTCCTTCCGGGCTGGAACCTGTACTTGCTGGACTGGAACGCCAGCGCCCCCCTCCCCCTGGAGAACAGCAGGGGCATTATTGCGCTGGAAAAGAGTGAGGCGCAGCCTGTGACGCGCCTAGAGTGGTGTAGAAGCCCCGCCTGCACAGCCCATGTGTAGATCAGGAGCGGACTGCAGGGCCTCCTGCCATCGGGGGTGCTCGCACAAGGGCACCTGCAAGACCTGCCTGTGAAGAACACAGACAAAGCCCTCACAGATAGTGCATGCCCACGCATGTGCTCCCAGTAGTTCCTTAAAGACGCAAACAGACTGTGGCTCTGTGTCAACATGAGAGTGGCGAACACTGCCATTGAGAGGGAGAGGCACCCAGGGCCAAAAATAGAGCTCATGATTATCAGCCTGAACTGTGCAACAAGGTTTTCCAAACTAGACCTCAATCAGGGGTTCTATCAGCTGGAGCTGCACCCTAACTCGAGAGGCATAACAACGTTCGCCACCCATGACAGTCTCTTTCGGTACAAGCAGCTGAACTTCATAATTTCCTCGGCTGCCGAGATCTTCTAGGAGACCATTAGGCACCTTCTCCTCCCGGTCAAAACGGCCTTGCACTACTCCGACAATATCCTAGTGTACGGCAAACCCAAGAAGAACACGACCAGGCGTTCATGGACATATGCAATCAACCTTAGAGATGCAGGACTCACCCTGGATTATGACAAATGCAATATTAGCAAGGACAAGCTAAGGTTTTATGGCCATATTTTCTCGGTAAAAGGGATGCAACCTGACCTGGAAAAAGTGTGTGCTGTCAATGCCCTACAGGAACCTGCGCATGTGGGTGAAGTGAGATCCTTCCTCAGGATGGCCAGGTATTGCTTCCGATGCCTGCAGAGGTATGCCATCACCACTGAGCCACTGCGACGACTACTACGATGGGACGAGCCCTTCAGGTGGTCTTGCGACTGTCAGAACGCATTCAACGCAATCAAATCGGAACTGGCAAGTGCAACGCACCTGGCATATTTTAATCTGCAATGGCACACGGAACTGGTGGTCGTCGCCAGCCCGGTTGGTCTAGGGGCCATCCTGGCGCAACGTGAAAAATCTGACACCCCTGAAAGCTGCGTGGTAGCATATGCAAGCAGGTCCTTAACCCAGATGGAGGGTGCATATTCACAGGCGGAGAAAGAGCCTGACAACGGTGTGGGCCTCCAAATACTTCCACCACTTCGTAATCAGAAAAAGGTTCACCCTTGTGACAGACCACCAGGCCCTTCTCTCACAGTTTTGTCATCTGAGGACCAAGATCCTGCCCAGGAAAGAAAGATGGGGGAACTGCCTCCAAAAATATAATTATGCCATCACGCACTGGCCAGGGGGAGACAGCAATCCTGCCAACTACATGTCAAGACACCCCACGGCGGAGGGTCTGACTCCAAGGGAAGCTGACGCAGAATACTTGTGCTATGTCAGGGAACAGGCGTTACCACCCGCTCTCACCACGGAAGACCTGGCAAGAGCGACGCAAGCAGACCCATCCACCAGATGGGCCAAAGAACTCACCACTGTGAACAAATGTAGAGACTACCCCAGAATGGGGTAGTCTGGAGTTTCTTGCATGGGGTCCCTGGAGTTCCTTGCCTAGGGTCCCTGGAGTTCCTTGCCTAGGGTCCCTGGAGTTCCTTGCCTAGGGTCCCTGGAGTTCCTTGTGTAGGGTCTCTGGAGTTCCTTGTGTAGGGTCTCTGGAGTTCCTTGTGTAGGGTCCTGGGAATTCCTTGCGTGGGGTCCCTGGAGTTCCTTGCGTAGGGTCCCTGGAGTTCCTTGCGTGGGGTCCCTGGAGTTCCTTGCATGGGGTCCCTGGAGTTCCTTGCCTAGGGTCCCTGGAGTTCCTTGCCTAGGGTCCCTGGAGTTCCTTGCGTAGGGTCCCTGGAGTTCCTTGCCTAGGGTCCCTGGAGTTCCTTGCCTAGAGTCCCTGGAGTTCCTTGCGTAGGGTCCCTGGAGTTCCTTGCATAGGGTCCCTGGAGTTCCTTGCATAGGGTCCCTGGAGTTCCTTGCGTAGGGTCCCTGGAGTTCCTTGCGTGGGGTCCCTGGAGTTCCTTGCGTGGGGTCCCTGGAGTTCCTTGCGTGGGGTCCCTGGAGTTCCTTGCATGGGGTCCCTGGAGTTCCTTGCATGGGGTTCCTGGAGTTCCTTGCATAGGGTCCCTGGAGTTCCTTGCATAGGGTCCCTGGAGTTCCTTGCGTACGGTCCCTGGAGTTCCTTGCATTGGGTCCCTGGAGTTCCTTGCATTGGGTCCCTGGAGTTCCTTGCGTAGGGTCCCTGGAATTCCTTGCATGGGGTCCCTGGAGTTCCTTGCATAGGATCCCTGGAGTTCCTTGCCTAGGGCTCCTGGAGTTCCTTGCATAGGGTCCCTGGAGTTCCTTGCGTAGGGTCCCTGGAGTTCCTTGCGTAGGGTCCCTGGAGTTCCTTGCGTAGGGTCCCTGGAGTTCCTTGCATGGGGTTCCTGGAGTTCCTTGTATAGGGTCCCTGGAGTTCCTTGCATAGGGTCCCTGGACTTCCTTGCTTAGGGTCCCTGGAGTTGCTTGCTAGGGTCCCTGGAATTCCTTGCTTAGGGTCCCTGGAGTTCCTTGCATGGGGTCCCTGGAGTTCCTTGCATGGGGTCCCTGGAGTTCCTTGCATAGGGTCCCTGGATTTCCTTGCCTAGGGTCCCTGGAGTTCCTTGCGTACGGTCCCTGGAGTTCTTTGCGTACGGTCCCTGGAGTTCCTTGCATGGGGTCCCGGATTTCCTTGCATAGGTTCCCTGGAGTTCCTTGCATAGGGTCCCTGGAGTTCCTTGCATAGGTTCCCTGGAGTTCCTTGCGTAGGGTCCCTGGAGTTCCTTGCATTGGGTCCCTGGAGGTCCTTGCGTAGGGTCCATGGAGTTCCTTGCATGGGGTAACTGGAGTTCCTTGCGTAGGGTCCCTGGAGTTCCTTGCGTAGGGTCCCTGGAGTTCCTTGCGTAGGGTCCCTGGAGTTCCTTGTATAGGGTCCCTGGATTTCCTTGCCTAGGGTCCCTGGATTTCCTTGTGTAGCATCTTTGGAGTTCCTTGCATAGGGTCCCTGGAGTTCCTTGCGTACGGTCCCTGGAGTTCCTTGCATGGGGTCCCTGGAGTTCCTTGCATGGGGTCCGATTTCCTTGCATGGGGTCCCTGGAGTTCCTTGCGTATGGTCCCTAGAGTTCCTTGCATGGGGTCCCTGGAGTTCCTTGCATGGGGTCCCTGGAGTTCCTTGCATAGAGTCCCTGGAGTTCCTTGTCTAGGGTTCCTGGAGTTCCTTGCATGTGGTCCCTGGAGTTCCTTGCCTAGGGTCCCTGGAGTTCCTTGCCTAGGGTCCCTGGATTTCCTTGCGTAGGGTCCCTGGAGTTCCTTGCATAGGGTCCCTGGAGTTCCTTGCATAGGGTCTCTGGAGTTCCTTGTGTAGGGTCCTGGGAATTCCTTGCATAGGGTCCCTGGAGTTCCTTGCGTAGGGTCCCTGGAGTTCCTTGCGTAGGGTCCCTGGAGTTCCTTGCGTAGGGTCCCTGGAGTTCCTTGCATGGGGTCCCTGGAGTTCCTTGCATAGGGTCCCTGGAGTTCCTTGCATTGGGTCCCTGGAGTTCCTTGCATAGGGTCCCTGGAGTTCCTTGCATGGGGTCCCTGGAGTTCCTTGCATAGGGTCCCTGGAGTTCCTTGCCTAGGGTCCCTGGAGTTCCTTGCATGGGGCTCCTGGAGTTCCTTGCATGGAGTTCCTGGAGTTCCTTACATAGGGTCCCTGGAGTTCCTTGCGTAGGGTCCCTGGAGTTCCTTGCATGGGGTTCCTGGAGTTCCTTGTATAGGGTCCCTGGAGTTCCTTGCATAGGGTCCCTGAACTTCCTTGCTTAGGGTCCCTGGAGTTCCTTGCGTAGGGTCCCTGGAGTTCCTTGCATTGGGTCCCTGGAGTTCCTTGTGTAGGGTCCCTGGAGTTCCTTGCATGGGGTCCCTGGAGTTCCTTGCGTAGGATCCCTGGAGTTCCTTGCGTAGGGTCCCTGGAGTTCCTTGCGTAGGGTCCCTGGAGTTCCTTGTATAGGGTCCCTGGAGTTCCTTGCCTAGGATCCCTGGAGTTCCTTGCCTTGGGTCCCTGGATTTCCTTGTGTAGCATCTCTGGAGTTCCTTGTGTAGGGTCCTGGGAATTCCTTGCATAGGGTCCCTGGAGTTCCTTGCGTAGGGTCCCTGGAGTTCCTTGCGTAGGGTCCCTGGAGTTCCTTGCGTAGGGTCCCTGGAGTTCCTTGCATGGGGTCCCTGGAGTTCCTTGCATAGGGTCCCTGGCGTTCCTTGCATTGGGTCCCTGGAGTTCCTTGCATAGGGTCCCTGGAGTTCCTTGCATAGGGTCCCTGGAGTTCCTTGCATGGGGTCCCTGGAGTTCCTTGCATAGGGTCCCTGGAGTTCCTTGCCTAGGGTCCCTGGAGTTCCTTGCATGGGGCTCCTGGAGTTCCTTGCATGGAGTTCCTGGAGTTCCTTACATAGGGTCCCTGGAGTTCCTTGCATGGGGTTCCTGGAGTTCCTTGCATGGGGTCCCTGGAGTTCCTTGCTTAGGGTCCCTGGAGTTCCTTGCATAGGGTCCCTGGAGTTCCTTGTGTACGGTCCCTGGAGTTCCTTGCATGGGGTCCCTGGAGTTCCTTGCATAGGGTCCCTGGAGTTCCTTGCATAGGGTCCCAGGAGTTCCTTGCATAGGGTATTGGTGGTGGCTTCTAGCAGGGCATTGCAGTAGTCCATCGTGGGGGTAGTCCGCCTGTGGACAATGGTTCTCATGGTCCTATTAGACCTTCTGGTGAGAGTAGAGGGCAGGCGTATGGACCAGAGGTAAAATGGGGGCTGGGCCCTGGGCTCTCCGTTTTTTAAAAGAATTGTATAGCTCAGCATTGCAGCGACCTTGCAAAAAAGAACTAACGTGGAGTAGAGATGTGGGGGATGAAGGAACTTGATCTCTAGGACATTCAGCCTCCCACCCCACAGGGGTGAATATCGTTTATTGTGATTATTAAGCGCCAGGAGGACCCCACGAAGCTGGGGACCACCTGTGTATATGAAACCCGGAGGGAGGGGCAGCACAGGACATCTCGGTGGAAGATTTACTTGGGCGTGTCTTGGCTGCTGGGGTGGGGGGAGCAGTCACAAGGGACAAGGAGATGAGGTATGAGCGAGTCGAGAGGTTGGGGTCGGGGGGGGGGGGTCGCAGGGTGATGGGCACCGGGTGGTCGGGGTGTTATTGTGGGAAAGTACGGGGCAGAGCGGGTAAAAAGGGAAGCAATGCCGGTGGCCTGCATGGAGAAAGGGTGTTACCAATGCAGTAACGCCTGCATTCCTGCTCACCCGATTGGCTGGCACCTCTTCTCACGCTAAAGTTAACATTGTAAATATCGGACTATTAAATAAAGCAAAGTTGCAGAAAGTTAAGGCGAAAATTGAAACTCAATTTCAGGCGTGACGTTCATGTGTTTGGTTCTGTCACCGGCAAAAGGGGTCGACAGACAACTTGGTGAGGTCACCATTTATTTATGATAGACAGAAGTAATCGGGAGATTTCGGTACCCCCGTGTCCACAGGGCGGGGTTCTGCAGTGAGTAGTTTAGGCAAAACTTACACGAGCATCATAGTCCACAGTCCATGGCTCGCTTTTCCCTAAACCTGTCCGCCCTCTTGACAGAAGAGGGGCCCTGCACTTCTTTCTGGACGCATTGTGGGGTCTTTCTGGACGCATTGTGGGCGCATTGTGGCGTCTTTCTGGGCGCATTGTGGCGTCTTTCTGGGCGCATTGTGGGGTCTTTCTGGGCGCATTTTGAGGTCTTTCTGGGCTCATTGTTGGGTCTTTCTGGGCGCATTGTGGGGTCTTTCTGGGCGCATTTTGGGGTCTCTCTGGGCTCGTTGTAGGGTCTTTCTGGGCTCCTTTTGGGGTCTTTCTGGGCGCATTGTGGGGTCTTTCTGGGCGCATTGTGGGGTCTCTCTGGGCTCGTTGTAGGGTCTTTCTGGGCTCATTGTGGGGTCTTTCTGGGCTCATTGTGGGGTGTTTCTGGGTGCATTGTGGGGTCCTTTTTGGGCTCATTATGGGGTCTTTCTGGGCTCAATGTAGGGTCTTTCTGGGCCCGTTGTGGGGTCTTTCCGGGCTCATTTTGTTGTCTTTCTGGGTGCACGTGAATATGTCTCTCCCTTAAAGAGACAGTAGCCCTTCAACACCACCCCCGGACAAATGTCCTTGCTTCCATCTCAGCATTCCTCAACCAAGCGCGCTGGCCTCTTAACGATCCTGTGAGGCCGGCTGCATGTGCCTTCGCCTGAGCTTTCCTCTGGTCGATCAGCTCTCCTCGCTTCAGGCCGGGGTGAGAACTGAGGGGGAGTCCATAGGCTATCTCTGACGTCATGTGGCTCTGGATCTGGAGGTGGAAGTTTCTCACTTTCATCCGTTGCAACATGTTTGAATAGCGAGCTGTTCCGGGTTACTTCTTTCTCATTGTTTGCAGCATTCACCAGATTTCCTTTTATTGCGGTGACTTGGAGGGGGTTTGGGGCAAATCGGGAGTCGGTTTTCCTGACCATTCCTTGTTGTACTAGCACTTCATCCCTGATGTGAAATTCTTTCGGTCGTGCCCCTCTCCTTTCATCGGTCTCTATGCAAGCTCTTTCCTTCCGCTCTCCATCTCTTCTTAAGACCTCAGGGTCTGCTTCTGGCTGACCTGCTGGATGTCTTATGATTCTTGTGCAAACTTGGTACTTCACCATAAGTGCTTGATGGGGGTCGACGTTCTCGATTCAGGCTCTCTGTAAGGTTCTGTTGATAGAGGCCATGAACCTTTCGGCCCTCCCATTCACCTGGGGCCAGCGAGGTGTGATTTTCTGGTGTCTGAACCCCAGGTGTTTGGCGAGTGCTGCAAATTCATGCCCGCTGAATGGCGGACCATTGTCCGATTTGATGATTTCTGGTATTCCCCATTCACTCACTACTTCATCAAAGACGGCGGCTACTTGGGCAAACGCAGTGGATGTGGACCGCTTTACAATCGGGAACCTGGAGTGTTCATCGATGAACAACAGTAAGTAGTCTCCTGAGTCTACTGCAACCTTTTCCCAGGGGTGTTCCGGGATCTGTGTTGGCTGCAATGGTATTGGAACTTCAGCTTTGGCCGTGCATTGGCACGCTACACAGTTTTTCACCCACCCATCCACCATGGCATCCAGGAAGGGGAACCATACATGGCAACGTAGCTGCCACTTGGTGTTCTCTGTGCCACGGTGCCCCTCGTGAGCTGTCTTGATGACTTCTGATCGTAGGGTGGCTGGGACCACCAGTCTGCATCCTCGTAGGAGTATGGAGTTATCTGTCACGGCCAATTCCACGTGCACTTTTGCTAGCCTCTCTAGTTCATCCCTGCATGCTCCTGGATGTGTCAGTAGCGCCCGCCGATAGTTTTTCCACCTGTTGTTTCCGGTGAGACTGATCGCCAGGGTCATGAAGGGGTCTGCAGCTGAGGCTGAGGCAATGGTTTCCAGTGAGATCGCGGGGGGAAGCGCATTTGTGGTGACGTAGCTGATGTATTCGGCATCTTCAGGTCTTAGCACTGGCTCGCCTGTGGGGTATCTGGATAAATAGTCGGGTTGTTCTGGGGACATTTTCGTCCTGGGGTTCCCTAACAGTCACAGTAGGGCCTGGTGATCGGTGGTGAGGGTGAACTTCTTGCCTATCACAAAGTTGTGTAAGTGTTCACACGCCCATACTGCCGCCTGACTCCTTTTCGGTTTGTGAGTGTGCAGACTGGGGGGGTGCCATAGCTCTGCTGGCGTATGCCACTACATGTCTTGGGTGGGCATCAATCCCATTGGTCTGTACCAGTATGGCCCCTAGTCCTACGGGACTTGCGTCCACTAT
Organism: Ambystoma mexicanum; assembly: GCF_040938575.1. Lineage (NCBI taxonomy): Eukaryota > Metazoa > Chordata > Amphibia > Caudata > Ambystomatidae > Ambystoma > Ambystoma mexicanum. The sequence goes on from NC_090931.1 coordinate 32,706,651, forward strand.
GATTTCAGTATGCCACTCCGGGTCGAAGTAGGCAAGTTTCCTGGCTTCAGCCAGGGACTGTTTGATGGTGTCAAATGCATCTTGACATTCTGCTGACCATGCGAAGAGGACATCTTTCTGGAGAAACCTCCTGAGGGGTTCTGTAATGGTGGAATAGTGTGGGATGTACCTGGCACAATATCCTGCCATGCCAGGAAATGACCTGACTTCCGCAACTTGCCTGGGCTCCTGCTGGTTGAAGATTGTGGAGACCTGGTCGGGAGCAGGGGTCATGCCTTACGCAGAAAAGATGTGCCCAAAGAATTTCAATTTGGACTTTCTGAAATGGCATTTGTCAACGTTGAGAGTGAGACCCGCCTCTTGGACAGCACTGCAGGTGGCTCGGAGGGCTGCATCATGCTCCTCTTTATATCGTCCATACACAAGGATGTCATCACTATAGTTCAGTGCTCCGCTTACCGGCCGGTTGACTTGCCTGATGGCTTCATGAAAGATTTCTGCGGCGGACGAGATGCCAAAATTCAAACGTTTATAACGGAAGAGACCATCATGGGTGACAAAGGTGGTGATGCCTCTTGATTCCAGGTGGAGTACCATCTGATGGTACCCCTGGTTGAGGTCAAGTTTGGAGAAGAGGATCGATATATTGAGTTGGACTATCATGTCCTCTATCCTTGTGCCTGGATGGCGCTCCCTCTGGATGGTGGTGTTGGCCATTCGCATGACCACACAGAGTCTGAGTCGTCCTCCTTCCTTCGGCACAATCACTAGTGGCGAGACCCATGGGGTCGGGCCTGACGCCGGTTCATTGATTCCGTCTTCCAGTAGTTGTCTGAGTTCAGCCGACACCGCTGCTTGCAGATGAAATCCAACTCTTCTCAGATGTTGGGGAAAAGGTTGGACCGATGGATCAATGTGTAGTTTCACGGGCCTGCCCTTCATCTTTCCTAGACCCTTCCACAGGAGTGGAAACTCGTTCATTATGGTCTCTTTTGTTATGGAACCGACTTGCGAGGGCCAGTTCCACATGTTGTATACATGGTCTCTTGCGTCTTGTGTTGGGCCGTTGAGCGGATGGTGTCGCCCTCTTGCACATGTATGTCTATGAGTCCTAGGCATGATGCAGTCCGGTAGCTCAGGAGGCATCTCCCCCCGGTCGGACTCCGAATGACATGAATGACAGTCGCTGTAGAGTGATCACCATGGATGAGCCGACGTCCAAACGAGCCAATGGCTTGCAGTGGGACATCTGCACCCCACTGGAATATCTTGGATACTGATTGTGTTAGCACTGGTTTCTCAGGGATTTGGTGAAACTCCTTTTCACCCCTTATATTCACGGTGGCCTCTGAGTTGACTAGGAAGCAGAAGTGTTTACCACCTATCTCCACGGGTATCCTGGGTCCTTCTCGGGCTTCTCTTTCATCCATGATAAGATTGACGTGTTCGTCTTGAGTGTATTGGTCGTACTGGTCACTTTCATAGTCGAACCCCTGCTGCTCTATTCCGTAGTAGTTCTGGTGTGATGGTGGTCTGTCGTATTCTTCTCTGATGCGTGAGATCTAGTCATGTGTCACGTTATCATGTGTGTCAGCGTCTGGGTAGATGTCTTCGACCACCCTGACGTATCGTCTTGGGTTTTGCTGGTGTGGACGCATTTGATGTGACTGCACTTGTGGGTTCCTGTTGTATGTCTTGTATTTCAGCGTCGCAGGCACTCGTGGTGTAGGAAAAGGTCTGACTTCTCTGCAGACTAACTGGAAATGGCCTTCCCTGCCGCAATTCCCACATCTTTGGGAGAGTGCGGGACAGGTCCCTGCGTGGGGAAAAGCCATCCCACATCGGTAGCATTGTCGTTGTGTTCTTGGAGTTGCCATGTAGTTGCTACTGGAGGGTTTGTCAGTTGTTCTTGTGTTGCTTGGTTGTATTGCTGCTATTGTTTCACTCTTGTCCTGTTTAGCCGAGGTGATGCCCGCTACCTGCGTTACCTGCTTGTCCACCCTTTCGAGAATTCTGGCCATTTCATTGAGCTCTTTAATGGTGAGTGGCTTCTTGAGGAGCTGCTTTTTGAGGGTTTGAGACACTCACTACCTCAATGACTTGTAGGCGGATGGCCTCATCGAGTGAGAAGACATGGAATTGACAGTGTGCACCTTTTATTCGTAGGCGAGTGATGAATTCATACACTGTTTCATCAATTCTTTGGGTACATTGATTAAACATGTACCTTTCGTAGTCCCTATTGGGCTCGATCACTAGCCTCTTGTTCAAAGCTGTGATCAGTGCTGGAAATCAGGGTGTTCAGCAGCTGGGATGGTCTTAATGAGTATTTTGACTTTGTTTCCCGCCAGATTGAGGAACATGCTGCATAGTCTTGGTGAATTTTCTTTGCCTGCAGCTGCGATGAAGGTGTTAAAGTCTTCCAGTCTTCCACCTCGGACCTTTGTCAGCCTGTGGAGTCATGGAGAAAGGGGGTGCTATGCGCCAGGCGGTGGCAGTAGTATTCCCTACGGGGGCCGGAGGAGCTGGAGCTTGTTGAACTGGTGCAGAGCTCATTGTGGTTTTGTCTAGGTGGGGTGGTAGTCGCACTAGTGCTGAGGACGGACGTTGTCACGTTTGTGAGGCTGTGGCTCGATGGCAGCGCAAGTGTATGAGTCTTCTCACAGCAGGGTGTGCATGTAGCACAGTGGCAGGCTTTTGTGCATGGCTCCAACGTGTGTCCTGTCAGGAGGTCACGGTTGGCCAAGGACACTTTTAGGCTTTCCTGCACTCTTTGCCACGCGGTCTCTTTCAGGGAAGGAGGAGGTTGGCAGCGTGTTGTAACCGCTGGCAGATTGCCAGGCGGCCTCTTTCAGGGAAGGAGGAGGTTGGCAGCGTGTTGTAACCACTGGCAGATTGCCAGGCGGCCTCCTTCAGGGAAGGAGGAGGTTGGCAGCGTGTTGCTGTAGTCCCCGCCGGCACGCGTGGACTCTTTGCGGTCGCGGGAGATGGAGCAGGAAGGCTGGGCCTGGGACCAGGCGCTCTTCGGAGCCGGCTGGCTGGGATCAGCTGGCTGGATGCACTAGAGCGGGATCGCTTGTGCGGAAAGGAGGAGGAGGAGGAGGAGGAGAGGAGGAGGAGGAGGAGCTCGGCGGTCTGGAAACAGACTCGTCGCCAGTTGTTAGGCATCTGCAGCCTAACAGAATAAGGAAGACACGCCAAGTACTTTGTACACGTCTTCTTTATTCACGGTACATACAGGAAGTGCCCTTTCCCACCCCTTCTTCCTCGTCCCGCGCCCTGCGTCATGACCCCCCTGGTCTGGCCCACGTGAATCTGTCTCTCCCTTAACGAGGCAGCAGCCTTGCAACAGGCCTCTCATTCGCTTTGCTCCCTCCCTCCCCCAGCCCTTTCTGTCTCTTTCAGCACCTTCTCTCTTCTCCAACTCCCCCTCTTTGCTCTTTCTTCCCGCTCTCCCGCCTCTGTTACCCCCTCTTCTATAACTCCCCTTCTCCTTTGCTCTTCTTTTCCCCTGTTCACCTCTGCGCACCTCCCTCCCTTCCTTTCATCCCTGCTCGGACGTGGGGCGAGCGCAGTTAATCATGCAGGTGTGTTCAGGTGGCAGTTGCGGGTGAGTGTGCCTGAGGATCGGGTGCTGCTGCCTGGCTGCAGTTTCATCAGGTGGTGGGTGATCCGTGGTTTGCAGGGCGTGGTGGATAAACAAGCAGGAGCCACCGCTGCTATTGGCAGCGAGCTCCCGCGTCTCAGGGGTTCTACGTGTAGTCGTGTAAGGGCCCAGGTCTTTGACATGTATGTACAGTGTGCAAGGTCTGCAGACCACTGGCAGGGCATCGCCTTATTAGTACCTCGAGGTTTGCGGGTGTATCGCACGGTCTTCCTACAAACCCTTCCCATACTCCAAGAGGCTGTAAGGACGGCAAGCTGGACGAGGGGCCCCGTGGCTGGCGTGGGGGTGCAGGGGTGGCCTGTGGCCAGGGGGGCTCTTGTGTGCACCTGCTGCAGGGCTTACATCGTGGAGCGGGTAACAGTCCCTGGCTGCCAGGTTCACACCCCTCCCACCCTCCAGACTCTTCACAGCACCCATCCTCCGAAGCGCTACGAAGCCGAATGGAGCATGAACAGGTGGCACGGAGTAGAGAGGGGCCGCAACCCGAGGGGCCCCAAAGCTTGTCACGTGGGCAATCAGCAGACCTCGTGGTAGAAGCTGCATCCTCTCTAAGCTGGGGGTTGAAGAACGAGTCCTCTTCCTACCCTCCAATGTCCAAAAGCAGTTCAAACAAAGGGACCCCCACCAAAGTAAGGGGGCTGTTTTAACCAGAAGGCAGACATTGTTACTAGCCCCCAGTTTCAGACCCTATATTTATGCGAATTGGAATGGAATCCCTTGAGGACATCAGAGCCAAGCAACAGCAAAGGATCCAGGGATCCAGGGATCCAGGCCTGGGGTTGCCAGGCAACGGGCTGGCCCTCACAAGGTTGCTCTCTGCCTCTCCACATGCCCTGTGCCTCTTTCAGGGGGTCCCCCCATTCCTTCCCACCCGCTACTTTGCCTCCCTCCACACATCGACCCCTCCCCCCATGCCCCCTCCCCTTGGCTCCCCTTCTCCACTGACCTCACTTCCCCTTGTCTCCCCTTAGCAGTCTGGATTACGCCATGGCGGAGCGGGGCGCGTTTCTGAGCGTCAGCCTATGGATGGTGCTGTTTTGTGCCTCGGGTCCTGCGCAACCACACTTGGTGAACCCCCATTAACACTGGTGTTAGGGGCATTCGCAAGGGAACTTTGGGAGAAGAGGTCACTGGATGCAGGGTGCAGGCAGTCCTATACTGCACAGCATTCGATAGGAAGAAGGCGAATGTGTCGCTGCTCAATGTTGGCAGCATGTTTGTCCTGTTGGTTGTAGCTGCCGGACAAGCCAGCTCCCAAGGCATTGTGGTTATCCCAGTGCTGCACTTTTTTAAATATAACATTTTATTGGTACTTTAACGTAAGACAGTGCAGACATTTCACAAGATTCATATTACAACAGATCACATGTTAGCTTCGTAGTGCAAATATTCAATAGTCGGGGTGGGTGGGCTCTGGGCAGTGTCTCTGTTTAGTCTGGTAGGGATGGTAGCTCTGCTGCTGTGATGTTTCATGGGTTTGTAGTTATCCTAGCCAGCGAGTAAGTGCTGGCCTGGGGGAGAGGGTTGGGAATTGTTCTGCGAAGTCCATGAATGGGGCCCAGGTGTTCTGAAACCGAGTCATGTTCCCTGCTAGTAGGGCTGTAATCTTCTCTGCAACTACTGTGTCCCAGCATTTCGCCCACCATGGCAGAATTGATGGGCCTGCGGGGTTTTTCCATAGACGGGTTGATGCTATGTTTGCTGCCGTTAAGAGATGTGTGCACAGGTGGGCCAAATATCCAGTAAAGGGGAGTTTGTTGTCTCCTGTGTCCCCCAGCAATACTATCCGTGGGTTCCAGGGGATGGTGAGGTCGGTGATTACTTTTATGTGGTTCAGAACTTCTCTCCAGTATGTCGCTGCTTGTGGGCATGTCCATAACAGGTGAAATAGAGTTCCTTCGGTTTTGCATCCCCTCCAGCAGTAGCCCTGTAGCAGATCTTATATCCGCCTTCTCTGTTGGTGATGCATTGAGTGCTTTTATGGTTCCTTGTCCATATCTTGTTCCAGGTACTCTCATCTATTGGTCGCCCCGGATCTCTTTCCCAGTTGGTCATATATTTTTCTTTGATTGTAGCATCGTGTTTATCCAGGAGCCGGTATAGTGTGGATATTTTCCCTTTAGGTGGAGCTGTTGTCAGTGTGCGTTCTAGCGCCGTTAGGTCTCTGGAGCCCTTCTCCTTGACGGTTCTTTGTGATAGCCAGTGTCTTTTCTGGGAGTATCTGAATCTTTCGGCTTCTGGGACCTTGAATTTGGTTTTTCACTCCTCAAATGTCAGTGTATTGCCTCCCACTAGCAAGTCTGAGATTGTTCGGAGTCCCCCCGATTGCCATGCGGTGAAGCTCACAGGCTGGAGGTCTGGGGAGAAGTCTGGGTTGCCCCATATCGGGGTTTAGGGGGCCTATGACACCTGTGCAACCCCATTTTCGTGCTGCTGCTTTCCAGTTCGATATTGTGTTGTGCGTTGCTTTCAGTGGTCCTGTGTTTGGCTGGTTTCTTGGTATCCGCACGTGTGGGAGGTCTTCTAGTGGGGATTTGCACCATGCTCTTTCTATTTGTGTCCAGTATGGGGGGGGGTCTGTCTTTTGAGACCATGTGAATGCTGGAGCTAGTTGAGCTGCTCGTTTGTACCTGGTGATCTCCGGAACTCCCAGCTCACCTGTATTTCGGCCTCGGGTCATTATTCATTTCGCTATTCGGGCTCTCTTCCCACCCCATATACATTTCAATACAGCTCATTGTAGGCCTTTGAGTTCGCTCTCTGGGATGTGGGTTGGTCACTACTGTGCAATGGGTGATTAGTCTTGGGACCATGTTCATTTTCGTTGCAGCTGTTCTGCCCAGCCATGATATTTCTAGCTGGAACCAGTGTGTTAGGTCTTTTTTCAGTTCTTTAAATAGTTGTGGCAAGTTGCTCTGGTATATCTGGGTGTGGTTTTAGGGATGTGTACTCCCAAGTAATGGATCGAGTCTTCGGCCCAGGGAATAGGACATTTGGAAGAGAGCTCTTCCTTCTGTTTCTTTGCAATGTTGATTGTTAGCACGGCCGATTCATCATAGTTCACTCTGAATCCTGATGCTTTTCCAAATGCTTCAAGCTCTTCTCTTATAGGAGGTAGTCGGGCATGTGAGTGTTAGGAGGACGTCATCGGCATATAGCGCCACGTTATATTCCCGGCCCCCCACCGAGATGCCATGTATGTCTGGGTTTTGCCTGATTCTTCTGGTGAAGGCATCCATGGATTGTGGGAACACCACGGGGGAGAGCGGACATCCCTGCCGGATACCCCGGTTGATGGCTATGCCTTCGGATCTGTGCCCATTTATTCTTAGTTGGGTTGTAGGTGATTGGTAGTTTGCCATTATCCAGGTTATGAATCTGTGTCCGAATCCCATGTGTTCGAGGGTGTTCTTGATGTGAGCCCAGTCCACTAGGCCGAACGCCTTGTGTGCGTCTAAGGATATGACCATGAGTTCCTCCCTCTGACGATTGGCGCTCTCTATTAGGTCTAGTGTTCTCCTGATATTGTCGAACGTGCTTCTCTCAGGGATGAATCCAGTCTGGTCCCTGTCTATCTGGTCTGGTAGCACTTTCCCTAGTCTGGCGGCCAGGACTTTGGAGAATATCTTCCCATCCAGGTTCATGAGGGTTATCGGTCTGTATGCTGTTACCGGTTTTGGCCTTTCCCTTGTTTGTGGACCAGTATCGTGAGCGATTCGCACATGGACTTGGTGACCTTCCGAGATTCTTGACTTGCGTTGAACACTGAGTTGTGGTGCCAGTATCTGCAGGAATGATTTATAGAATTTGGTGTGAGCCCGTCTGGGCCTGGGGCGGTGTTCTTTAGGGTTTTAATGGCTTCCCCGACTTCTTCGGATGTTATGGGGGCTTTGAGGGATTCAAGCTGCTGTTAGTGCTGCACTTTTAATGATGCACTGAACATGTTTTTTATTATTCTACACAGATGCGCACAACAAGAAAGGTGTCTGTGTGGCCGGTGGCATTCGTGGGGGGCCTACGCTACGAGTCTCCAAAGGTGAACGCAGCAGGGAAGGTGTTTGGATGGAAGACCGTCTTCGACCCTCACCGACCGTTTGCCATCGACATGGCTGGCTTCGCCGTCAACCTGCGGCTCATCCTTCAACGGCCTCAAGCGTACTTCAAACTGCGCGGTGTCAAGGGTGGCTACCAGGAAAGCAGCCTCCTCCGGGAACTGGTGACTTTGAACGACCTGGAGCCCAAAGCTGCCAACTGCACAAAGGTAATCCATGGAGTCAGGTACTCTCTTACGCATGGCTTCCAACTCAACCTTCTCTGCTCTACCATTGGTGTCATCCACACAAGTAGCGCCAAAACACAGACCCCCTCACCAAACCCAAGTGGGATCCACCTGATCCCAAACATCAAACATCCTGCTGTGTGCCTCAGTGCACAAGGACACACGTGGATCTGCATCCTGCTGGGTGCCTCAGTGCACAAGCACACGTGTGGATCTGCATCCTGCTGTGTGCCTCGATGCCCAAGGACATGCGTGGATCTGCAACCTACTGGGCACCTCGCGTGCCCTTGTGCACCGTGGATCTGCATCCTGCTGTGCGCCTCAGTGCACAAGCACACGTGTGGATCTGCATCCTGCTGTGTGCCTCGGTGCCCAAGGACATGCGTGGATCTGCATCCTACTGGGCACCTTGCGTGCCCTTGTTCACCGTGGATCTGCATCCTGCTGTGCGCCTCGGTGCACAAGGACACGCGTGGATCTGCATCCTGCTGTGCGCCTCGGTGCACAAGGACACGCGTGGATCTGCATCCTGCTGTACGCCTCGGTGCACAAGGACACGCGTGGATCTGCATCCTGCTGTACGCCTCGGTGCACAAGGACACGCGTGGATCTGCATCCTGCTGTACGCCTCGGTGCATAAGGACACGCGTGGATCTGCATCCTGCTGTGTGCCTCGGTGCACAAGGACATGCGTGGATCTGGTTTGAAGGCTGACACTGTCACTGTCCAGAAAAATGACCGGGTGTTGCCTTAGTAGGTAGTACTTACCTAGTCCTGGATTCAGATCCTTGTCCCATTCTCTGGCGATGATCCTATGTTGCCCTATTATATTTTCTAACCTCATTTTGTGACTCATACTTTTCCATAAGCAGTCAACATTTTCTAGAAGTGAAGAACAGGAAAACATGCTTGGCGAAATAATTAAACTCATGACTAGAGAACAGAATACATATGACCAGAAAGGCTGTACTGCGGCCAGGGCTCACGCTGCTCTACAGTACAGGCATGACAGGTGTGCAATGACACAGGACTAGCATGTGTGCGGGGAGAGGCTGGAAACAGAAAAGCAGGCAGGGCTGGGCTGGCTATAGAAAAACGAATTCTACATCAAACCCCGGCTGCATAAAGTACTCTGCAAAAACTCAGAAACGAATGTAAAAATGAAGCAATTAGCCGGCGAGCAGAGGACTTGCAAATGTCCAAGAGGCAATTATCTAGAAGTTTGAGCACTTGGAGAATTAACACTAGAACAGATGGGAGACGTGTGGTAATAGAAAGGCCCTGGTGAAAGCTCCCTGCACAAAGGACTTCATGAAACATATTGGCATCTTGTGCGCAATGTGAAACCTTTAAAAAAAAACAAGGATTGGATTACTAAATGTTAAATTATGTAAAACAGGATAGCAGGGTCCACGTTTAGAAAAAACATCTAAATACATAGCAAGGGGATCACCTTCAGATGACAGAATAGAACAGGAAACACGTAGCCCTTGGATGGCCAATGATTCTTCAGTTTATGAGATCCAAGATTACAGTTCACAAATAAAGTTAAGCAACACATAACAGTGGTATAAAAAAAGAAACCACCATATTTTCAAGAAGGCGGAAATAACGCAGGGTGCAGAGCTATATCAGGAAGTCAAGAATGGCCCCCATTTTGGCTTACTGCACAAAAACCCAGACTCATTTAAAGTGGAAAAGGTCGCTTTAATGTGACAGGCCAAAGCTTACAATTAAACGCTTACCTGGCTCCATGGCCTTACAGACTAACAAAATATTTTAAACAAACAATTACATAATTAAACATTTTCATTTTCCTCAACAATTAAATAATTAAATAAATCCACTTCCTCCCTAACTATCCCGTGGACCCTACCGTCTCCTTACCCCTTCTCCAGGCGTCCCGCTTTCTCGCCATGCCCCTCCAGGCTCAATACCTGTTCCCCCGGGGTGACCTGCTTGTGCAAACAGCACCACCCCATCCTTTCCCGCGCCATTCCCCCATTGTGCTTCCCTCCCCCCACATCTAAAGGCGCCATGCCCCCGGCACCAGAAAAACCCTCCCCCGAGGTGTTCTTTCTGCCCCACCCCCCCAACCACTATCCTTTATTTCCAACTCTTCAACCAATCTCCCAGCCAACAGCACAAGTCCGCCAAATAGTGATTGTTCCCATAAACCGACAAATGCACCCCATCCTCCCTAAAGATCATAAAACCTTCATACACTATTTCCTTATGGTCCAAACCTGTACCGCCACCGATGCACAAAACTTAACCATCTCTCTGTTTACCCCTTCCTTGCCCGCTCGATCGCTCCCTCATTTCTCGCTCCTCTCCACTCCGCGGCAACTACTTAGTCCCCCCTACAGATGCTTGAGGCACACTTCTCGGACCCATAACAAAAACCCTTTTATTTTCCTAAGAAGAGCCACACCCATATCCCTTAACGGATCATTTTCCCCAGCAGAAATAATCACCCTATCTGGAGGCCCATAGCTTTCCCTCAACCCAGCCACATGGGAAGCAACTGATCCCAGCGCAGCCCCCCAAAACTGGACCATCTTACCACAACATCTTTCTAGCTGCAACCCAGTTGCCTGCCAACAACCCTTTTCTCAGCTTCTTTCCCCACCCACTTAACCATAGCATGACCCACAAACCAGATTTTTTGACGTCTGGCCCGGCCTCCTAGCAGCATCTGAAAAAGAAATTACAAAATCACTTACAAATCAACAGCATCCTACTAAATGCAACACTCCTGCTACCTACTTAAAAATTCTTTAAAAAATCCCGTTTGCCCCGGTCCTGACATACCCTTTGTTACTCCCTTACTTCCAGCGTCCCAAACCTTTTCACCTACTCCTCTGCAACGCCCAGCCCGCTACCTTCAGATGCTGCACCCCTCCTAAATGAATGAGTTCCAACCTCCGAACCTTTCCCACACCACTAGTAACACCTTCCTCAGGAACCTATCCTTCCTGGCCATCTCCTTATCCCTCTCCGGAAACACCCCCGGTCTTCCCCTACCTGTCCCCCTATATTTCGCACCTTTCACCTAACCTTTAAACAATACACCTAATCCCACTTAGACCCCCTTTCTCCTCTAACCTATTATCCTCCTGCTCACACTTGGCCCCCAGCTTTACTCACCTTACTAATATGGCGCTGCGTTGCCCACCATGCACCGGGGGCCCACATGCTCACTCGTCCATGCAGGCCCTTTTCTTTATTACTCCTTTTCGCCACTGCACCAGGGGCCAAACCTGCGCCCCCGTCCATGCAGTCCATTTCATATAACTAATCTTCAAGCTCCTTGCGTCCATTACCCCGTTTCCCACCTGCACCAGGGGCCCTAGTGCACCCCCGTCCATGCATGCCCTTTTTCTGCCTTACTCCTCTCCACCGCTGCACCAGGGGCCAAACCTGCACCCCCGTCCATGCAGTCCATTCCATATAAATTCCTCTTCCAGAACCTTGCTTCGTTGCTCCATTTTTCCCCCAGCTGCACCAGGGGCCCTAGTGCACCCCCGTCCATGCAGCCCCATCTCATCACCTCCCCCTGCTGCACCAGAGGCGCTCCCGCACCCCCGTCCATGCAGCCTAAAGCTTACTCACCTTGTCGTGCGGCAAGCGTGAGGGCTTCGCCACCGTCATCCATGCCCTCCAAACAACGGCCACCACCCCTTAACAGTTTCCACAGTTACATCCCCCCTGCGGCCCTCCCCTGCCCTACCTAAGCATCTTCCTTCTCACCCTTCTCCTACCTCCTTTGGATCCCCCCAAAACCTCATCAAACCTTGTGCCCCCCTCCTTTTCCGATAAACTGAGCCCGACCTACCAGAACACCCCAATTTACCTGGCATGTGATCCTTCCCCCCCACCTCCTTGCCCTGCTCCTCACCATGACCCACTGTCCCCTGACTGAAAGCAATCTGTAACCGGATGCCGACCTGCACAACTGCTGCACTCGTGTTTAAATTTGAACATCCACCTCGTGCAGCCTTCTTTATTGAACGCCCAACATGCTGCTGAGGGCTGACCCCTGCCTCCTACCCCCGCCCCTTCCGGGGCGGGGTGACCAGAAAGGGCCGGTAAGGCACGGGTAAACCGCTTGCCGTGTGTACCGTTGGAGCTGTCCTCGTCGGCGCCATCCATTGCAACCAGAGATCCATTTCTATCTCCCCCCAAACCGCCTGACTGTCCTCCGCCAACCTTGTTCTAAACTCCTCGTCATACCGCACCCAAGCGAAGCCCCCAAAACTCGGAAATGCCTTCCTAACTACATCCATATATTTCAGTAGAGCCACGCATCGCTCCGGGAATTTCTCACAATATACGCTGGCGTAAATGATAAATGCTGACGTCCAATTCTCAATAGTCACTGGGACCCTTGTGCGTGAAGCTAGTTCCCTCTCTTCTTCCTTAGACCCCTCCTTTGCTCTCACTTCCCTATGGAGCAGCTTAAAAACATCTACAAATTCCCCCGCCTGAATCTTCTCCCTGGTCGCTGCCATTAAGTGCACCCCCAAAGGTTTTGTGATACCCATGTATGGCAGTTTTTTCTCCTTTCCTTTCACTTCTACCTCTTTTTCTTTTGCAACCTGTACCTCGAGCGCCAATGGCTCCACCACCTTGTCCGTTTGAACCTCTACTGAGCAATTGCCCTTCTCATCCGCCAAGGCTCCAATGACCTTTACACCAACCTCTTTCCTTACCCCTTGCAGACCAGACCCTTCATTTCCCGTCCCCATTCTCGTGTCCCCTCTATGCCATGCAGATGACCATTCCCTCTCCCGCTCACCTCTTTCCACACAGCCCGTCTGCGGTCTGGCGTCCACTCCGATGCTCCTCATCTCTTTTCTTAACGGGCTCCTACGGGGACAAAACATGTCAGCAGTCTCACCCAGCCAATTGTTCCCCCGACCTCTTGCCATCCGACCGCCCTGCACCTGTCTTTCCCAGTCCCACCTCAAACCTTTCTCTCCTCCCCCTTCTCCTTACAGTCCTATAGCCTTCTTCCTCCCACTGCCCCACATAATCCTCCAATCCAGCTTCATCACCCCTTAAATACCATTGTGGATGCGAGCTCATGCTTGAGTTGAGTTGGTCTTCCTCTTGCGAGCCCCGGGCGTCCTCCCCGCCACTCCTTTGACGTCTTCTCAGCGGGGCCGCAGAAACCCCTGCCTGGTCCTATTCTCTCGGGCGAGGTGTGCAGTCCTCCACCCTGTAATCCTCCTCGCTAGGGGCTGTGCTGCACCCTCTAGGCTCTCCTTGCGCCGACCGAGGAGGGGCCGTTCTTAAACTCTCTCCCTCCTTTTGAACAGCAGGGGCTGCGCAGCACCCTCCGCCCTCACTCCTCCTAACCGGGAGGGCCGTTCCGCACCCTTCCCTAACCTCAATTGATGGGGACCTCTCCTCCTACCACCTGCACTCTTCTGCAGGTATTTACCCCCTTTTCCCCTTTGCCCTGTCACCCCACATTGTGCCCCATCACCGCCCCCACCGTGGCTCCCTTGACCCACCCCTTCTTGAGCACTCCTCACATCCCCTAACTCCCCCTGGTTATTATTAACTCCCTCCCCTCTGCCTCCCCACCCGAAATCATTACTCCCCTCGACGCTCTCCTGTCAATCTCCCTCCTCGTCTTCCTGCCCCTGGATTCCCACACCTCCCCTCTCCCCGCCACGGGGGTGCAAGCCACCAACTGCCGCGAGAGCCCCATCTGCCGCTGCTCTACGCTGCGGCCTACCCCCGCCTACCTCCCCCTACCCTGTGACTTCCACTACCGCCCCTTCCAATTGGGCCTTAGATGCCCTGCTAATGATTTCCAGGGCCTCCCTCAGAGCCCTAGCATCCACCAGACCCTTCTTACTGGCTCTCCGACCCAGCATTGGGCACCAATAATCTGGATGTGCACCAGAAATATGCCCCTTGCAGCTCAACTAGCTAAGCCCCCTATCCGTGGACCAATACCCCTAGCCTGGGCAAACCAACAACGAAAATTGGGCTATAAAATTAATATCCCTGAAAAACTGAATTAAAGTCTATAACTTCCAGATAAAATATAGAAATAATTATAAACCTAACACCGGTGCGCACACGCACCTTTGACTCTCTCTACTGACTTGAACTTCAGTTCCCAAGGGCGTTCAACCTACCAGCGCATTACAGACCATACCCCTGGTACATAAGGCGCTATATAAATGCAAAGTAACATAACATAACCATTTTATTTTACAATTTTTTTAATTTTTTAAAAAATGTTTTAATTACCCCCACCTGAAAATAGCCCCTACCCTAAAAAGCCCCCTCCCCTAACTCCTAACCTACCACAAGGGAAAAAACACAAAAAAAAAAAAAAAAACAGGAGCCCACGTTACCAAGGGGCTGAAAAACGAGATTAATACACTGCCCCCTAGCGGCTCGCGGCCGCATAGCACTAGTACAGAAATTAAAGCGGACCCTTTAAGGGAACTGCAGTGCCCCCTTTACACGGGCGAATGCTACCGTGCACACAATGCGCGTAGCAAACTGACAAGCTGGGTGAAATATGGCCGTACCCTGGAGGGGCTGGCTGATCCCAGGCAGCTAGGGACAGCGCTGCCAGGTGGCCACAGGGCACGGGCCAGAAAATTCCTGCAGCTAATAACACAAGCTTTCTCAAATAAAAGCACGCTCTCCTGACCGGACCTACCCGCTTGACAAAACAAAGCTGAATGAACACCCCGCTCCGCAGAGAACAATTTATGGCTAAGATAAGCCAAAGAAAACTCAGGTAAACAGGGGAGGGTGTCTTATATACGGCACCCCTGACTATATGTAATTAAAATAAAATATTATTTTTTTTATTTTATTATAATTACTAATGCCCAACCTTCCACTATGACTAACCCTCAACCCTGCCTCACCTGATCTACCCTAGACACACTAGGCCCTTCTACCTCAGGGAAGGCTCGGGAGCAGGTGACCAGGACATCAATCTCACGTCCCAACCGTCGCCTGCCTCCCGAACCTTCCCTGAGAGCTTAAATACCCCTTAGAGGCGCTCCCCCCCACGGCCAACTCGCTGGCCGTGTGCAGCGCCAAAATACACCCCGGGGGGGAAACGCTTTGCGTTCCCCCTGGGGCCCCCTTTCTGCCCACACAATCTCACCGAGGAACCTTGTACAGAAAGCACCAGATTAAACACCCTGTGAGAGCAGAGCTTGTTCCGTAACTGCTGGTAGCAACTAATTAACTATTAGTAATAAGGATGGATCCACTTCTGGCAGGCAGCCCTTCCCAATCGGGTTGGCAATAGGACTGTGTCTATTACAGTAGATTCATGGACTGTCCAATTGGTGATACTGACCAATCAGTTAGAAGGATATTGGTAAACTACATACTAAACACCCATGGCACTTTTCTTAGCTAGTGTATGTCGCCTTTGGTCCACTACAGGCTGGTAAAGATACCAACCGAAAGAGCTCAGATATAATAAAAAGAACACTAAAAAGCCATTGAGGGCTTGTAGCATACACTTACACATACATACATATATATATATATATATACACACACACATGCGCACACAAACGTTTCGTCTTCAGGAGTAGGATGCATGTTCGTGGAGTAGGAAGCGGGATAGAGCGCATGACCCTAGTAGAAGAGGGCTACTGGAACTGAGCCTACTTGAGGCAGCTCAGTGTTACAAGTAGTCTGTGATTTTGGTGGGATTTCCTTGCTGCACAGCTTGGGGTACAGTAATCAGCACTACGTATCATGTGCCAGGTGGACACCAGGTAGTACTCGCCTGCCCTTCCCATTCTGGCATTATCTGACCTCTGCAGCATGTGTCAGACCGTCCTCCAGAACTCAACCTATTCTCGCTCTCAGGAAACACTTTGTCAGAAGTAAACAGAGCATGGTATCAACAACGGGGGTCCGCCCTGGATGTACATGCCCCACATACCCTCCTGCAACTCATCTAGAAACATACCCGCCCTCAACACTGGATGTTCTTGTCAGCACTCACACAATTCAGGTTTGGCACCTTTCGCCTCCCTCTCCTCCTCTCTCACATGGCTTAGTCACAAGACGCTGCCAAAAGAGCAGAACACCCTACACTAATATCCACCAGAAGTCTTTGCAAAGTCACTAACGGTTTCTGGACATCCCAAAGGTGGGAGACAATGCTATCCAGGACGGTTTATAGTCATTTGGTCGAAAACAAAAATGTCGAAAGTCAAAATGTCGAAAAAAAAGTAGAAAAAAAGTCGAATTTCTTTTTCAATACTTTTTTTTTCGAAATGTTTGGTTCCCCCCCAAACCCCTTTTTTTCTATTTATTTTTATTTTACCCATTTTTTTACTTACCGAAACCCAAAAAATACATATAAATAAAAAAATAATACATTCAACTTTTTTTTTGTTGATATTTTGACTGACCACCATCCAGGACAGAACCTCCTGCTGCCTCTATTCTCTTCAATCCGTGTGAGCTTTGGGATGCCAGTCCTGCCAATGTGAGCTTTCTGATGCCAGCCCTGCCCGTGTGAGCTTTCTGATGCCAGTCCTGCCCGTGTGAGCTTTCTGATGCCAGTCCTGCCCCTGTGAGCTTTCTGATGCCAGTCCTGCCTGTGTGACGTTTCTGAAGCTAGTCCTGCCCGTCTTTACCTCGTAGCCATTGTCCTATTTATCCACTTTCATTCTGGTAACCCGTTCTGTTTGTAGTCATTGATCTTTCTTTTTTTTTATTTTGTTTTATTAGGCTTTCACAAAATCCAGCAACAATCACAGCTGATAAAAACATGAAAAGTGCACAAAATCCACTTCATAATGACAAGGACAGTTTAAGACGAAGAAAGGAGAGGGAACGGGGGAAAAAGCAAAATGCAAAGAGGATAGTATATAAAATAAGTACAAGACCGAGGAAGTAGACAAAACCGAGGGCCAATTCACAAGACATATTCAAGAAAGGTAAATCCATAGGGATATGTCATAAATACACCTGGTTCGTGAAACCTCGTAGTCTTTCATGATCATTTCCCAAAATTTCACAAGAGCAAAGTTGAGTTTGGAGTCCCCCCCCCCACCCATTCAAACCCTCCCACCCGGCCTCTGCATCCATACCATATTGTCTTTTCATTCGTTCAAACAGAATGGTTGTTCGCAGGGTCCTCAGTTTGGGACAAAAGAGGAGCAAATGTTTTAGGGTTTCCTGGCCCGTCTCGCACAGCCAGCAATGGTCGTCCCACTCCCCTTTTCCGTATCTATGGAGGATTTCTTTCGTATGCAAGATGTTCAAACGAAACCTAAGGAGTAGGTCTCTATGTTCCCCATTAGGGAATTTCTTCAAGTATGTCCGAGTCACATCTCTTAATCCTGAAAGCGTGTGCACTTCTGCTTCTGATCCTCTTTCCTCGGCTTCTCGCCACTCGTCCCGCTTTACGATCTTTCCAACCAGGAGAGGATTTTTTTCACAAAGTTTCTGGAGACACTCCCAAGTTTACTAAAATCGCTCGACAGTTGGTTTGCCATACTCTCAATGTTGAATCTTGTTTCCCATGTTGTTTCACCACCAGAACTCCAAAGTAGAGGGGGGGATAACTCTGTAAGGTCATCTTCCTGAATAGTTGAAGCGAATTCCAGACCAATCTGGCGTAAAGCGATAGGAGGCCCATTTCATGTCTGACTATGGGCATGGACTCACAAGCTGGGAGTCTCAGGACTTTTTTCCAAAAGTGACCTTATAGGACCCCCCAGATTTCCCACGCGAGTCCTAGACAAGACTCAGCTGCGTAGGTGAGCGCTGGCACTATCTTCTGGTTATAGAATCTTATGATGGGAACAAGCAAAAACGTACAGCACTTGCGACCAATCATCAGTGCCTGCATTGTTAGATTTATTTCTTTTTTTCTTTAGGCAATTTACCCATGGCGCATCACAGGCACTGGCATTTATAGTTACCCCTAGGTATTTTATGTTCTTGGAGGTGGTAATACGAATTCCATTCAGTAGCCAGCTTTGTTTCTTTCTTTTCTTCCCTTTCAAGTTTTCCAAAACTATGATCTCCGATTTGTTTGCATTTATCTTTAGGTCGTTCAGCCACACATACTTTTGCAGGAGATCAAGATCCTGCTGCAACCCGATTGGGGTGAGATCCAGCAAAACTAGATCGTCTGCGTATAGTTACCACCCCACCGGTGTATCGTTTATCCTGGGGGAGAAAGGCCTGCCCTGGCATAACGTTTCCTTCAGATCTTCTATGAAGAATTTGCCATCGGGCAGCCCTGCTTCAAGCCATCAATTTTGTTAATAATCCCGCTTGGTCGAGCCTTGCTTGCATGGACGTGCCAGTGTATAGGTCTTTTATTGCAGAGAGCAAATCCCTGGGGCACCCTCTAGTTTCTAGTTTTGACCAAAGGGTCTCTCGGATTATACTGTCAAAAGCATGTTCGAAATCTACACATGCTAAGTATAATTTGCTGGTTCCTCTGATCGCTCTCATCTCCAACAAGTTTATTAACAGGAGATTCAAGTTGCATCCAACTTCCTTGACAAAGCCCGTCTGCCGACAGTCGTAGCAACTTGCCTGAGAGGCCCATTCATTTAAACGTTTGAGTAAAAGAGAGGCAAAGAGTTTCCCCAAAACATCTAATAGCTCAATTGGCCGGTAGTCTTTGGAGTTACTTCGATCTCCCTTTTTAAAGATCGTCACCACTACAGCGGTTTTCCATGACATTGGTACTTGGCCTCTTTGCATTATTCTCCTAAATACCGTCAGACAAAAGTCGGCCCAAACCTCTGGGGCAGCTCTCAGCATCTCGTTAGTCAATCCATCAGGGCCCGTGACGCAGGATCTGCTCATCTTCTTTATTTCCTCCTTATCGAATGAGATGTTCCAGTCATACCCTAAGGTGGAGATTGAAATGTCCTCATGTTAGTTGTATGTTTCCCAATAAAGGTCACCCGGCTATTTCCTGAGATCGCGTTAGACTGCAGCGAGAGAGTTGTAGCTCCTTCTTCATTGATGATTTGCCACAGGGTCCTAGAGTTGGTTTCGTTAAGTGCCCGAGCATTTTTTCTGCATTGTTCTGGTGCATTATTGTTTTGTGCGAAATTAGCCCGTTTTTCTGTTTTTGTTTCCTCTTTTTAATTTGGTCATACCTGGCCAAGTGGGGAAAGTTCTTGAGATTCCTTATATCTCTCTGTAGTTGTCTCTTTCGTACGACCACCTCTCTGTCATGAGTGTAGAGATTTAGAAAGTGGTCTGGAGCTCTTATCGGGTTCTTCTCTGAAAGATGAAAGGACGGAATCATATTCAACCCCTGCTTCGTGACTTTTCTGCCACGTCTTTAGATTTTCTGTCAATTGTGGAATCATCTCCGGCTTCAGTCTTAACCTGTGGCTCTGTGGCGTCTTCCCAACACCTCCTCCTTTTGTGTCCAGGGAGTTATTTTCTTCTTATTTCCCACCGTTATAGATAGAATGATCAGGTCATGTTCACTCGGGGTCATAGGGGAGGCGTTTAGATATGTTCGTTCAGTACATAGGTTGCTAGAAACAAAACAAAGAAGTAATCCAGAGTTGCACTAGCAGAACCGTTTCGCCAGGTTGGGGCACCCGGATGATCACCTTGTGTATGGCCATTCAACATTATTAAACCTCTTTGTTCCATTGCCTCCAACCATTCTTTGGTTCTTTTAACCGGGTGACCTTTTTGCCCCGTTTCAGGGCTCACTTCCAGATATTCGTATTTTAGACAATCTATATTCAAGTCCCCACAGAGGATGACAACAGGCTCTACATTCGTAGTGTACGCCAGGCCCAACCTGGATGTTACTGGGTTGACAAAAGAGTTTGAATCAGTTGTACACGTTGAAAAGGTTCATACGTCTCTTTGTCCAAGTTTCCAAATCCACAAAAGATAGAACCAGTATTTGGAAGTGGGGGTTTGGATTAAAGGATTCGATGACTTCAAAGTTTGTTTCATTTCTTACCATTGATAACAACCCTGAGGACGGCCATCCGTGACTTCCTATCAGTGCTTTGTTTTGATACGCTGAGAAGCCCTGTAGCATGGGGCGCTCCGACAACCAAGTTTCTTGTAAGCACAGTATGTCAAGACTAGCTGTAACAGGATACAATTTTCGGAAGAGGTGGATGAAGCATCTGGTGTTCCATGAGCCAATCTTCCAATTTCTAGCGGCCCTCTTCGTCTGGCTCTATGGCTGAGACATTGAAACCAGTGCTCTTGTGACCCAGTCCTATGAAGACTCGTTGTCCAGCTTAGATTTCCTTTCTAATCGTCATTTTCAATTGATTTAGGTTGGTGGTCCTTACTGATTTTGACCAGCTCTTGTTTGTAGCAAGGTTTGCTCTCCCAAGCTTTCTTGAATAGATGAAAAGAATCTAGCAAGACTGCCTTTTCCGTTGGGCAATGTATTGGATCTGAACCTTTCCTGGTCGAATCTTTTCCCTGCCGGCTTGCACCCATAATATTTAATTCTGGAGCGCTCTCGAGTTCCCGCAGCTCAAAGCCCAGTGCAAGCAGATCGTCTCTAGCGTCCGGGAGTAGCGAGATCAGAGAAGCTGATCTAATATAGAGTCCCACTCGATCAGTTTCCTTTTCATTTATAAAGCCGACTATCTTTATGGCCTCGGTATCAATTACCCTGAGTTTCGGGACATGATGGAACAAACACAGGGTTTTTGACCGGTTCAGAATTAGCCCGTCATTTGCATTCAAAATTCTTTCCAGCGCGATTGCGTGACCCAAGGAGCTCGCTGCATTATTTTTTGTTTGTGGGGCAATATTTTTTCTTTGTTGTGTCTCGTGCCCTCCCTGAGGCTCCACTTGTTTTGAATGTATGTCTGGGGGAATGGCAAAATCCTCACCTTGATTTTTTTTCGATCAGCCTATACATTATCTCAATTGGCGTTTTAGCAGAGGCAGACATCGAGCTTGTCACTCTACTTCTACCTTCTGCCAAGGTCAAAAAGGGGCTAGGAGAGCTTGGGGGAATGACCCACACTACTTTTCTGTTCTCGCTAAACTGGTCAGGTTTCTGTATAGATTGAGCCGTTATGTCAGATGTTACAATATTTGCAGATGTCATGTCTGTTGGTAAGTCTTCATCATCTGTAATTTCGTAGGTTGATAATTGCAGTAATATGTCAGCATCTGGGCTCCCGTTGGCTGTAAGTTCGGCTCCAACTGCAGAGCCATCGGTGTCCTTTACCCCTCCTGTACAGGATTTGACGCTCTTTGGTTTATTCTGAGTCGGGTGGGCAGTGTTCAGGAGAGCCTTTCGATTTCTCAAAAAGCTTTGCGATCCACAAGCCCTCCCCTGTTTGGATCTTTGCATATTCTTCAATTTCTTTAGCTGCTCCTTCTTCTTGGATGTATCCTTAGAAGATAAGATGGTTTTGATGCTTTGGTCAAAGATAGAAAAGACGTTGGACTTTTTGGCTGGCAGGTCCCCTCCGGGGGTTACCGTTGCTTGTGCCAAGGCCACTTGGTTAGCCCCTCCCCAGATACCTCCTCCCATTCTCTTTCTTTTTCTGTTTGATTTGTCTTGTGCAAGAGGTCCACCCCAGCGGACTCTAAAGTGGATACTTCTGTTGATGTTTGAAGGGTACTAGGGCAAGATGAAGGATCCTCTTGCGGGGAATCTGATATGCAATCTTCTAAACGTACTACCGGCTCCATGGCGGTACAATTTGATTCACCGGCTCCGTAGGCAGTCCTCTACCGGAGTTACCCACCCGGCTTACAGATGGCCTTCCAGCCATGATTGGGACTGTCAATAATGGGCCTGCTGGATTCTGTGTCTGCTTGTCCCTGTAGGGATCCAGACAACATAGGCACCATACAATATCTCAAACTACTTCCAAAAAGAATTTTCTTGTTCGACCGGGCTTATTAAGTCAATCAAAGACTTTAAAATCACACCTTCTAGCTCTTTTTCACTAAAGCTTTTTCCTTTAATGGCCGTTATAAATGATTCTGCACGTGTCATCTTGGTATACATTACGGCCATCAGGGTGTTAATTCCGTCTAGTTGGCATTTCAATTCTCGTATAACTTTAAATATGGAGTCAGCATGGTGGCGACAGATGAGAGAATGTTAGCTTTTAGATGGTTTGGCCAGTCAGGGGCCGTAAATCCTTCAGATGTTTTAGAAGTTAACATATTTGAATTCGTCAGATGTCGAGTCCTATAGACTTTTTTTTGGCCAGATGTCCTGGACTTCCGGACACTTGATGATTCCGACGGTGAATCGGACTCTGACTCCTCAGTAGAGTTGTCCCACATCATTATAGTAGCTGTACCCTCCGGCAGACACCCCCCCTTAAGCGTCTCTTGATTTGCTGTTTCAGTTTGAGTACCGCGGGCAGCCGGTATGTTATTTGGTGCCTCAAAGATGCCCGGAATCCGGGCCGGTTGCTAGCACTTCTCCTCTGTTTAGCCGGAATCCGAGATTCCAGGGTGTTGTCGTCTTCGGAGTCTCTTTGGGCACAACTCTCTAAGCGCCCATGCAGAGGTACAGGTTCGCTGCATCTTTTGTGAGCCTTGCTGCGAGTAATGAGGAGGATCCGGCGGCTAGACTCCCGTCAGTGAATAATATATTTGGGGGGCTAGTCAGGCCATGACAGCTGTCTAAGGAGGGATTTTTAGCCCCTGTTAGCAGGGGCACCGGGTACGCAGGGGCTTCGGGGCCACCCCCCCTGGCGGAATGAACTCGGGGCTGAGCCCCCCTCCCTCCCTCGGCCACAGAGAAGAGACACAATATGGATGGCTCTTTGTTCCATCCATACAGTGTCTCTCTCTGGCTGCCCGGGGAAAAGCCGGGGAAAAACGATGTTTAGAAATTGTGGGACAGATGCAAAGCAAGAGGCTCTTGCTTTGCATCTGTCCCTCAATTTCTAAAAATCGTTTTTGGTTGGGTATACTTCTACATCTGTGCACCCCGGTGCACAGATGTATAGATACACCCAACCCAAAGCGATTTTTAGAAATGGAGGAACAGATGCAAAGCAAGTCTGTCCCTCAATTTCTAAAAATCCTTTTGGGTTGGGTGTATTTGTACATCTGTGCACCCCTCTTGCGAAGAGGGGTGCGCAGATGTACAGGTACACCCAACCCAAAACGATTTTTAGAAATGGAGGCACAGATGCGAAGCAAGTCTGTCCCTCAATTTCTAAAAATCGTTTTGAGTTGGATGTATTTGTACATCTGTGCACCCCTCTGGGCAACAGGGCTTCTACAATTGTAATACTATGCTTTTGTTGAGGCAGTGTTTTGTTGGGGCTGCTGTACTTTTGATGGGACAACATCAGCACTTCTCAGTTGAGCTACTACACTCTTATTGGCAAGGCCCCAGCACTTCTCTGCAGTTTTATTTATTTAAAGTTTAATTGGTTATTTATTATGCACGTAATAGCCAGAGGTTTCTAGGCGCAGACCGAGGGATCGAACCTGTGTTGCGCGGACCGAGGGATCGAACCTGTGTTGCTCCATGTCGTCTTGTTTCCAAAGTGAGCACGTTGCCCCTTAGCTATCCTCACAAGACTCTGAAGATCTAAAGTACATTTAATGATAGAGAACCAGAACTATTGAGCAAGTCTGATAGCATCTTCATCATCATCATCACAATAACTCAACACTGTTGTGGTTATACAAGAGCTAATATATTTAAAGGGATGGAATACTCAGAATGTAGCAGCACTATTCAATATTAAAGTTCTTAAGCATAGTTAATGTGAAAATACTACACTTCTCACCATTGGGACAGTACTGCCACTTCTCACAGAGGCTTCTACACCTTTTATGGGGCAGCACTGATCCAGCCTACTGGATAGTATCACTTTTAATGGCACTTCTCAATAGGGCTGCGATACCTCAATAGGAAATGACCAACACTACCCGCAGGGAATTGCATACTCCTGATGCCACCGAAGCAGCACTTCCACCCACCACAGCTGCTTTATTTTTAACGGCACAGTGCGTGTACTTCTCAGCCACTCTGCTTTACATTTAAACAGACCGAATTGTCATTTCTCAGCAGGACTGCAACACTATACCATTGTGTTCTGTATGTTGAGTGCTTCTTCACCACCAAAGTGGGTTCATGGCTCTCTCCCAGTGTCTAAATAGTATCTCTGGCTACATTCAATTGCCAACAGGCATGTCCCAAGCTGCCTGCTGTACATAAGCTGCCGCTCAGGATGTTGGAAGCCGCGATGGGGCGGCTCCATGTCATTTCATCGCGGGATGTTTTTTGGTGTTTTTTTTTACCGCAGATTTTTTATTTTTTTATTTTTGGGGGTTACCCCCCAAACATCCCATCCCCTTTAATTTTTGTTATATCCCCGTACACCCACACCCAATTTATATAATTTTTTTAACCCCCCCCCCAAAAAATTCTGTGATTTTTTTCGAAAACAAATCCTCGGTAAAAAAACCCAGCGAAAAAACATCAGGCGATGAAGTGACGTCGTACCGATGGGGCAAGGCATAGAAGGCTCAAGCCTGTAGGATAGCAGAATCAGCAGGGTCTTAAAACATGCTCATTTATTCTGGAGTGAGAGGCCAGGGGGCAAAATGAGCCTGATCCCACATACAGGGGGTTGTTACCCCTTTATCTCTCCTTAATGAAAGAATGAGCTCTCTCAGACACAAGTTATCACCGCTGTACACACAATGAATTAATATGGTATGGATCTCTAGATCGAGAAAACTGGAGTGAGAATTCAAAGTGTTTTAAAAGAAATATAATTGTCTTCCCAGATGGGAGACTGTCTCCATTAATATACATGGGGTCACTGAGAGGACCAAGAGTGAAACTGCACATTCAGTTGTGAGATTACCAGCAACAGTTGATACTATGCTCCAAGGAGTGAGGGCCCACTCAATATATCACACTGTTTAAAGGTCTGAGACCCATCCTGAATGTTTGCCCAAAGAGCCTTGGCGCCAGAGTTTCACACTGAAGAAGTGAGCATGTGATCCGGGGTCTGCAGCCCACACATACGCATGGGATTTCCATGCACCCACTTGCGAGATTTGCACCAAATTAGTGAGATTGTGCTCCAAGGTAGGAGGCACACGCATAGTCTTTGCTCTGAGGTTTGACACACTCACAGGATGGGACGACATTTCATTCTACCATCCTAGTTGTGTTGCTCTGCCTTTTGTGGGCTACAACCTGGATGATTATAGAGGGGTGCCCTAGGGGCAGTGATGGTCTACTGGAATGCAACTGGAAGGCTTAAACCTCCTTCTTACTTGACTTTAGTATAATGCAGTAAATGCTAGCCAATGTTCCCCCTGTTCAGTGCTCACCCCCAGCCCCCTCGCAACAATTTGGCGACAACGTGCAAATGCGATCATGTAACTGCTGGTGATGCCACTTCCTATATTTGGGCACCCCCCCCCGGGAATTTCATAAGTCGGCTCCCCTGCCTGTTAGCAAACCCTGTTGGGGTTTCCTGCCCCGCGCGACCAGAGGTGAATGTATAAGGTGGTCCGGTGTTGGGGGGGTGGTACGAAAAGTCTACAGAATGTAGGAGGACTTCCTTGGTCATCGCTCCCCATCCCTCGGCTGAGTTGGCGAGGTCTTTCGTCATCCTGTGGAGGAGGAGATAGCTGTAGTAACGGAGGCCGCGCCCGGGCGTTTGAAATGCCATTTAAGAGATCCTAGGTCCACTATGGATTTAGAACTTTTCTTTAGGGTTTGCACAGATGCATTTTCAAAGAAGCTGCCGGGCTTAAACCCGGCTTTTTTATAGAGGGCAGAGAGGAGTCGGAAGCGCTATCTAGTGGAGCTAAAACAGAGTACGCCCTCCCAGCCACACACGGCCCTTCCTGCAATACATCTCCCACAGAATCTGTTGCGCCTGAGGCTGCGATAATCAGGTTGCTTGTAGAAGTTGGGCAGGAAGGGGGGAGGAGGGAGGCACCCAGTCCCACCAACCCTTTCAGGGCCGCAGCTTCAAGTTGAAAGTTGCCTTTAGTCTTGGGGAGCTCCGCCTCCAGGTCACACCAGCCATTGGTATCCGCAGCCTCTGGGAATCCTGTCTTCTGCAGCCTTGCTTCTAATCAGGTCCGCTACCGGCATCAAGGATCAGTACGAGGCTCCATCAGCGAACACTCAGCAAACACTCAGCGAACACTGCTACGCTCCGAGCAGGGGTGATCCTTATGAGTGTTTGCTCCTCTCAAGCAGCTCCGCCTTCAGAAAGCAATACAGAGCCGACTGCTCTAACGAACCAGCACAGGAGTCAGCAGCACAGCGATGGGCAATAAGCACAGCACACTCAGCGAACACTCAGAGGGGGACTAATTCTTTCTCTTGCCAATCTTCGCCATTCAGACCCTCTAGTCTTACATGCTCTTCTTTTTTAGTTTTGAGGATTGGGTGGCGCGGCAGCACCACCTTTAAGCCAAAACGATTGCACTGAAGTGCAGCTAGGTCAGAGAGGACAAATGAGAAGGGACACATGACTTGTGGAGTGTTTGGTTATTTACACACCTATTGACTGCCCATGGCCATTCTAATCTCTAAGACCATTCTCACTTACAATCTGCCTCACCCCACCCTAATCAACACACCCTCTTGGCTCTTTTTGCACCAGCTCTATCAAGTAGGGAACTTGGGACTACCAGTGTGATTTCTAAGCAGTCTGTCGAGAGCTAATTGCCGAATTGTGGCTGAAAATATGCTACTGGTGTAATAATAATATCTTAAACAAGTGTGCCTTCAAACATTTGATTTATATCTGTTCCTTCCTCAAAATCCTTTAAATAACAAGCATTGAGAAAGCCAACCCTTTTGGATTGTGTGTGGGCATAAGATGTGCGTTCGCCAGGAGCTCCTATCATATGCCCAGGTAATCACACCATTTTCCAGCTGTTGCTTTCTTATGACCAGCTAGTACCACTGTGGCAGTGACTGGCAAAGGCCTATCACTTGCCAACAAAAAAGCTAAAACGGCTGGCTTTGCCAATGCTTATCTTTAACTCTATCTCCTCCTCACCCTCCATGTCTCCATGTCTCCACGGGAATTAGATGGATCCCAGCCGAAAAGAAAGCCAAGGCTGCCACATGCATCCTTGGCACTGTGCCAATATCTGCAGACTCCTAAAATGAAGTGATTTAAGGACTCAGCCACAATTGTAAATCTTAATTATGACACATTCTGAGGACCTCGAGAGTAGGGCGGGAATTGAGAGAAGGAAAGAGCAGACGTATTATCACATGGCCAGCGGCTCCTGCCTACTGGCCGCCCCCTACAGGCAGCACTAGACATCAATGCATCTTACCACATGGCCAGCGGCTCCTGCCTACTGGCCGCCCCCTAAAGGCAGCACTAGACATCAATGCATCTTATCACATGGCCAGCGGCTCCTGCCTACTGGCCGCCCCCTAAAAGCAGCACTAGACATCAATGCATCTTATCACATGGCCAGCGGCTCCTGCCTACTGGCCGCCCCCTAAAGGCAGCACTAGACATCAATGCATCTTATCACATGGCCAGCGGCTCCTGCCTACTGGCCGCCCCCTACAAGCAGCACTAGACGTCAATGCATCTTACTGCATGGCCAGCGGCTCCTGCCTACTGGCCGCCCCCTAAAGGCAGCACTAGACATAAATGCACCTTATCACATGGCCAGCGGCTCCTGCCTACTGGCCGCCCCCTACAAGCAGCACTAGACATCAATGCACCTTATCACATGGCCAGCGGCTCCTGCCTATTGGCCGCCCCCTAGAAGCAGCACTAGACATCAATGCACCTTATCACATGGCCAGCGGCTCCTGCCTACTGGCCGCCCCCTACAAGCAGCACTAGACATCAATGCACCTTATCACATGGCCAGCGGCTCCTGCCTACTGGCCGCCCCCTACAAGCAGCACTAGACATCAATGCACCTTATCACATGGCCAGCGGCTCCTGCCTACTGGCCGCCCCCTACAGGCAGCACTACATCAATGCACCTTATCACATGGCCAGCGGCTCCTGCCTACTGGCCGCCCCCTACAAGCAACACTAGACATCAATGCACCTTATCACATGGCCAGCGGCTCCTGCCTACCGGCCACCCCCTAGAGGCAGCACTAGACATCATGGCATCTTATCGCATGGCCAGCGGCTCCTGCCTGCCCCTAGACGGAGCACTAGACATCATGGCATCTTATCGCATGGCCAGCGGCTCCTGCCTGCCCACTGCCCCTAGAGGCAGCACTAGACATCATGGCATCTTATCGCATGGCCAGCGGCTCCTGCCTGCCCACTGCCCCTAGAGGCAGCACTAGACATCATGGCATCTTATCGCATGGCCAGCGGCTCCTGCCTGCCCGCTGCCCCTAGACACAGCACTAGACATCATGGCATCTTATCGCATGGCCAGCGGCTCCTGCCTGCCCACTGCCCCTAGAGGCAGCACTAGACATCATGGCATCTTATCGCATGGCCAGCGGCTCCTGCCTGCCCACTGCCCCTAGAGGCAGCACTAGACATCATGGCATCTTATCGCATGGCCAGCGGCTCCTGCCTGCCCGCTGCCCCTAGACACAGCACTAGACATCATGGCATCTTATCGCATGGCCAGCGGCTCCTGCCTGCCCACTGAGGCAGCACTAGACATCATGGCATCTTATCGCATGGCCAGCGGCTCCTGCCTGCCCACTGCCCCTAGAGGCAGCACTAGACATCATGGCATCTTATTGCATGGCCAGCGGCTCCTGCCTGCACACTGCCCCTAGAGGCAGCACTAGACATCTTGCCATCTTATCGCATGGCCAGCGGCTCCTGCCTGCCCACTGCCCCTAGAGGCAGCACTAGACATCATGGCATCTTATCGCATGGCCAGCGGCTCCTGCCTGCCCACTGCCCCTAGAGGCAGCACTAGACATCATGACATCTTATCGCACGGCCAGCGGCTCCTGCCTGCCCACTGCCCCTAGAGACAGCACTAGACATCATGGCATCTTATCGCACGGCCAGCGGCTCCTGCCTGCCCACTGCCCCTAGAGGCAGCACTAGACATCATGGCATCTTATCGCACGGCCAGCGGCTCCTGCCTGCCCACTGCCCCTAGAGGCAGCACTAGACATCATGGCATCTTATCGCACGGCCAGCGGCTCCTGCCTGCCCACTGCCCCTAGAGGCAGCACTAGACATCATGGCATCTTATCGCATGGCCAGCGGCTCCTGCTTACTCACTGTCCCAAGTGAAACCACCTTTCTTTTGAAAACAGTCATTGTACTCACATTTTGAAGAGATTCACGCCCCCATGGCCATCCTTCGGGCCCCCCTAAGAGGGCCAGCCCCACAGTTTGAGGGCCACTGCCCTAGAGGCAGCAGTAGACGTCAGTGCAACTTATTGCATGGACAGAAACTGCTGTATGCTCGTTACCCCTAGAGGCAGCACTAGACATGACTGCATCTTACAGCATGGCTACTCACTGCCCCTATAAGCAGCACTCAACATCATTGCATCTTAATACATGGCCAGCAGGTCCTGCCTACTCAATGCCCCTGCAGGCAGCACTCAATATCATGGCATCTTATTGCATGGCCAGCGGCTCCTGCTTACTCACTGCCCCTAGAGGCAGCACTAAACGTCACGGCATCTTATTACATGACTAGTGACCCCCGTCTGCTCATTGCCCCTAGAGGCAGCACTAGACATCATGGCATCTTATCGCATGGCCAGTGGCTCCTGCTAACTCACTGCCCCCTAGAGGCATCACTAGACGTCAGTGCATCCTATCGCATGGGCAGCTGCCCCTGTTTGCTCCTTGCCCCTAGAGGCAGCCCTAGACATCATTGTATCTTATTGCAGGGCCAGCGGCTCCTGCTTACTCACTGCCCCTACAGGCAGCACTAGACGTCACTGCATCTTATCACATGGCTAGTGACCCCCGTCTGCTCTTTGCCCCTATAGGCAGCACTAGACATCATTGTATCGTATCGCATGGCCAGTGGCTCCTGCTTACTCACTGCTCCTAGAGGCAGCACTATACTTCACTGCATCTTATTGCATAGCCAGCAGCCCCTGCCTGCCCATTGCCCCTAGAGGCAGCACTAGAGGTCACTGCATCTTATTGCATAGCCAGCAGCCCCTGCCTGCCCATTGCCCCTAGAGGCAGCACTAGAGGTCACTGCATCTTATTGCATAGCCAGCAGGCCCTGCCTGCCCATTGCCCCTACAGGCAGCACTAGACATCATGGCATCTTATTGCATGGCCAGCAACTCCTGCCTACCCACTGCCCCTACAGGCAGCACTAGACATCATGGCATCTTATCGCATGGCAAGCAGCTCCTGCTTACTGTGAGAAAGGCATGGTATCAAACAGTAAAACAGACACAAGTGTTGACAGTTCAAGGGTGTTTATTGAACTTTCAAATGGGTTGGTAAAACGCCTATCTAATCCTAAATCTAAAGATGGGAGCAAGCTACGACCATCAAATAATAATCATAACAGAGTCCCGATGCAGTTTTGTCAAAATAAAAGGGCATATATTAATAAACCTATTTCCAATCCTTACTTCTAAATACAAACAGTGTGGGAAATGATGTTATGCAAAAGAAAAGTGTTCAAGAAATGATATGTCAGGATATTTGAGCCGTTGGCTTCCCTTCCCCACATTTCAGCACGGGACAAGGCAGCTCACTGGCTTCTCTGGCTGAAAGATGTAGTTCAAAACCTCAGCATCAGGGCCTTCTCTGCCAAAGTATCTTTGCCATTGAAAGTCTCTTATTTCAGGGGGCCTGATCCAACAAACACCAAAGTTCCTTTCTCCTCTGGACTTCACATGCACAATTTCTCTGGTGATTCACTGTACACCCGGGGTCCCCCTCCGCTGGGCTCAGACCCCTTTCTCTCAGGATTTTTACATGCACAACTTCTCTGGTGATTTACTGTTCACCTCGTGTCCCGCTCCGCCGGGCATAGACCCACTTCTTTCAGGATTTTCACATGCACAACTTCTCGGGTGATTTACTGTTCACCCCAGGCCCCCCTCTGCCGGGCTCAGACCCACTTTAACACAATGTCCTTAATTGATATCCCTCGATCAGGCTCGGACCATTTTATCTCGTTTTCCAAGCTTTCGTTTTCTACATAAAAAAATCAAAGACTTTCGATTGTGTGCAGGATTTTGCTTGACCCGCCGCAGGACCACTTCAATTCACAACATCTTTCTCTTAACAATTCTTGACTTTCACTTCTGCCACCTCTCGGCTGGATACCTTACAGAGACCTTTGATTGAGCATGCACGCGGTGCCGGACCACTCTGTCAACGATATTGAATCCTTTCAAAGTTCAAGCACTCATCAGCAGTTCAACAGTTCAACTTTACTCGCATCTTTCATCACACATGTTTTACCAATGTTCGTTCCAGTGCTCGGTATAGAATGTTGCTGCTTGCAACCTTAGCTTCAACACAGACCGGTCTTGTATCTATCTCCCCAACTCAACGGCTGTGTTGATTTCTGTGTCACTACTTTGTTCTTGGAGTAAAGGACGGTACCACAGTAGCTTCTGCTTCTCCCCGATTCGATTAGTCATGTAGGAGGAGCGTGGGTACCTGTGACACACAATGCAGGATTCTTCAGACTTGTCTCTGGGTATTAAGCCATCCAATCTCGGGATCTCTTGAACATAACGGTTTCTTTCTAGAAAGATCAAGGGAATTTCCCTCTTTGCAGACCCCCCATAGTTTGCCTTCTTTCATCCTTCATTCAGCTGCCATCTCGAAACTGCTGTTTCCTCGTGTTCTTTGCCTTGCTGAGAGTGTGCTTTCATACTCTGCATTTTATCCGTGTGGGAAGCTTGATGGAAGTCAGGTGTGAGTATCGGTCAGTTATTGCCTGACCTCGCCTGACCATTGTATTGGGACACATCAGGTATACTGCTCGGGTGTGACTCTGTTTTCTTCCAGAGCGGGCTGTCCGTGTGAATGTGTTCGTATAGGAAATGGGGACGGGGGTAGAGCTATGATATGATATATGATATGATAGTTTATTTATATAGCGCCTATACACAATGTGTTTCAAAGCGCCTCAAGGCAAGGGAGGGAACAAGGGAAAATACAATGACATTCTTACAGGCCATGAACAGTAAGGATGTAAAATTAACTATCATACTCAGCCTGATGACATTTCAGATAGTGCAAGCGCTAAGACATAGATAAGGAAGGGAGGGGGAGAGTGGGAAGGAAATGGAAACAGACAGGCGACTACCATACTAGGCCTGATGACATTTCTGGTAGAGCTGGAGAAAAACAAAAGGTGAGGGGTGCAGAAAGGGTGGATAGGAATAAAACAAGCGACTACCATACTAGGCCTGACATTTCAGATAGTGCTAGAGGGGCAGGGGGGGGGACAAATAAGGAGAGGGTAGGCAACAGACAAGGTTGCTATTTTACTAGGTCCAGGGACAATTCTGATAGAGTAAGTCCATAGAAGAATGTAAGGGGAGGAAGGGAGGAGATAGGAAAAGGGAGAAGAGGAGAGAACAGAGAGTAAGCAGTTAAAAAGAGTGGAGAAGCAAGCAGGGAGAGCGAATACAGTTGGTAGTAACACATAAGGACTCATTACACGGTAGGCAGTAGCCATGCCGCTATTAGCTATGGGGAAAATATATATTACAGATTGACTACCCCTCTCTTCAAGTCCTGTATGTAATGCAGGTAAGGGTAAAGGTTAACCTGTTTAATTAATTAGCAGGGTAAACACCTTATAAGGGAAATTACTGAAGCAAAGCAACTTTGCAAAATATAAATCTCTTTAATTATTTTTCATAAAAACACATTAAAAGACATTACAGACATTTTCCAATGATCATCAATCATACCATTCAATCACCATGCTCCTATTCTAACAAAGGGGTACTCTAACTTGAAGAATCTTGTGTGCGTAACAGTTGTTGTGAATATGCGTACAAGACATAGGAAAAAGAAATTAGATTTTCCCTTATCAGTCGACATATGTTTCGGCCCTTGATTGTGTACCACTTATGTCAACAGTGGTCACTGAAATAGATGTTGGGCCATCTTCAGGACAGAGGTTACTTCTAGAAGATCAAACTTGTTCCCCATTTGACACGAAATGACACATCTAAAAACATAAATATACATATGTTTAGTATAAAAAAGAGAGATTGTGTTTCCCAATAGAACTTGTTAAAGGTGATGGCTAGTATAACCTATTCTAGACATAAACACAGAACCCACCTGCGGTCCGTAAACTGTAATTTGGACTATTGAGCTGTGTGGGACACCTGGATGTTGCAGTAATTTAGCGTCCAATGTTAAAGTTCCTATATTAATGAGGAAAAAGCCAATCTGTCTTCTATTTAAACTGACTCAGGTAAAAATACGCATCTAATTAGCAAGAGAAACTTACAAATAAAACACATCTGTGTGTGTGTCTTCCTATCTGGTCTTGATTATGCCAGAAGCAAACAGAAGTCCATTTTATTCGCTTATGGGCTTCACTGTTAGGGCCAGCACGAACGAAAGTTCCAAAAGCTGGTAAACTGCCTAGATGTAAGATAGGCCAAATTAGTTACTGAAACTAATTATTACATATTCAGAACATTTACACTTGAGTGTTTTAGTTATTTTGACCGCTTGCATTTGGTATTTAGCTGGAAGGGTATAATTACCCATAGTCATCGACACCTACTAGGTGATTATTCAATCAATGTACTGTCCCTTTAACAGCGTTTAGTTCCTATGCAGTCTGCACATGTTATTGGATCTTTATCAAGTATCTATTTTATCAGATGCTGAAGACGGAAGCCACAATTCATTATAATAACTAGCACGATATTTCCCAACTTCAATGACCGCGAGCAATGTATTCTACGCAATATGGTAGCGTTCTCATTCAAACGAAAACACTTAGCGTGGTGTTTGCATCAATTATAGCATCCGCGTGTGCATCGTCTCACTCAGACGAACGCCAGTGCTACGTTGTGCTTGTTTATTATTCAAACCTCGTTTGGCACCTAGCGTGATATTCGCATCAATTATCGAGCGTGCGTGTGTGCCGTCTCGCGTCCAGGAACGTCAATGATACATTGTACGCGTGTTATTTAAACATCGTTGGCAGCATTCCATTACTCAAGCGCATTCTTTGCTCACCTTCATCAGTTACGTGCTATGGCCATGGCTACCCCTTACCGCATTCCGGGTCCGTGTTCCCGGAATAGGGACTTACCGGGTCATTCTGACCTTGGAGGACCCAGTAAATCCCCATTCCAGGAACCATTCCCCATTCCCATTTGAGCCCCCATAGGGCTCAATGGGAATAGGGATGGAACTAATAACGGGCCCGCTGTTAGCGGGCCCGTTATTAGCTCTGAAGTCCCTCAACGGGTCCCTTCCAGGTAAAACCAGGCGCTAGGGGGTGGACCCGCTAAGGGACCTCGTAGTAGGGCGGTAAGGGATTACAGGCACCGGTGCCCTTACCGGTGCCGGTAATCCCTCACTGCCTACCGTGTAATGAGGACCATAATGTTGCAAGCCAGGATACAAGATAAAGATGGGGAACAGCATGATTCAGGGCCACCGTGAGTACAAGATGCAAATCCAGCATGAGAGTTGAGAAAGCGTGACGCACCGTGAATCAATGAAGTGCGTAAAAGTCAATCCAGCATTGGCCACAAGACAGTGATGGTGAAGCCAGAATGTATCAGGACAGACAGACTCCTGCAGAAGTAGGCTGGAGGGGGAGCAGGGTAGAAGAATCAAGCAAAACAGGCAACACTTGTGTGCGGGAAGGGGGGGTCCAAGGGAACATCAGAGGGGTTGGGATGGCCGGTGGGGACAGAGGGAGTTAACACATGTTGGTGCATGCTTACCTGCTGTCTGAGCAGGGAGTCAGGCCCTGGGTACTCCTGGTCCAAACAGGTCCAAACAGGAATTACCCTTTTCTTCATCTGCCCTTCACTTCGGCTGTCTGGGCGAGAGATGCCCTTGATCTAAGAGTTAAGACCAGGAAGGAAGAGGCAGGGCTAAGGTAGGCAGGGCTTAGGCCAGGTGACCTAGATCCACTTGCACCTGCTCCCAATCTGCAAAGGAAAAGAGGCTGGAGGGCTCCTCAAGTAGGGAAAATAGCAGCAGGCAGGAAGGCACCAGGTGGGTGGGGCTTGCTAAGTGGGGAAAAGAGTGGCAGGCAGGAAGGCACCAGGTGGGTGGGGCTTGCTAAGTGGGGTAAAGAGCAGCAGGCAGGAAGGCACCAGGTGGGCGGGGCTTGCTAAGTGTGGAAAAGAGCAGCAAGCAGGAAGAAACCAGGTGGGCGGGGCTTGCTAAGTGGGGAAAAGAGCGGCAGGCAGGAAGGCACCAGGTGGGCTTGGCTTAGGCCAGGTGACCTAGATCCACTTGCACCTGCTCCCCATCTGCAAAGGAAAAGAGGCTGGAGGGTTACTTAAGTGAGGAAAAAGAGCGGCAGGCAGGAAGGCACCAGGTGGGCGGGTCTTGCTAAATGGGGAAAAGAGCGGCAGGCTGGAAGGTTCCAACGTATTCCTATGTATCCTACCTGGTAGGATGGAGTAAAGGTGTTACAGGGAAGGGGATACCGCATCTCATTGTCCGGTGTCCCACTCCCACTCACCAAAGACCCCTCACCCAGGTGATCCTCCTGCACTGGTCCACCTCCAGGAACTGGATCCAAAAGCGATGCCGTGTCCAGGCCAGCTGGATGACAGATCCCTGCGGACTACTGGGTGAGACACCTTCTGGTTTCTCACATACCCTTCCCCTACATGATGTAGCTGCATCTTTTTCACAGGGAAACCGAGAAAGGAAATCGATGTTGCCCTGGTGTTTACATTTTGGTGCTCCACATTGAAACAGAAGGGTTGCAGGTCTAAGACACCTTCTGGTTTCTCACATTACTCATTGCCCCTAGAGGCAGCGCTAGACATTACTGCATCTTATTGAATAGCCAGCAGCCCCTGCCTGCCCATTGCCCCTAAAGGCAGCACTAGACGTCACTGCATCTTATTGCATTGCCAGCCGCCCCTGTCTGCTCATTGTCCCTAGTGGCAGCACTAGACATCTCATGGCAGCTTATCGCATGGGCAGTGCCTCTTGCTTACTCACTGCCCGCAGTGTGGAAGGAGTGTCAGGTGGGGAACAAGGGCAGTAACATCTTTAACTATTCACTACTCACTTGTCCTTTTTGGATTTCAGATTTTGGTTTGGCACACCAGGACGGAGAAGCCAGTGCTGGTGAACGAGGGGAAGAAAGGATTCACAGACCCCAACGTGGAAATCTGATTCCAAGGCACCTACGGAAACGGAACAGGTGAGCACAAAACCCCACAGAGACACACAAGCTCTAAGCATTCTGTACATCCTCCTCTCAGGGCACTGAAGGTGCCACTTAACTCAGATCCTGTTTGTGTTTCCGCTACTAGGGCTAGGGTTGTGGTGTGGTGGGGCGGGGGTCAATGCATTCACGCAGAACCGGCCCGAGGCATGTGCAGTGTTTGTGGTGGCACAGGGCCCCGCAGGCACCAGTGCCTGCCTCGACTATCCCGGATCACATTATTTTAAAGAGGGGCTGTGCTGCTTCCTTGGATGATTTGCACTTTTTCCGAGCGAGGCCACAGTGTCACCTCCCCTCCCCCAAGCCATTGTGATGCTCTGAAGACAAATGCCCCCTCACGGGGCCCATCAGACGCTGCAGGCCCCATCATTACTGCCAACCACTTTCTTTGCTCTAGTCTGGCTTTTAAAGCAATAGTAATATACACGCATGGCTCATTTAAGAGTCCATTGTTTTGGGCAAGACGTTTCCATGTTAAGAAATGCAAATGGTTATTTTCTTTCTCTAATTCAAATGGTCATTTTTATTCTAAAAGCACATGCAAAGCACCAGTTAGCTGCCTAAATATACAGCCTCCTCCAGGCCACTTGAAATATATCTCACAGAGAAGTTATAAACTAAACACATTATTTTCAGGTGTTCATATTTAACACACCAAAAATAGTTCCTTTTTGGTAGTAATATTTTCATCACACCATTATAAAGCCTGTATTTGCCAAACATTCAAACACAAACAGGTAACTTTTTCTAAGTATTTGAAGTACATTTTCAAAACCCAAAGGCCATGTTTTACCTTCTGCTGAATTGCATTCTGGTATTTGTAGTCTCCCATTCAAGAAGAGGAGAATAATGCCAAAATTGAACAATGTTTGCCTAACAGGCTCCTATAAGGATTTATATATTTGTGTGAATACCTTACTATGGTTTGTATACTTTTTAAGTCATACTTATAAAAACAGAGTACAGTTCAAAGCCAAACATGGGGGTAAGGGCAAACGATCAGCAGGCAAGCAGGTCATTTATATGTGCCCAGAGCTTGCCATCCTGGAGATGTTATTTTCCCTCAGTGTGGCCATGTGTTGTTTTTTAGGGCATAAGTAGAGGATACATGTGGGTGGGCACACTTTTTTCAGAGGTCGGCCACTACCCCGCTTGGGTATTTTTGAGTCTGGCAAACTTGCTCAAGTGTTCGGGTACTCGGATTTCACGCAGGTGGTCCAAGTACAGACGCTTACCCACAAGACCACATAAATGTGTCATCAAAACCCTTCTTTTACTGGGATTTTGTTTTCCTGGGAATATTTCACTAGAGATTTTTGGGATTAAAAGGTGGGCACCTTTTACAGTTTGTCAGCATGGTTAGTGGAACATCTCCCCTCTCAGGTCATTTTCTGGTGTTGATTAATGTTTTTTAAATGCCAGTGCTCTTTTGTCTGGTGCACTTTGTGCTAAGGGGAAAGGGCATTTCAATTAAACTTGTATATTTCACTTTAGGATGTGTGTACACTTACTGTGCAACATACATAGGTGCCAGCGCTTTATCTTTGCTATAGGGCCCGAAGTTCCCAGATCTACAGATGTCAGGGAGCCGTGCCCATCCCACAGTCGAAACACCACATTTTTCAGCTGGATTGGGAAAAAAGCCAATTGATTTACAGGAAGATGTAAACATAGCATCTCAGCAACAGCCACCTAACCTGCTCAGCTGCAACATTTTGTTATGGAGTCCCCTGCTTCCTCTTTCAATACCTGCACCCCGCCAAACAGTTGTGGTCTGCTCCCCCCCCCCCTCCAGTGGAGGCTCAGGGGGTACTTTGATGAGGCCCCCTTCTCATGTTGTCTGCTACTGCAAAATAAAGCCTGACTCCTGATATTGACACATGGGTAAAAGTTAACAGTGACAACTCATAGACTGGACGTCACAGTTCTCTTGCCTTACTAATGTGTTTTTAATGTAACTGCCCGTGCTATTTTGTATATTAACCCCTTAAGTGCTTAAAGACTCATTCTGTGAAATCATGGGTCGCCATTCGTGGAAAATAAGGGTTCCCTGCCCATCTAATGCCCCCCAGGGCCCCGCAAATCCTAGGGCTGGCCCTGCATGCACTACCCTGCCTTTCCATACTCCGGAGAGA
This sequence comes from Ambystoma mexicanum, assembly GCF_040938575.1. Classification (NCBI taxonomy): domain Eukaryota; kingdom Metazoa; phylum Chordata; class Amphibia; order Caudata; family Ambystomatidae; genus Ambystoma; species Ambystoma mexicanum. The sequence continues at coordinate 32,745,067 of NC_090931.1, forward strand.
CGATTCCAGGCCCCCTCCCGACCCAGTGGGGAGGCTGAATCCGCCTTTTCCTGGGCTCTTTGCCAGGGATTCCAGAGCGCACCTTGGGGCCAATTTAGATGGAGTTGGAGCTCGCGAACATTTGCGGGGATTCCGATGTTTGCAATTGTCTCGAGGTGCACATGGGACAAGGTGCGGGATTAGGCGCTAGACCTAGGATGCTCCATCTATCCTGATATGTCAGTTCAGAACCTCTGACCCCTAGACCATAACTAACACTCACAGCAAGCGTCGCTCCTGCACTTAATTGTGTCTAGGCGCTTGAATTATAGGCTATCATTCGCAAGGTACCCGTTTTGTCGACCTCGGAACGGTGAAAGGGTGAGTTGACCCAACAGGATTAAACCCTACAGGTGAAGTGCCCACAATCCTATGAATGAGCGCTCAGCCACGCTGAGCTATCTCAGTGGGATTCTAACACGTGAACTGTAAACCGCACACACGTCTCGTGAAGCCGGGCCATTCAGCTACTGCGATTGAAAGGTATGACCTGCAAGATACAAACACGCCTTTACAGTAGGTGCATTAACCCAAAGAGCCATTGCAATGGGAGCCCAGCATGGAGCTTAATGTTAAGCACAGATATCTGGAGATGTTGAATGGACCTGCTGAGCTATTCTGCCTGTACAGGGTTCATAGTGGACTGCCTTATAAGGAAATGGAAAGATTATAGAGACACGGCTGCATGCAATGCACCGATCTTACCTGCCCTTCAGAGAAGGAAGGATGCATGGAATGCACCGATCTTAGCTGCCCTTCAAAGATGACTGCATGCAATGCACCGATCTTACCTGACCTTCAAAGATGACTGCATGCAATGCACTGATCTTACCTGCCCTTCAGAGAAGGAAGGATGCATGCAATGCACCGATCTTACCTGCCCTTCAGAGAAGGAAGGATGCATGGAATGCACCGATCTTACCTGACCTTGAAAGATGACTGCATGCAATGCACTGATCTTACCTGACCTTCAAAGATGATTGCATGCAATGCACTGATCTTACCTGCCCTTCAGAGAAGGAAGGATGCATGGAATGCACCGATCTTAGCTGCCCTTCAAAGATGACTGCATGCAATGCACCGATCTTACCTGCCGTTCAGAGAAGGAAGGATGCATGGAATGCACCGATCTTACCTGCCATTCAAAGATGACTGCATGCAATGCACTGATCTTACCTGACCTTCAAAGATGACTGCATGCTATGCACTGATCTTACCTGACCCTCAAAGATGACTGCATGCTATGCACTGATCTTACCTGCCCTTCAGAGAAGGAAGGATGGATGCAATGCACTGATCTTACCTGCCCTTCAGAGATGGAAGAATGGAGGCAATGCACTGATCTTACCTGCCCTTCAAAGATGGAAGGATGGATGCAATGCACTGATCTTACCTGCCCTTCAGAGATGGAAGGATGGATGCAATGCACTGATCTTACCTGCCCTTCAAAGATGGAAGAATGGATGCAATGCACTGATTTTACCTGCCCTTCAAAGATGACTGCATGCAATGCACTGATCTTACCTGCCCTTCAAAGATGACTGCATGCCATGCACTGATCTTACCTGACCTTCAAAGATGACTGCATGCAATGCATCTATCTAACCTGCCCTTCAGAGAAGGAAGGATGCATGGAATGCACTGATCTTACCTGCCCTTCAGAGAAGGAAGGATGCGTGGAATGCACTGATCTTAGCTGCCCTTCAGAGAAGGAAGGATGCGTGGAATGCACTGATCTTACCTGCCCTTCAAAGATGACTGCATGCAATGCACCGATCTTACCTGCCCTTCAGAGAAGGAAGGATGCGTGGAATGCACTGATCTTACCTGCCCTTCAGAGAAGGAAGGATGCATGGAATGCACTGATCTTACCTGGCCTTCAAAGATTACTGCATGCAATGCACCGATCTTACCTGCCCTTCAGAGAAGGAAGGATGGATGGAATGCACTGATCTTACCTGCCCTTCAAAGATTACTGCATGCAATGCACCGATCTTACCTGCCCTTCAGAGAAGGAAGGATGCGTGGAATGCACTGATCTTACCTGCCCTTCAAAGATTACTGCATGCAATGCACCGATCCTACCTGCCCTTCAGAGAAGGAAGGATGCATGGAATGCACTGATCTTACCTGCCCTTCAAAGATGACTGCATGCAATGCACCCATCTTAACTGCCCTTCAGAGAAGCAATGATGCGTGGAATGCACTGATCTTACCTGTCCTTCAGAGAAGGAAGGATGCATGGAATGCACTGATCTTACCTGCCCTTCAGAGAAGGAAGGATGTGTGGAATGCACTGATCTTAGCTGCCCTTCAGAGAAGGAAGGATGCGTGGAATGCACTGATCTTACCTGCCCTTCAAAGATGACTGCATGCAATGCACCTATTTTACCTGCCCTTCAGAGAAGGAAGGATGCGTGGAATGCACTGATTTTACCTGCCCTTCAGAGAAGGAAGGATGCATGGAATGCACCGATCTTACCTGCCCTTCAGAGAAGGAAGGATGGATGGAATGCACTGATCTTACCTGCCCTTCAAAGATGACTGCATGCAATGCACCGATCTTACCTGCCCTTCAGAGAAGGAAGGATGGATGGAATGCACTGATCTTACCTGCCCTTCAAAGATTACTGCATGCAATGCACCAATCTTACCTGCCCTTCAGAGAAGGAAGAATGCACTGATCTTACCTGCCCTTCAAAGATTACTGCATGCAATGCACTGATCTTACCTACCCTTCAGAGAAGGAAGGATGCGTGGAATGCACTGATCTTACCTGCCCTTCAAAGATGACTGCATGCAATGCACCGATCTTACCTGCCCTTCAGAGAAGGAAGGATGCGTGGAATGCACCGATTTTACCTGCCCTTCAGAGAAGGAAGGATGCATGGAATGCACCGATCTTACCTGCCCTTCAGAGAAGGAAGGATGGATGGAATGCACTGATCTTACCTGCCCTTCAAAGATGACTGCATGCAATGCACCGATCTTACCTGCCCTTCAGAGAAGGAAGGATGGATGGAATGCACTGATCTTACCTGCCCTTCAAAGATTACTGCATGCAATGCACCGATCTTACCTGCCCTTCAGAGAAGGAAGGATGCGTGGAATGCACTGATCTTACCTGCCCTTCAAAGATTACTGCATGCAATGCACCGACCTTACCTGCCCTTCAGAGAAGGAAGGATGCGTGGAATGCACTGATCTTACCTGGCCTTCAGAGATGACTGCATGGAATGCACTGATCATACCTGCCCTTCAGAGAAGGAAGGATGCATGGAATACACTGATCTTACCTGCCCTTCAGAGAAGGAAGGATGCGTGGAATACACTGATCTTACCTGCCCTTCAGAGAAGGAAGGATGCTTGGAATACACTGATCCTACCTGCCCTTCAGAGATGACTGCATGGAATGTGCATATCTTACCTGTCCTTCAGAGACGGCTTCATAGAATGCACTGATCTTACATGCCCTTCAGAGACAGCTGCATGGAATGCACTGATTTTTCATGCCTTTCACAGAAGGATGCATGGAATGCGCTTATCATACCTGCCTTTCAGAGACAGCTGCATTGAATGCACCAATTGTACCTGCCTTTCAGAGAAGGATGCATGGAATGCACTGATCATACCTGCCTTTAAGAGACAGCTGCATGGAATGCACTGATCGTACCTGCCCTTCAGAGACAGCAGAATGGAATGCACTGATCTTACCTGTCCTTCAAAGACGGCTGCATGGAATGCACTGATCTTGCATGCTCTTGAGAGGCAGCTGCATGGAATGCACTGATCGTACCGGCCCTTAAGCGTTGTCTGCATGGAATGCGCTGATCTTACCTGCCCTTCATAGATGGCAGCATGGAATGCACTGGTCTTACCTGCCCTTCAGAGTTGGCTGCATGGAACGCGCTGATCCTACCTGCCCTTCATAGATGGCCGCATGGAATGCACTGGTTTTACCTGACCTTCAGATATGACTGCATGGATTGCACTGATCTTACATGCCTTTAGAGTTGGTTGCATGGAATGCGCTGATCTTACCTGCCCTTCAGAGATGGCAGCATGGAATCCACTGATCTTACCAGCCCTTCAGAGATTACTGAATGGATTGCACTGATCTTACATGCCTTCAGAGTTGGCTGCATGGAATGCACTGATCGGACCTGCCCTTCAGAGATGGCAGCCTGGAATGTGTTGATCTTATCTGCTCTTCAGAGACAGCTGAATGGAATGCATTTATCTTACCTGTCCTTCAGAGACAGCTGAATGGAATGCACTGATCATATCTGCCCTTCAGAGACAGCAGAATGGAATGCGCTGATATTACCTGCCCTTCAGAGTTGGCTGCATGGAATGCACTGATCTTACCTGTCCTTCAGAGATGGCAGCATGGAATGCACTGGTCTTACCTGCCCTTCAGAGATGACTGCATGGATTGCACTGATCATACCTGCCCTTCAGAAACAGCAGAATGGAATGCACTGATCTTACCTGTCCTTCAGAGACGGCTGCATGGAATGTGTTGATCTTAACTGCCCTTCAGAGACAGCTGAATGGAATGCACTGATTTTTCATGCCTTTCACAGAAGGATGCATGGAATGCACTGATCTTACCTGCCCTTCAGAGATGACTGCATGGAATGTACTAATTTTACCAGCCCTTCAGAGACAGCTGCATGGAATGCACTCATCATGCCTGCCTTTCATAGAAGAAAGGATGCTTGGAATGCACTGATCCTACCTGCCCTTCAGAGATGACTGCATGGAATGTGCATATCTTACCTGTCCTTCAGAGACGGCTTCATAGAATGCACTGATCTTACATGCCCTTCAGAGACAGCTGCATGGAATGCACTGCTCTTAGATGCCTTTCAGAGACAGTTGCATGGAATGCACTGATATTTCCTGCCCTTCAGAGTTGGCTGCATGGAATGCACTGATCTTACCTGTCCTTCAAAGATGGCAGCATGGAATGCACTGGTCTTACCTGCCCTTCAGAGATGACTGCATGGATTGCACTGATCATACCTGCCCTTCAGAGACAGCTGAATGGGATGCACTGATCATACCTGCCCTTCAGAGACAGCTGCATGGAATGCACTGATTTTTCATGCCTTTCACAGAAGGATGCATGGAATGCACTGATCTTACCTGCCCTTCAGAGATGACTGCATGGAATGTACTAATTTTACCAGCCCTTCAGAGACAGCTGCATTACCAGCCCTTCAGAGACAGCTGCATGGAATGCACTGATCATGCCTGCCTTTCAGAGACAGCTGCATTGAATGCACCAATCGTACCTGCCTTTCAGAGACAGCTGCATGGAATGCACTGATCGTACCTGCCCTTCAGAAATGACTACATAGAATGCACTGATTTTACATGTCCTTCAGAGAGAGCTGCATGGAATGCACTGCTCTTAGATGCCTTTCAGAGAGAGTTGCATGGAATGCGCTGATATTTCCTGCCCTTCAGAGACACTGCATAGACTACACTGATCTTACCTGCCCTTCAGAAACAGATGCATGGTATGCACTGATCTTACCTGTCCTTCAGAGACAGCTGAATGGAATGCATTGATCTTACCTGTCCTTCAGAGACAGCTGAATGGAATGCACTGATCATACCTGCCCTTCAGAGATGGCAACATGGAATGTGTTGATCTTACCTGCCCTTCAGAGATGACTGGATGGAATGCACTATTCTTACCTGCCCTTCAGAGACAGCTGAATGGAATGCACTGATCATACCTGCCCTTCAGAGACAGCTGAATGGAATGCACTGATCATACCTGCCCTTCAGAGATGGCAACATGGAATGTGTTGATCTTACCTGCCCTTCAGAGATGACTGGATGGAATGCACTATTCTTAGCTGCCTTCAGAGACAGCTGAATGGAATGCACTGACCTTGCATGCTCTTGAGAGGCAGTTGCATGGAATGCACTGATCTTACCTGCTCTTCAGAGATAGCTGCATGGAATGTGCTGATCTTGCCTGCCTTTCAGAGATGCCTGCATGGAATGCGCTGATCTTACCTGCTCTTCAGAGACAGCTGAATGGAAGGCACTCATATTACCAGCCCTTTAGAGACAGCTGAATGGAATGCACTGATATTACCAGCCCTTCAGAGATGGCTGCTTGGAATGCGCTGATCTTACCTGCCTTTCAGAGGCGGCTGCATGGAATGCACTGATCTTACCTGCCCTTCAGAGATGACTGCATGGATTGCACTGATCTTACATGCCTTCAGAGATGGCAGCATGGAATGTGTTGATCTTAACTGCCCTTCAGAGACAGCTGAATGGAATGCACTGATCATACCTGCCCTTCAGAAACAGCAGTATGGAATGCACTGATCTTACCTGCCCTTCAGAGACGGCTGCATGGAATGCACTGATCTGACTTGTCCTTCAGAGACAGCTGCATGGAATGCACTGATCTTACCGGCACTTCAGAGACAGCTGCATGGAATGTGCTGATCTTACCTGCCCTTCAGAGACGGATGCATGGAATGCACTGGTCTTACCTGCCCTTCAGATATGGCAACCTGGAATGCGCAAATCTTGACTGCCCTTCAGAGATGGCAGCAATGAAGGCACTGATCTTACTGGCCCTTCGGAGACAGCTGCATAGAAAGCACTGATCTTACCTGCCCTCCAGAGATGGCAGCATGCAATGTGCTGATCTTACATGACTTTCAGAGGCGGCTGCATGGAATGCACTTATCTTACATGCCCTTCGGAGAGGGCAGCATGGAATGCACTGATCTTACCTGTCCTTCAGAGACGGCTGCATGGAATGCACTGATCTGACTTGTCCTTCAGAAACAGCTGCATGGAATGCACTGATCTGACTTGTCCTTCAGAGACAGCTGCATAGAATGCACTGATCTTACCTGCCCTCCAGAGATGGCAGCATGGAATGTGCTGATCTTACATGACTTTCAGAGGCGGCTGCATGGATTGCACTTATCTTACATGCCCTTCGAAGAGGGCAGCATGGAATGCACTGATCTGACCTGTCCTTTTAGTGACAGCAGCATGGAATGTGCTGATCTTACCAGCCCTTCAGGGATGGCAGCATGGAATGTGCTGGTCTAACATGCCCTTAGGAGACAGCTGCATGAAATGCACTGATTTTTCATGCCATCATAGACATCTGAGTGGAATGCACTCATGCCCTTCAGAGACAGCAGCATGGAATGTGCTGATCTTACCCACCCTTCAGAGACAGCTGCATGGAAGGCGTTGATCTTACCTGCCCTTCAAAGACGACTGCATGTAATGCGCTGATCTTCCCTGCCCTTCAGAGATGGCACCATGGAATGCACCGATCTTACGGGCCCTTCAGAGACAGCTGCATGGAAGGCGTGGATCTTCCCTGCCCTTCAGAGACAACTGCATGTAATGCGTTGAACTTACCTGCCCTTCAGAGATGGCACCATGGAATGCACTGATATTAGCTGCTTTTCAGAGTTGGCCGCATGGAATGTACTGATCCTACATGCCCTTCAGGAACAGCTGCATGGAATGCACTAATATCACCTCCCCTTCAGAGACAACTGCATGGAATGCGCTGATCTTACCTGCCCTTCAGAGATGGCAGCATGGAATCCACTGATCTTACCAGCTCTTCAGAGATTACTGCATGGATTGGACTGATCTTACATGCCTTCAGAGTTGGCTGCATGGAATGCACTGATCGTACCTGCCCTTCAGAGATGGCAGCATGGAATGTGTTGATCTTACCTGCTCTTCAGAGACAGCTGAATGGAATGCATTGATCTTACCTGTCCTTCAGAGACAGCTGAATGGAATGCACTGATCATACCTGCCCTTCAGAGACTGCAGAATGGAATGCGCTGATCTTACCTGCCCTTCAGAGTTGACTGCATGGAATGCACTGATCTTACCTGTCCTTCAGAGATGGCAGCATGGAATGCACTGGTCTTACCTGCCCTTCAGAGATGACTGCATGGATTGCACTGATCATACCTGCCCTTCAGAAACAGCAGAATGGAATGCACTGATTTTACCTTTCCTTCAGAGACGGCTGATTGGAATGTGTTGATCTTAACTGCCCTTCAGAGACAGCTGAATGGAATGCACTGATCATACCTGCCCTTCAGAGACAGCTGCATGGAATGCAATGATTTTTCATGCCTTTCACAGAAGGATGCATGGAATGCACTGATCTTACCTGCCCTTCAGAGATGACTGTATGGAATTCACTGAACTTACCTGTCCGTCAGAGACAGCTGCATGGAATCCGCTGATCTAACATACTCTTCAGAGACAGCAGCATGGAATTTGCTGATCTTACCTGCCCTTCAGAGATGACTGCATGGAATGTACTGATTTTACCAGCCCTTCAGAGACAGCTGCATGGAATGCGCTGATCATGCCTGCCTTTCAGAGACAGCTGCATTGAATGCACCAATCGTACCTGCCTTTCAGAGAAGGATGCATGGAATGCACTGATCCTACCTGCCTTTCAGAGACAGCTGCATGGAATGCACTGATCGTACCTGCCCTTCAGAAATGACTACATAGAATGCACTGATTTTACATGCCCTTCAGAGACAGCTGCATGGAATGCACTGCTCTTAGATGCCTTTCTGAGACAGTTGCATGGAATGCGCTGATATTTCCTGCCCTTCAGAGACACTGCATAGACTACACTGATCTTACCTGCCCTTCAGAAACAGATGCATGGTATGCACTGATCTTACCTGTCCTTCAGAGACGGCTGCATGGAATGCATTGATCTTACCTGCTCTTCAGAGACAGCTGAATGGAATGCATTGATCTTACCTGTCCTTCAGAGACAGCTGAATGGAATGCACTGATCATACCTGCCCTTCAGAGATGGCAACATGGAATGTGTTGTTCTTACCTGCCCTTCAGAGATGACTGGATGGAATGGACTATTCTTACCTGCCCTTCAGAGACAGCTGAATGGAATGCACTGATCATACCTGCCCTTCAGAGACAGCTGAATGGAATGCACTGATCATACCTGCCCTTCAGAGACAGCAGAATGGAATGCACTGATCTTACCTGTCCTTCAGAGACGGTTGCATGGAATGCACTGACCTTGCATTCTCTTGAGAGGCAGCTGCATGGAATGCACTGATCTTACCTGCTCTTCAGAGATGACTGCATGGAATGTGCTGATCTTACCTGCCTTTCAGAGATGCCTGCATGGAATGCGCTGATCTTACCTGCTCTTCAGAGACAGCTGAATGGAAGGCACTGATATTACCAGCCCTTCAGAGTTGGCTGCTTGGAATGCGCTGATCTTACCTGCCTTTCAGAGGCGGCTGCATGGAATGCACTGATCTTACCTGCCCTTCAGAGATGACTGCATGGATTGCACTGATCTTACATGCCTTCAGAGATGGCAGCATGGAATGTGTTGATCTTAACTGCCCTTCAGAGACAGCTGAATGGAATGCACTGATCATACCTGCCCTTCAGAAACAGCAGAATAGAATGCACTGATCTTACCTGTCCTTCAGAGACGGCTGCATGGAATGCACTGATCTGACTTGTCCTTTAGAGACAGCTGCATGGAATGCACTGATCTGACTTGTCCTTCAGAGACAGCTGCATGGAATGCACTGATCTTACCGGCACTTCAGAGACAGCTGCATGGAATGTGCTGATCTTACCTGCCCTTCAGAGACGGATGCATGGAATGCACTGGTCTTACCTGCCCTTCACATATGGCAACCTGGAATGCGCAAATCTTAACTGCCCTTCAGAGATGGCAGCAATAAAGGCACTGATCTTACTGGCCCTTCGGAGACAGCTGCATAGAATGCACTGATCTTACCTGCCCTCCAGGGATGGCAGCATGGAATGTGCTGGTCTTACGTGCCCTTAGGAGACAGCTGCATGAAATGCACTGATTTTTCATGCCATCATAGACATCTGAATGGAATGCACTCATGCCCTTCAGAGACAGCAGCATGGAATGTGCTGATCTTACCCACCCTTCAGAGACAGCTGCATGGAAGGTGTTGATCTTACCTGCCCTTCAAAGACGACTGCATGTAATGCGCTGATCTTCCCTGCCCTTCAGAGATGGCACCATGGAATGCACCGATCTTACGGGCCCTTCAGAGACAGCTGCATGGAAGGCGTGGATCTTCCCTGCCCTTCAGAGTCAACTGCATGTAATGCGCTGATCTTACCTGCCCTTCAGAGATGGCACCATGGAATGCGCTGATATTTGCTGCCTTTCAGAGTTGGCCGCATGGAATGTACTGATCCTACCTGCCCTTCAGGAACAGCTGCATGGAATGCACCAATATCACCTCCCTTTCAGAGACAACTGCATGGAATGCGCTGATCTTACCTGCCCTTCAGAGATGGCAGCATGGAATCCACTGATCTTACCAGCTCTTCAGAGATTACTGCATGGATTGGACTGATCTTACATGCCTTCAGAGTTGGCTGCATGGAATGCACTGATCGTACCTGCCCTTCAGAGATGGCAGCATGGAATGTGTTGATCTTACCTGCTCTTCAGAGACAGCTGAATGGAATGCATTGATCTTACCTGTCCTTCAGAGACAGCTGAATGGAATGCACTGATCATACCTGCCCTTCAGAGACAGCAGAATGGAATGCTCTGATCTTACCTGCCCTTCAGAGTTGGCTGCATGGAATGCACTGATCTTACCTGTCCTTCAGAGATGGCAGCATGGAATGCACTGGTCTTACCTGCCCTTCAGAGATGACTGCATGGATTGCACTGATCATACCTGCCCTTCAGAAACAGCAGAATGGAATGCACTGATTTTACCTGTCCTTCAGAGACGGCTGCATGGAATGTGTTGATCTTAACTGCCCTTCAGAGACAGCTGAATGGAATGCACTGATCATACCTGCCCTTCAGAGACAGCTGCTTGGAATGCAATGATTTTTCATGCCTTTCACAGATGGATGCATGGAATGCACTGATCTTAACTGCCCTTCAGAGATGACTGCATGGAATTCACTGAACTTACCTGTCCGTCAGAGACAGCTGCATGGAATCCACTGATCTAACATACTCTTCAGAGACAGCAGCATGGAATTTGCTGATCTTACCTGCCCTTCAGAGATGACTGCATGGAATGTACTGATATTACCAGCCCTTCAGAGACAGCTTCATGGAATGCGCTGATCATGCCTGCCTTTCAGAGACAGCTGCATTGAATGCACCAATCGTACCTGCCTTTCAGAGAAGGATGCATGGAATGCACTGATCCTACCTTCCTTTCAGAGACAGCTGTATGGAATGCACTGATCGTACCTGCCCTTCAGAAATGACTACATAGAATGCACTGATTTTACATGCCCTTCAGAGACAGCTGCATGGAATGCACTGCTCTTAGATGCCTTTCAGAGACAGTTGCATGGAATGCGCTGATATTTCCTGCCCTTCAGAGACACTGCATAGACTACACTGATCTTACCTGCCCTTCAGAAACAGATGCATGGTATGCACTGATCTTACCTGTCCTTCAGAGACGGCTGCATGGAATGCATTGATCTTACCTGCTCTTCAGAGACAGCTGAATGGAATGCATTGATCTTACCTGTCCTTCAGAGACAGCTGAATGGAATGCACTGATCATACCTGCCCTTCAGAGATGGCAACATGGAATGTGTTGATTTTACATGCCCTTCAGAGATGGCTGCATGGAATTCACTATTCTTACCTGCCCTTCAGAGACAGCTGAATGGAATGCACTGATCATACCTGCCCTTCAGAGACAGCTGAATGGAATGCACTGATCATACCTGCCCTTCAGAGACAGCAGAATGGAATGCACTGATCTTACCTGTCCTTCAGAGACGGTTGCATGGAATGCACTGACCTTGCATGCTCTTGAGAGGCAGCTGCATGGAATGCACTGATCTTACCTGCCCTTCAGAGATGACTGCATGGATTGCACTGATCTTACATGCCTTCAGAGATGGCAGCATGGAATGTGTTGATCTTACTGCCCTTCAGAGACAGCTCAATGGAATGCACTGATCATACCTGCCCTTCAGAAACAGCAGAATGGAATGCACTGATCTTACCTGTCCTTCAGAGACGGTTGCATGGAATGCACTGACCTTGCATGCTCTTGAGAGGCAGCTGCATGGAATGCACTGATCTTACCTGCTCTTCAGAGATGACTGCATGGAATGTGCTGATCTTACCTGCCTTTCAGAGATGCCTGCATGGAATGCGCTGATCTTACCTGCTCTTCAGAGACAGCTGAATGGAAGGCACTGATCTTACCTTCTCTTCAGAGACAGCTGAATGGAATGCACTGATATTACCTGCCCTTCAGAGTTGGCTGCTTGGAATGCGCTGATCTTACCTGCCCTTCAGAGGCGGCTGCATGGAATGCACTGATCTTACCTGCCCTTCAGAGATGACTGCATGGATTGCACTGATCTTACATGCCTTCAGAGATGGCAGCATGGAATGTGTTGATCTTAACTGCCCTTCAGAGACAGCTGAATGGAATGCACTGATCATACCTGCACTTCAGAAACAGCAGAATGGAATGCACTGATCTTACCTGTCCTTCAGAGACGGCTGCATGGAATGCACTGATCTGATTTGTCCTTCAGAGACAGCTGCATGGAATGCACTGATCTGACTTGTCCTTCAGAGACAGCTGCATGGAAAGCACTGATCTTACCGGCACTTCAGAGACAGCTGCATGGAATGTGCTGATCTTACTTGCCCTTCAGAGACGGATGCATGGAATGCACTGGTCTTACCTGTCCTTCAGATATGGTAACCTGGAATGTGCAAATCTTAACTGCCCTTCAGAGATGGCAGCAATAAAGGCACTGATCTTACTGGCCCTTTGGAGACAGCTGCATAGAATGCACTGATCTTACCTGCCCTCCAGAGATGGCAGCATGGAATGTGCTGATCTTACATGACTTTCAGAGGCGGCTGCATGGAATGCACTTATCTTACATGCCCTTCGGAGAGGGCAGCATGGAATGCACTGATCTTACCTGTCCTTCAGAGACGGCTGCATGGAATGCACTGATCTGACTTGTCCTTCAGAAACAGCTGCATGGAAAGCACTGATCTGACTTGTCCTTCAGAGACAGCTGCATAGAATGCACTGATCTTACCTGCCCTCCAGAGATGGCAGCATGGAATGTGCTGATCTTACATGACTTTCAGAGGCGGCTGCATGGAATGCACTTATCTTACATGCCCTTCGGAGAGGGCAGCATGGAATGCACTGATCTGACCTGTCCTTTTAGTGACAGCAGCATGGAATGTGCTGATCTTACCAGCCCTTCAGGGATGGCAGCATGGAATGTGCTGGTCTTACATGCCCTTAGGAGACAGCTGCATGGAATGCACTGATTTTTCATGCCATCATAGACATCTGAATGGAATGCACTCATGCCCTTCAGAGACAGCAGCATGGAATGTGCTGATCTTACCCACCCTTCAGAGACAGCTGCATGGAAGGCGTTGATCTTACCTGCCCTTCAAAGACGACTGCATGTAATGCGCTGATCTTCCCTGCCCTTCAGATATGGCACCATGGAATGCACCGATCTTACGGGCCCTTCAGAGACAGCTGCATGGAAGGCGTGGAACTTCCCTGCCCTTCAGAGACAACTGCATGTAATGCGCTGATCTTACCTGCCCTTCAGAGATAGCACCATGGAATGCACTGATATTAGCTGCCTTTCAGAGTTGGCCGCATGGAATGTACTGATCCTACCTGCCCTTCAGGAACAGCTGCATGGAATGCACCAATATCACCTCCCCTTCAGGGGCAGCTGCATGGAATGCACTTATCTTACATGCTTTGTATTGTATTGTATTCATCATGTATATATCGCCCTTTCCCCATTTGTATGGCCTCAATGCGCTTTGTGGTTGGAACGCCCTCTGGGACTGAAGTCCATGTGTGGGAGATTCTAAGAGTTAATTTTAAGATGTCTGTGTGCATTTTGCCAGGGTAGGACTTAGGTGGGCTCCAGGAAGCAGCCCGGAGGTCAGGCAAGTGGGCGGGTGCTGTTGGTGGTTAAGGATAGAGTAGTGCCGGAGATTCGATGTCTTCCCAGCTAGACCAAAATTCTTCATAGGTTGTCGCTGTATGCTAATGGCAGAGGTGTTGAGGTACGTCAGGGGTTTCAGTTTGGACGTCTATGCAAGCTGCTAGACTGGAATTGCCTAGCCATAGTCAGGCTCAGACTGGCCTATAGGGCAATAGGCCCATGGCCAAACCAAGATCGCAAAATGCTGTTGTGGGCCAGCTCTTTGGTCAAAGTGGGCCTGTTTTTTGGCCAATGTCAGCCAGTTTGATGAGTTGCTTCACTATGCAGCTAATAGATTTGACCAGTGTTGCTGAATAACAATTCTTTAAAATGCACGATTTGCATCAGATTTTATCCCAAAAATAACCTTGGGTACTACTCAAACAGCCTGTCACATAAGGAATGAGTTGCCATTTGCAACTGTGGGCCACTTTTTCATTGGTACCCATGACAATTTTATGGTGCAGTCCGACCCTGCCCATTGCTGAATTCTAAAATGCACGGATGGGTGACTGTGTCTGCAGCCTATGTCCACAGACATGGTGCAAGGTATTCATACCTTAAACTCGGATGGAGTTCAGCTTCAATGTTGTTTATTCTAGGTACAACGCGGTTGGCTGATCTTGCCAGTTGTGGTCTCCCTCGATTGAGAGCCTGAGCAGTGGGCCTGAACAGTCATCTGTAGTTAAGAGGGGGGGGCATTTATCTTGGTGTGCCACTGCGAACACTGCCGGCATCCGTGGAGGTTTGGATGGATAGGTGTGTTGTCGGGTTTGGGTCAGTATTTCTGTGCGCGTATCAACAGTATAGAGCGCAAGGAGGTTTCAAGAGGAGAAAGGGAAGAGCCAGATTTGAGGGTCTTTCTGAATGGCAAGTGATTGTCAATGTTGTGGATGTGCAGGGGCAGAGAGTTCCAGATGATCGGCGCTTGGACGGAGGAGGATCCGCCCAATCTGGTGCAGTTGTTCTGTGGGACAAGTAGGAGACATGCTGTGCCAGATCTGAGTGTCCTTGAGGGGTGGTAACGAGTTAGTTTTGTCCTGGAGGAATACCGGGTCGGTGTTGTGGATGGCACAGTGAGTGATGCATATGGCTTTAAATGTAGTGCATCGTCCAATAGGGAGCCAATGGAGGAGTCTCAGTGTAGGGCTGATGTGTTCTCTAGAAGGGAGGCTAATGAGCAGGAGGGCCACAGCGTTTTGGATTCTTTGCAGTTTCCTTAGCTGAAATGCCAATGGGCCCAGATAAAGGCAGTTAGGATAATGGAAACACAAGAGGATGATGGATATGATAGCAGAGAAACAGTGAGGATAGGTGAGGTATGGGAAGATATGCCTGAGTATGCGTGGGTGGAAGAAACAGGTTGTGGATACAGGGTTGATGCATTGGGAGAAGGATACATCTGTGTCCAATGTGCATCCGAGGTTTTTCACTGAGGTGGAGGTTGCCGGGGGGAGGCCTAGGGAGTGAGGCCAGGAAATAGGTTGGGGGAGCAGCATGGTTTTCCCACAGACTAGGATTTCTGTTTTCTCAGGATTGAGGATGAGGTGGTTGGTCGTCATCCAGTAGTCCACATCTGAGAGGCACGATGACATATCTGGATGGTTGGAGCCTGGCGATTTTGGGACTTTAAGGATGATCTGGGTATCGTCTGCGTTGTTGTAGCAGGTGAGGTTGTGGAAGTGGATGTGTGCGGGGAGAGGGTTCAGATAGATGTGGAGGAGGAGGGGAGATAGGGATGCTTCCTGTGGGACCTGCGAGAAACCTAAGGGTATTCTCACTCCTACTCCCCTCGGGTCCTCTACGCAGGTGGCCAGGGAAAGGCCGTCACTTTTGAAACCTGGCCCTGGGGGTAGTCAAGCGAGGATCACCTGAATGGAGGGTCCTTGGGGACTGGGAGTGGGAGATCCATGGGAAAGATATGGCTCCCCCTTTTCCTACAACCCACCCAATCCTTTGCCAACCTTTATGGGTTATTGTAAACCAGCTTCCATTATTTTGTCTCAGTCATGCCAGTCTAGTATTGGGATGAGGAAGAGGCCACTGGGAGTCATATACACCAACATGCAACTACACCTCTCTGGTACTGAGACGAAGAAGAGAGCCTCGGAGGAATGCCACCACAAAGACCAGGCATATCTCACTAATAATCCTAACTATAGTCAGGCAATTGAAAGAGAGGGCTCACACCTGCAGCTCATTCACAAACCACAGGTGTATAAAATGTGGAAGCCAAGAGAGCACCGGGAGGGAGAGAAAGGCGGGAAACTGCTGAGAGCCATTAGATGCAGAGCTGCTGTGTGACAAGGATCGAAAACCCAGGGACTGCAGAAGCTGGCGGTCCGAACTGGGATGGCGTGGGAACAGGAGTTCTCTGGCGCAACTGCAAGGCAAGAGAAGGCGTCATGCTGAAGGGCCAGCCTTCTAACGAAGAAGCAGAGTGCTCATTTTCCCGTGGTGCTGCAAAAGCATGGGAGTGTCTCGGGCAGAGGAGAGAACCCTGGATGCAATCAAGTGGAAGCGAGTCCAGCGCGATATGCGAGTAGCCTGCAGAGGAAGCCTGTGAGTTTCAGAGACCAGGAAACCCAGTGTGAAACTGACCGCGAGTGCTGTGAAGGAACCTTTGATTAGGAGGCATACATTGTAGCGGAGTGGGTCTAAAAGTAGCCGAACACATTTTTGAAAGCCTCCATTTGATCTGTCTAAAATATACATTGCATCAGAGTGGTCGAGTGGGTCTGAAAGGAGCAGAACACATTGTCAAAAGTCTCAGTCTCAACTGTTCATTGAATTAACAATCCGCAAAGTGTTAAAGGGACCACGCACCTTGAGAAAAGAGAAGGAGCGGTTCTGAAAGGTCCCAGATGCCAAATAGACATTTCAATGGTGTAAACAAGAAGAAATCTTTATCGCTCAACTTGATACATTGCATAAGCCTATTTAAACATCGAATTGAATCGAAAAAAAATGCAGATGGTTTTTTCTAAATACCGGAATAAATGCAAATCAATCAACGGAAGGTAAACACCAGAAATTGTGAATCTTTAAACCCACTAAAGCTGAAATTAAAAGTAAATAAGAGTGGAGTAGAAATCCATTGAACATTGAATTGGATAAAACCAAGTCAAAATATAATTGAAGTACTAAGGAAAAGCAGTGCTTCTGTTGTGAACTGCCTTGAACTTGGGGAAGGGAACCCCGAATCCTGATTCTAACTATTTCCCTTTTACTCTACGTAGGATCATTTTGAGACTTTGTTATGAACCTCTTTTACACTTGGGGAAGGGGGTTGAAAAGAAGCTGTGAGATGGAAAAAGCTCAGAACTTTAGGTTAAACACTGTTTTCTTTGTGTGGATGACATCCCTGCACATTGTATAGAATTAGTTGTGAGGGCAGATACAGGTTTTGGACACAGACATATTCTTCAGCTGATCTCCTTGACTCAGACGTTCCTCGGTTTTCTTTAGGTAGGGAAAGCCCACCTTAGTGTAGGGCAGGGTAGGCCTTTTCCATCCTGACATTTAAGTTAATGAAAGTGTTTATTTTGATATTTGAATCTGTTGTCTGTGTCCTTCTTCATGATGGGTTTTATGTGATATTTTAAATTGTTTCTAGGTCGCCTAACTAAAAGAGCAATTGTTTTCAGCCCCTGCCTCCCCCTCTGCACCCAAGCATCCCGCTATCCCCAATCCTACACGAACACCTAACACACACACACACACACACACACACACACACACACAAGCACACACACATGCAGAAACTTACCTCCTCTCCCTGGACACCACTTCCGGGTCCTGGAGTGCCTGCCAGCTCCTGAGTGCACTCGTGTGTGGCAGAGACATGACAGTTCATTTTAGAAAGACTGCTCCGTGCAGTCACGGAGCGGTCTTTCTAAATCGACCTTTTTTGTAGTTGTTTTTTTAAAACGACTACTTCACTTAGGACCTCATGATGCCTTCACAGACCCCTTTTGGTACTGGTCGGGTTGTAGAGGTGAAAAGGTGGGGAGCATGATTTTCGAGCGATTAGAGATGAAAGAAGAGATCCAGTTGAGGGCAGTGTCTTTGATTACTAAAGAGTGTAGCCTGTCTAGGAGAATGGTGTGGTCAATGATATTGAATACCGCAGAGGACAAGGAGAATGAGAACAGAGCATCCTTCCAGGTCTGCTGTTCTTTTTAGGTCATCCCAAATGGACACTAGGGAAGGCTCTGTTCCTCAGAGCGGTCTGAAGCCAGATTGGGCTGGGTCAGGGAGGTTGTTGGCTTCAGTGAAATGGCTGAGTTGCTTGTATGCTGTGCGTTCCATGAGTTTGGCCGTGAAGCGAGTGTTGGAAAAGGGCCGGAGGTTCTAGGGGAGGAGTTGGTTGAGCACAGGTTTTTTGAGGAGGGGTTTGATGTAGGAGGTTTTTAAGGCTTCCGGGAAGGTTCCCAATATAAGGGAGTGATTAAGGATTGAGCGTCCAATGCTGCCTGCACAGAGTGAGGTTAGGATGTTTTTGAGGAGGGTGGGCGTTCAAGAGTCTTTAGGGGAGCCTGATGGGTGGCTTTGTGGTAGGAACGAGAGGAACTCCTGGGGTGAGATCAGAGAGAAAGAGTCAAATCTTTGTATCGGGAGAGAGTTTGGGCAGGGAATGGGCAGGTGGGCAGGGGCATTAGATGATGGCAGAGTGTCTGTCGATAGCAATGTTGTGAAAATGTTCTGATAAGGCATCGCATAGGGATTGGGTGTTATGCTCACCTGGCTCCCACAGGGGCGTCGGTCGGACCCGGACTGCTGCGGCCTCCACCCACGTGATGCGTAGTGCAGCGATGACTGACTGGATCTGCCCTCCTAATCTTGTCTGCTTTGCCTGTAGAAATATTCTCCTACAAGTGGAGAGATAGATTTAGCCACTTGTGGATTCAAGTGATAGCACCCCCACGGTCCTCCCCACTAATCACCTCTGAAGCGCCCTCAGCAATCTCACCTTATATTCTTGAAGGATGAGCCCTCCATCCTGCGAAGCACGCAGGGGCGCGTTGATGACCAGTTACTTCATTGGCCTGAAGATATTGGAAGAGTTGTAGACGAATCCTGACTCCAAAAGGTCCTGGCGAAGAGCCGTAAGTATATAGTTCGTAAGAGTTCAAAATGTCTGGTAATTCACTTGTGTCCAATTCCTCTTTCATCTTGCAGTTTTGACCCAATAAGAAGATTGACAGCTGAAAGCGCTCCGGTAAAAGTCTGTGTTACCCAAAACTGTCCGGTAAGCAATGCCAAGGGTTAAACTTGCTGCTTTCTCCTTATCTTACAGGTGCGGCATTAGAAGATGTGGCGTGCTGATGAATTATACCTGCGGCGGTAAAATCAGGTAAGCATATGGCGGCTAAAGAGATTGTCTCTGTCTGTTCTCTCTGCTCACCTTGTTGTTTCTTGTCCCCCTTAGGTGCCGGGATTCGGCGATGTAAAGATGGAGACAGCGCCGGATCGAAGAGATGCTGCGTGGAACGGTGAGTATGGCGTGGCGCTGCTGCTGGCAATGCGACGCGTTTAAAACAAAGTCTTTCCTCTGGTTTTAAGATGCGATGAATCCGGAATCAGGTAAGAAATCAGGTAATACTCTTGTTCTAACCTTTGCTTCTTTCCTTCTTTCTAAGTGCTCCAGGTTCCAGGCGGGCGTGGCAGAAGGCTGGATGCTGCTGCTGGCAGGGTGAGCATTACGCTGCTGGATGCAGAATAACGCGAAGCGTGTTCTGCTCTTCAGGCGTGGTTTAAATAGCCTCCAAAGTAGTCCCAGGTAGGTATTCCTCCCCGACCACACCCGAGTAACGAATAGTCCCTAATGTAAAGTAGTCCCTTCCAGGCCTTACGTGGGCTTGGATCTTCTTGCAGCATGGTCTACATCAGGTAAGTGTGCACCTATGAGCCTGGCGACCTATGGCGCCAGGACTGATGTCCCATATGAGCCTGGCGCCACAGGCGCCAGGACTGAACCCAGACAGCCCCTAGCAGGGGTTGCTGGGTTTTCTCAAGGCGACATGATGCCTGCTCCCGGGGCTGATGGACGTGGTCTGGATGCCCGGGGGTATGCATCATGACATTGGGAGTTGGGTGGAAAGGGGGGGCAGAGCAGCCCAGAGAATTGAATTCAGAAATTATTCAATGCAGTTCTTTGCTTGGGTTGCGAGAGTTCATGATTCTGTTCCCATAGACTGCTTTCTTGGTTTTTATGATTTCCAATCTGTAGGCCGTTGTTAGTCTTGCTATGGTGGTTTTGTTTTGGGCGGTTGGTTTGGTTCTCCAGGTCTGTTCCAGACCGTGCTTGAGGGTTTTTATCGATTTGAGGTTGGCGGTGTACCACCTGGGTGTGGGGCCTGATCTCTGAGAGTGGCGTTTTGTTGAGGTGAGGAGTGCGAGGGTGTTAGAGTGCCAGTGGTCAAAGAGTTTGATGGAGAGGGGACTTCCTGGATGGAGAGTGCTGGGAGTTAGTTGAGGAGGGAGTTGCCAGATCCAGGATGATAATGACTTTGTTCTAGAGTGGGGTGAGAGGTGTGGAGGATGCCGGGCGTGGCCTTGGGCGCAGGCTGTGGTACAGAGAAGAAGATTTCTGAGTGATCTGACCATTGTAGGGGCAGTAGAGGCAGTGTGGATATGAATTTTGTGGCTCTAAAGACCACCTGAAGGGTGTGGCCTCGAGTGTGGGTGGACGTAGAGATGGTTGTTTCAGGTTGAAGGCTTGTAGGTTGTCTGTGAGAGATTGGACATAGGGTTTGTAGGGGAGTCAAGCCAGATGTTGAAATCACTTAGGATGGTGAGTGCTGGATGTAGGTTGAGGTTAGTTGTCTGGGCATCGCTGAGTGTGTCTGCAAAGTCTTTGTTGTAGCCTGGATGTCTGTAAATGAGTATAAAGCTGTGCGAGGTGGAAGGTGAGAGTTGGAGTTTTACAAGAAGTGATTCATAGTCTGTGCTGCTAGCTGAGGTGTCCTTGATTATGTGAGAAACCTGAGGGCATTCTCACTTATAGACTCCAGGAATTCTTTGTTCAGGTAACCAGGGCACAGCCATCACCTTTAGAAAAAGACCGTGGGGGTGAACCATTGCAGGAGGATCACCTGGCATGGGAGTCCTTGGGGTCTGCTGGTGGAATGCCCTCGGAAGTGACCCGGTATTCCCCCCTTTACGACACACTTCTACCCGACACTTCTTCCACCTTTATAGGTTGTTGTAAGTCCTGTCCCATGTCCCCCTCCCAAATTCCAACAGCTGCCCACATCAAAGGGAGGCATAGGAGAACAAACACAAGACACTATATTCTGACAATATTCTTCCTTTTTCTAAAACCACTCAAAAAAATTATGACTCCCACAATTCCTACTTACACTCTAGATATCCCATTTCTATACTAGAACACGAAAACACTAAGAAGAAGAAGAGGAAAACAGGAACTATGAAGAATACCCTTATGAACAAATGCACCAGGGATTCCTATGGGCAGTCGCTATGTTGTCCCGATAATGAGGCCAGCCAAGACCAGGCCTCCCTCCACAATCATTCCCACCTGAAACCTGTTAAGCCTCTCTTTCAGTATAAAAGGCACACAGGCACACTTTGAGCGAGCTGGGGATGCTGGATGGAGCACAGAGGACAGGAGGAGAATTCGAGCTGATGAGACCCTGGAAGGCCTGGAGACCAAGGACTGCCTAATTGCCAGACCTGTGAGTACAGGGGAGGCTGCAGTGTGTGAGGGAATGCCAACTCCAGGGAGCCAAACCAGGGACAACTGGAGTCACCTTGCAGTACCCACAGAAGAGCCCCTCCCCTGGGCAAGCAGGAGAGCCCAATCCTTTGAGGGGCAGGCAGTTGCACCCTGACATCAACAAACATCCCCTTGAACTCCTGCAGCTCCCAAAATGCCAGAATGTCATTTTTGAGGAGCTAACGAAGTGGGAGGAAAGGTGCATTTTGTGACTTGAAGTCCAAAGACATTAAATCTTGCAAATTAAGAGGGGTCTGATCCCGGCTGAGGGAGATCCGTGTGTGAACTTTAAGGAGGGGTCCGAGCCGGACCGAGGGAGACCCCTGGAGAGGACAAGAAAGGAATGCACACAGACGGTGAGTTGGCGAGCAACATGAAAGGCCAGTGTGTGTTAGGGAAGGATTGTAGTTGCAACAGTGTATCACATAATTGAGGGCTCTGCACGTATGGATGAGACACAAAGGAAGACAGACCTGTGGTCAACTTTAAAGTACTAACAACTGTGAGGGCAGCGATACAGAGTGGCAGAGTGGTCCGGCGCAAGGAAGTAGCCCACTCGAAAGTCTCTGCGAAAGGTGAAATGTTTTTCTTATGAAGTGACAAAGTGAGTGAACTTTAAAAGGTGTTATCAAGATTAATCCCACCAAAAGGGGAAGTGAAAAGGTGAATGTTGAACTTTTATGTGTATGATATTGAAATACCCAGACCAAGAGACACTGGGGCAAATGACACAAGAGTGAGCTGAAGAGAAAGTCAAAGTGGTCCTGCAGAGGTCTATAGTAAAAGCCTTGCACATTCGAAGGTCTTCGACATCAGGAAAAGGTCTGAGCCCGACTGAGGGAGACCGGAAGTGTGATAAATTAGGGGAAGGGAACTCCTAAAGGATGTGAATTAAGCTTGGGGAAGGGAACCCCTGCAAGTGGTGTGCTTGAAAGGTCCGAGCCTGACTGAGGGAGACCAACGTAAACATTTTGCTTTGACAGGTCCAAGCCTGACTGAGGGAGACCTGCCTGAACATTTGCTTTGACAGGTCCAAGCCTGATTGAGGGAGACCTGTGTGAACCTTTGGTTGAACTGTGAACCCTTTTGTTGAACTGTGAAATAACTTTTTGGAACGCTGGAAAAGTGACATTAACGTGGAAGGCCACACAGGCCTCGATCCACATTTTGAACTGCTTTGTTTTGAAAACCTGAGCCAGAGCGTGTCATCCTGTCTACGGGGACCGCCTTACTCCATGCTCTCCAACTTGGGGAGGAGAGCTGACTCAGCCATCTTGATCCTTTATGTTAGAACACCGTTTTCCGTTGCATGCACCTTTTCCCATGCACCCATTTATTGTAATAGTATAAGGGCAGGCAATAGGTTTATTTAGTATATGCCATTTTGTTTTGACTGACACAACTGGGACTGTTTTATTTATTATTTGATGGTAGTGCTTGCTCCCATCTTTAGAGGTAGGCGAGACAGTAGTTTATCCAACCCTTTTTGCTCAATAAACATCCTTCAACATTGCATCTCTTGTGTCTGTCTACACTTGTGATACCATGCCTCCCTTACAATAAGCAGAAGAAATTGGTGTTTGTGTAATATCGCAAGTCCCCACCTCTTCTTGATCTATTCTGAACAATCAGCTTGTAGCGGGTGGGAAGGCCTTGTGTGCAATGGGGTTGTGATCATCAGCAAACCAGGTCTCTGTGATATGATATGGTATGGCATTTGTAAAGCGCCTATACACAAGTGTTTCAAGGCGTGACGAGGCAAGGAAGGGGGAACAGAGGGAGGACAGAGACAACGATCTTACTAGGCCAAGTGACATTGAGATCGAGCATGTGCAGGGGAGGGGGTAGGGGAAAAGTGCCAGGGGGAAGGGGAGGGGGCAGTGCTGTATATAGGATCAAAACAGTAACAAGAAGTGCAGCCAGCAGGTGGCAGATGCAAGGGTAAGCACAGACAGCAGGTGTCCAAAAGTGCAGATAGGGAGGACTGTAGGGTTACAGAGACTAACCCAAGTGCAAAGGTTGCTGGGAGGCAGTGCGGGTGTGCAACTGGTTGGGCAGAGACCTGGGCCCAAAATCAGAGCGTGGCCAGGTGACCAGTGCAGTATCAGATAGGAAATCAGCAGCGGAGAGGAAGAGAGAAGGCAGAAGCAAAGAGGAAGGCTTTGAGGTACTTCCGGAACTGGAGATAGTTCTCCACAAGTTTCAGAGAGCCAGGCTGTTCCAGAGGGAGGCCCCAGCTGAAGAAAGAGATCTACCACCACCTCGTTGCTTGGAGAAGCGAATGACCCTGAGGGAGTTGGAGGTGGAGGAGCAACTAGCTTGAGTAGGAAGGTATTTACGAAGAGAGAGTTGGAGGTATTGAGGACCCAGGCCCCAGAAGACCTTGTGGACAATGCAGAGGGTCTTGAACTTAATCCTTGCAGCCACTGGGAGCCAATGCAGAGATTTCAGTGCTGGAGAGATACAATCCTTGGGCTTGAGGCCAAGGACAAGTCTCGTAGTCCTGTTCTCGATGAGTTGTAGAGGGCGGAGAGTAGAAGCAGGCAGATTTAGAAAGAGCCTATTGCAGTAGTCCAGCCTACAGAAAACCAGAGCTCTAGAGACAGTGAGCTTCTGGGGGAAGGAGAGGAAAGGACGAATACGTCTGAGGAGGTGCAGTTGGTAGTTTGACTTCTTAGATATGACAGCGATATGAGGAGAAAAGGAAAGTGCAGGAGAGTGTGAAGCCTCACAGGTGGGAGCAGGAAGAGGGCCAAGGGAGGCCGCCCAGAGAGTGACAGGAAAGGTAAGTGCTGGTGAGCCGATGAGGAGAATCTCCATCTTACTGGCATTACTTACTCAATCAGGTTGGGCGGATCATCATTCTCAGCCTTGGCCCCCACCCTGTGGAACTCGCTCCCACCCCATATCCGCCTAACTGAGGATTTAATGTCCTTCCGCAAACTGCTGAAAACCTGGCTTTTCCCCTAAAACCGACCTGTCGCAAACCAACCCGAAGAGACTAACAGCATCTCAATGACATCTATCCAACAAACTACCAGATGTAGAGGGGAGGAGTGCGTAGAGGGGAGGAGTGCGTAAAAGGGAGGAGTGCGTAGAGGGGAGGAGTGCGTAGAGGGGAGGAGTGCGTAAAAGGGAGGAGTGCGTAGAGGGGAGGAGTGCGTAGAGGGGAGGAGTGCGTAGAGGGGATGGGTGCGTAGAGGGGACGAGTGCGTAGAGGGGACGAGTGCGTAGAGGGGACGAGTGCGTAGAGGGGACGAGTGGGTAGTGGGGATGAGTGCGTAGAGGGGACGAGTGCATAGAGGGGACGAGTGCGTAGAGGGGACGAGTGCGTAGAGGGGACGAGTGCGTAAAGGGGACAAATGCATAGAGGGGACAAGTGCGTAGAGGGGGTGAATGCGTAGAGGGGATGAGTGTGTAGAGGGATGAGTGCGTAGAGGGATGAGTGCGTAGAGGGGATGAGGGCGTGGAGTAAATAGAGCAGCTTTGAGCGCGAGTGGCAGACAGGAGTGCGAATAGAGGACATGAGTGCGAGTGGCGGACAGGAGTGCGAGTGGCGGACAGGAGTGCGAGTGGCGGAAAGGAGTACATGCATGAGGCTGACAGGAATGCATGAATGAGGCGGACAGGAGTGCATACATGGGACTGTTCCGAATATTATGGCGGACTGGAGCGCGCGGGGCCGACTGGATTGCATGAGTGCATCGTGCAGACCGGAGTTTGTGGAGCAGACTCGAGTGCATGGAATGAATAAGAGTGCATGGAACGGACTGGAGCGCATTGAACTGTGTGACGTACATAGTATGGTTTGGAATACAGGGAACGTTTGATAGAGCATATAACCCCATCATATCACATCACCACGCTTACTCTCCTCTTTACACCACCACTCAACTAGAACACGGAGATACTATGACACCATTCGGTATAACTGTCCTCATACCAACATCCGCCGCTCACTCCCCATCATTCTAAGTAATCACTGCTGGTTACACCCCCCCCCCCAGCCAGGCGTTCTCCTCAGGCCTAACGCAGCCACATTCGGTCTGGATAAATCCTGCCAGAACTAACACATACTCCTGATCTCTCAACCACCACCCCTACCGCTATAAAGCAGCTATTACACGAATACCGCACCAGCTGCACACATACCCGGAGCTCACATGCACCTTTCTCTACTCTCTCTACTGACCTGAACTTCGGTTCCCAAGCGCGTTCAACCTACCAGCTCCTTCAGACCATACCAATGGTATATAAGGCGCTATATAAATGCAAAATAACATAACATAACATAACATTAAGACAGAGATCGTTGGCAGCTCACCACTCCTGGATAGCAGACAGACAGTCAGAGATGAGAGAAGGAGAAGAGGTGGCAGAGGGGAGCCTGAAAACGAGCCGAGTGTCATCCGCATAGCACTGGAAGTTGGAGCAGAGGGCAGCAATGCGATGGGTGAGAGGTGCCAGGTATTGGTTGAACAGCCAGGGAGAGCATTAAGACCCCTGAGGAACACCACAGGTAGAGAGTGAGATAGAGGAAAGGAAGGACCCAAGTTGGACCTGGGAGGGTCTATCAGAGAGGATCGAGGTCAGACAGGCCAGGGCCTGATCGGTGATACCCAGATGAAAAGGACGTCTAGGTTTTCGTCTGAGATAAGGTCAAAGATGTTAAATTTGTTTTTAGAGACTGACCTGGCATTGATAGGGGTGCAAGAGAGTTGGTGGGGTTTGTATGCAAGTGCTGGATGGGTCGAGGTGGGTATTGTTGTAGGAGAGGGAGTGGAGAAGGGGTGGTAGTGGTGGGTTGAGGGTGGGGGTGACCAGGGGAGGGCATGGGAGGATGGGGTGGTCGCAGTGAGTTGAGGGAAAGTGGTAGTCAGAGGAGAGCATGGGATGGCATGGGGGTGGAGGTAGACCTAGGGCGAGGGGGGAGGTGTTGAATAGTGCTGGGTTGGGTACTGGGGGTGTGGTTCCGGCCCTATAACATTGTGGAAGGGATTGGGATCTAGGTTGGAGCACATGTGATGGTACCTGGGGCCTGAGACGGCTGAGGTCTTTCTTGTTTTTCGGGCAGCCCATGGGGTGTGGGTGAGAACGGAGGGGCTGTGGAGGACAAGGTTTTGGCAAGGGCTGAGCTTGCTGCACTAAGAAAAGGGAAGCGCGATTTGAGGCAGGGAGCTATGTTGTTCAGGAGAGGTGAGGGTGTAGGTGAGGAGGTAGCTGGGTTGGAGCAGGAGGGTTGGCTTGACTGGGAAGGTGGGAGGGGCTGGATGTTCAGGGCGTCAATGTTTTCAACCCTCGCTCTGCATCATACCACTCTCGCTTATGCAGAGTGAGATCTATGTGGAGGTTGGAGCAGAGGGGAAAGAAGAGTTGATCAAGGGTGGAGGAGGGGCGTGTACCTTGGAGTATTGGAGGGTCAGGGGGGCTGCGAGACGAGGTGGCAGCATGTCATGCACTTATCCTACATGCCCTTCAGAGAGAGCAGCGTGGAATGCTATCTCCCAATTTCTCTAGACCAGTCCTCCCTTTGAAGGCTGCGCCCTGGTTCATCTCCCTTTCAATACTTTGGGATCCTTCCCTATCACATCCCTTCCTTCTAGTGCTTTTGTATTCAGTCTTTAAATCTTGTTTTGATCGCTGCCTCTGATCCTTAACTTTCACCGTAAAGTCAGGGTGCCTGGACCTTTTTAGATTATGCCTAAATCTTCAAGGGAAATTATTTTGAGAACATCCTGTTGATAAATATTTATTGGCTGAATACCCATTGTGACATTATGGTTATGACGGCTTCACTTGGCGTGTTCAAAGGAACGTTTAAAACAAAATACACAAATGCAGAAGTCCTAATGGTTGGTGATTCCAACTCCCATTGTCTGCCCCAAACTCTTCAATTGGGAGGCCGGTGGAATGGTGAAACTCCCCAAGCAATGTCACAAATCACCCAGGGGACAAGGTGGAGGGAGTAATGGGAAGGTTTGGGAATGTTTATCCTGAATGCTATCCCACTGAGTGACATACCAGCAAAAAACAATATGGCATAGAAAGGATTGTAAGTATTTGCTAGATCATGCTGTAGCCTCTGAAGGACTACTCTGGGCTGTAGCAGGATTAGAAGTAGTTAGTAGTTCAGAAAGTGTTCATGACAAAATAACACTACAAATACTTCTTAGCATTACCATGCTTTCTACAACCAATTGCACAAATCTGGTCCTGAATAATGGAAAGAACAGATTAGGTTGGAGTCAGAAAGGCATGAAACAGATGTATCATGTATTTATTTATTTAATATAATATACATATAACCGCATGGTTTTCTATATACAATATAAAACATTACAGATACATTAAAAATAATACAACAATTATACAGTTAAAAACATAGAGCCTAGTTGAGACAATCCAAATGTACCACTTTACATCACAGCATGTATTGTTAAAAGATTTTCAAAATAAAACTCCATCCGATAATTGATTTAAAATTTCAATACACTTCCAATAAAACTTCACGATAAAAATATAAAATTCATATCATTACCTTCCAAAAAATTGCTCCAAAACTTGGATAGATCATTGCAATTATATTGATTATCATAAGATTTTAAAAAGCTTTCTCTAATTGCTATTGAATTTACCACCTTTCCGCTCTATTAATTTCCAATTTTACACCTTTAATCTCCAGAACCTCACAACAGTTCAATTTCAATTAGATGTACTGGCGAAATATCTTAGGGGAGGGATATGCTTGAATATATGTTGGAACCGAATTACGTTGCATTCTATACTGGAGGTAGCACCCACCATTACTAAGAGTGGCTAGTTGAACAATACTAGCCTCAATACTGTAATCCTTGCACTTGTCTTTCACTTGTCTTTCATCCAGGATTTCATTAGAGCTCTCCTCAGTGTATGAATGCACTCATATTTATCTCTTCATTTTTTGTGCAAGCACATGATTTTTCTTTCAAAGTGTACCCATCTTCAGACAATTATCAATGTGTTGGAATGCAAGAGTGAATTGTACAGCTGTTGTGTCATTATCTAATAAAGAAAAATGTTCGTAGCACGTCGTGGATCTCTGGTAAAAGTCAGTGGCAATGCTGTTCAATTCAAATTCAAGCAAAATGTACTCTACAGACACATTTTGAGGTAATCAAAACTTCACATTTTTGTAATTCACTCAAGAAGTTATGATCCCAGATCTCAACACTGTACAGTAGCATGGGTCTTACTCTAAAGGTGCTGTTAATATTTACTACTTTCATACATTTGCACTTTGTTTCTTCCCAGTGATACTTCCAGTTAAGCTTTTCATCGA
The DNA here is from genome assembly GCF_040938575.1 of Ambystoma mexicanum. Taxonomy (NCBI): domain Eukaryota; kingdom Metazoa; phylum Chordata; class Amphibia; order Caudata; family Ambystomatidae; genus Ambystoma; species Ambystoma mexicanum. The sequence goes on from NC_090931.1 coordinate 32,774,238, forward strand.
CATATAAGCCAAGATATTTGTATAAGAACAAAGTTATGGCAGAAAAAGTCACGAGTCCACAGCGCTTATACAGTGATTAAGAAAATAAACAACGTGCAATGGTAACACGAGTAGACTGAAACAAGCGGTCATTGAGCTTTCCGCAACTGCGAGGCATTTTGAGAACTGTATCTGGCATTGTCCTACTCTAAATGTGGAGTTCTTATTGCTGCAACCTAAGCCTCTGATGAAAAGCTGTACACAGCTTGAAACACGTGTCAGGCTTCTCTTCGCACAAACAATAAAGGCTTTTCTTTGCAAAAACAACTAATTATAATTTCTTGGCGCAGTGAGACTGGGAACATCTTTGTTTTTCTTCAAGATATTTGTATGTCAGCACTTGTTCCAAGGGTGCACCATCAAACGTCCATGTATGTTTTTTTGGAGTTGTATGTTTTTTTGCAAAAAACATTATTTTTCTTTTCTCTATGTTTACAGTTAAATTGTAACTTTTTACATAATAGCATAAGGCATTCAGGGTATTTTGTAGACCATATGGTGTATGATCTAATAATAACAAATCGTCAGCATATGTTAACCAATTTAATGTCATTGTTTCCGTTTTTGCCGGACATATAGCTAGACTAGCTAAATCAACTTGGAGGTCTGCCAAATAAAGGTCAAAGGTGTAGCTGCAACTATACACCCTTGTTTGACTCCTTAATGGGTGGGGATAGGTTTGGAGAGTTTCCCCACACCATCAATGCGAACACGTACTGACGTTTCCGAGTACAGCAACATCAACATTTTAAGCAATCCCATTGGGTTTTCCATTTAATTAATTTGGCCCATAGTTTGTTGAGTCAAAAGCTGCACCAAAATCAATCTATGCACAAAACACATTCGAGTAACGCCTCGTCCAGGAGTATTCTACTGCATGGGTTAAAATGATTATATTGTGAGCAGTGTTTGATTTTTCTGTAAATCCAGTTTGATTGGGAGGCACAATCTTATTAGCATGAATCCAATTGTTGAGTTCCACCAATAATAGCCTTGCAAACATTTTTGCCGGTATATCGAGCATTGCCAATAGTCGATAGTTTACAGGGTTGTTCCATGCTCCTTTCTTATGTACCGGCAGAATATTACTCATCTTCCATTTCGACGGAATTGCACCTCTGTCACCAATTTCTTTAAAAGGAATCAAGAGTGCATGGGCCCAACTTCTAGATGAGTATTTAATCAAATGAGTAGATACCCCATCAGGGGCAGATGCGCGAGAGCATTTAAGCCTTCAATGATTTTTTGAATGTCGTTGTTTGTAGCTCGACAGATTAATGTAGATTTCCCAATCTGAATCAGGTATGCAGTTAATTAGTAGGGCTCTTTTTTGTGTGCTCCGTATTACATGCTACATTTCAGTATTATTTCTTTGTGTTGCAAGGATTGCTATTTGCTTCCAATGTTCAGTCTCACAGACTTCTTTATAGGCCTCAATCCAATTTATATATACAAGCGTTTTACACTTTTAACATACATGACAGTCTGTCTATTCACATTTATTCCTATCGAAGCATACAATACGGATGCAATCTCAGTGCTCATCTGTTTTTTAGCATCTGCAAACTTTTTATCATAGCACAGCCTTTTGTTGGTGACTAGGTCAGACCGTTCGTATGCTGTTTTATACTTACGCCTAGAACTACAGCATTCACCAATTTTCCTCATTATTTGTGAGAATGCTTCAATGATCCCGTTGCTTATTAAGGGACTAGGTTCCTCATACTATTGTATATAGTCTCTAAGGAGGCATATTGCTTCTGCATTACCCCTGGTCAAATTTTTTGCATTCCACTGAATACGATTTTGAGTGTCATTAAGAAAAATATGACCAGTCTGATCATAAACCGGGACCGAAATCAACAGTTCAACAGGCTTAATGAGGATGCATAAAGGAAAATGGTCACTCTCTTCGCGTGGTACAATTCCCATATCAACTATCAAAGATAGACCAGCCATGTTAACAATTATGTAATCTATGGTTGTAGCGCTTTTGCCAGCGGATCGAGTATATGCCTTATTGGCATCCCCCGGGCAATACCCATTTAACATCATGAAGCTATGCTCCTCAAGGTGTCGAACCCAGTGTTTACTCTGGTGATTCATTTATTTTGGGTTCACTGGTGCCGACGACTTAGATGCATGAGAATCGGCGTTACCTATGTCAATTTTCGCATTAAAGTCTCACATCGGCCACATATGATAGTGTTGGGAGTAGATCTTAATCAGGGTTTCTACTCCTTTGATGTTTGCTTTAGTTCCAATGTAATTGGGGGGGGGTCGTAAATATTTACAAATAGGGTCTTCCATTTACCATATGGGACGAAAACTGCCTGTATAGCATTAGTACATTCTTTGAGCCCTGCTATATTGCAAGGTTGCTTCACCGAGATGAGGGGCCCACCCTGGCTGTCTGATGTGCAGTCCTGCGGCCATCAAGCTGAACCTTCTCTAAAAGCCATGTTTCTTGAAGTGCTACAGATTTCCATATTTGCGACCAAACCATTCTCCCCAAGTATGTGTCCAAATCCTCTAGGGTTCCAGGAATACGACAGATTAGCATCATCGGGGCTGAGATGCAGAGTGGATTGCAACGGCTGATGGCAGCCGTTGCCAATAACCATCTGCGGGCAAGTCATTCGTCTCTCCCATTCCTGAAGTGAGCGAAACACCAGGTCTAGTAACAAGTGTCTTATTTATTTTTATTTTTTTATTAATTTTATTGGTTTATACAAACCTTTAAAATACAACATTTAAAAGAACCATCGCTTCTCCTGCTAATCATCCCTTCATCAATTTTCTCAGAGTCTCATAGAAACATAAACATGTTTAACATCAAGTTACGTACACTTTTTGGCGGCCAGTAATATATCTTTCAAGAGATGAGTCATTGGAAATATTAACTTCATATCGACACCATTGAACCTTTTCTTCCACCAGTCGTCTGCACTTAGAGACGACTGATTCAGGATTAGTGGTCCCAAATGTATTGTTCTGACTGGCCGTAGTTCATGACAAAACAAAATCAAGTGTTTCAGTGTCTCGGTTTCCATTGCACAAAACCTGCATAAGGGATCTAGGTTTGAATAGTTAGTCCATGTTCGAAGCCGCTCTTTTGTTTGAAAAGCGTTCAAGTGGAAAAGCATATAAAATCTCCTTGAATTTTGAACAGGGAAACACTCCACATAACGTTGTAGTCTGTTGAAGCCATTTGCCTCACCAGGGGCGTCTTTCATGAGTTTACTTTACCTTCTCAACTCTCCAGTATGGTCCCAGTCGGCTTGCCAGATTTTTGCTGTTGTTGCCAAATTTGGGTTTTCATGTAGCATTTCCAGCTTGATATCATAATCTTCAAGCAATCCCTCACAACGTCTAATCCATGTTGATAAGACGTCTTTCTCGATGCCCGAAGTAGAACCATGCAAGATTTCAAATTGTGGGATTTTCTCTGCAGCCCTGGTTTTTCGGAAGAGTAACAATAAGTTCCAGCAAATCCTAGCATGCAGAGAGATCAAAGATAGTTTGTAACGTATACAAGCTGGCAACGTACCCTTTGGCAATTCCAACACTTTAACCCAAAAAGTATTTTTGAGTGTTCTCCATAACTCATGAAGGCATCCAAAGGCATTTTCTGCTGCATAGGTAAGAACAGGTATTACTTTCTGTTGAAAAAAATTAAGGACCGGCTTGAAAGAAAACTTTCAGAATTTCTTGTTCAAGACAAGCGCTTGGCATGCAAGTTGCCTACATTTAATCTTGGTAGCTGTAATCCATGGGCCATCATAAATGCTTGCACTTATTTGCATGCCAAGATATCTGGAACTAGCAGATATTTTCAAGATTTCCTGGCCCAGTGACCATGTAAACTTCTTGCCCGTGGAGTGTCTCACTGTTTTGAGATTGTGAAATACCAAGATCTCACATTTTTTTATATTAATGTGCAGATGATTTGTTTTCACATACGATTCTACTGCGTCTAGTTTTCTCTGTAGGCCTATTGGAGTAACATCCAACAAGATCAATTTGTCTGCATACAAGAGTCAACTAAGATGTGACCTGTTAATTCTTGGAGGAAAGGAATACTCTCCATCTATAGCTGCTCCAATGTCAGAGAGGAAAAGACTGAATATCACAGCGGCCAATGAACAACCTTGTTTTACTCCCCTGTGAGTTTTGATCTCTGCCGAGAGAGTGCCGGTTTGGTCTAAACGGATCCTGATGGTTGTATCTGTGTGTAACTCTCTGATTGCCGCCAACAAACTAGCTGGACAACCCCAGCTCTTCAGTTTGTTCCATAATCTGTCCCGGCCAATGCTGTCAAATGCATAGGAAAAGTCAATAAGCGCAAGATATACCTTCGTGTTGGTTCTCAAAGTCTCCATTTTAATCAGATTTCACAATAGGAGATTTAACACGCATCCAACGTTCTTTACAAATCCAGCTTGTCTCTTGTCCACATGATTGGTTTTTGTCACCCAGTCGACAAGCTTACATTGCAACAGAGTTGCGTAGACCTTTCCCAAGACCTCTAATAGAGCTACTGGGCAGTAATCTTTTGGTCTAGCTCTATTTCCTTTTTTTAAACTTGGGACGATTACCGCACTCTTCCAAGACTTAGGCGTACAGCATTGACAATTGATCCTTTCGAACAATAGTAGACAGATCTCGGCCCAAATTTCAGGGTTTTGTTTTATTGTATAGTTTGTCAGTCTATCAGGGCCAGGGGCTCTGGATCCTTTTGCTTTGCTGATCACATTCACGATGTCATCTCTTGAGAAGGTTAAATCCCAGCGCGTTAATTCAGCTGAAGGCGCTGTACATGAGGATTCGCACTTACTATACAACTCTGTGAAATGTAATGTCCACTCAGCCTCAGTCATCGAGTTGCTTTGTAGTGCCATCAGTGGTGCTTGCGTGTGATTGATTAGCCGCCAAAATTCACCAGAGTTTTTATTTCTTAGGCTGTCAAGCACTGATTCGGCATCTTTTTGTAGCATTAAATGTTTGTGCGCTTTTAACCAGTTTTTGTATTTTTGCTTCGCAACCCTTTTTTGATTCAAGCTTGTACATTTAAGCATGAGGCATTACGGATTTCACAGCGCATCAATCTTTTCCTTTTTAATATTTCTAGATCGAAGCTATGTCTAGGGGCAAAGTTTGGATGTTTTGAGCCAGCTTTTTTTAATCTTAAACTGAGTTAAGAGATGACAATACTCTACAGTTGGGCTCTCCATGCAAAACTGGTTTGAGATCTGTGAGACTGCTTGTTCGTTCAATTTTAATGTAACTCTATTCGATTCCACTGTGATTTGTGGTTCCATACAGTGGATTCCGATGAACCGAGGACCGTCAGTTCCATTTGCAGCATGTCATGATCACTGTTGGCCATTTGAACCACCTTCATGTTTTTCACTCTAATGTGAACATCGTCAGAGACATACATATAATCAATCAAGTCGTCTCCATGTCGCGGCTGCTGGGATGTCACCCAGAGTGTTTCCGTTTAGCATACACAACTTTCTTAAGTCCATCTCTGAACATCATTCTTTAGCCAACTTAGTCGCTGGCCCTAGAGTGTTGTTAAAGCAGTCAATATTTACATCTCCGCACACAATTAAGCTAACACACTTAGGGCCCAATTCATGGAACCGTTTTATAATGGCGCAATCCCATAGTAAATCGTTCTATGAATCAGCCCCTTACTCTCTTAGTGTATTGCATCCAAAATTGTGGTTACTTGTTCTATGAAATTTCTTTTGCCCGCTCCTGTGTGGCTCCAATGCAGGTTGACAATCATCAGTTGATCTATGGAAGTGCTGGATTCGCCAGACTTTCCTACAGTGGTCACTTGAATGAAAGGAGAATGATTTTTAGTTTCAATGATCCGAAAGCCGGATTCTCTGTTGATTAAGGTTACTAGGCTGGCCATCGGACAACCTTTTTCTTTCTTTATAGCCGGATTGAATGAAATTTCGTAACCTTCAACGATCGGCAGTTGACACAAACAGGTCTCCTGGAGACACACTATCGCTAAGCCATCTAGCCAATTGGTGTTGAACAGATGCAAGAAGCCCCTTGTGTTCCACGATCCAACGTAGAACTTGTAGGCCGCCTTGGCCGTCTGGAATTACTTTCCAGATTTTGTATTTAGGGACTTAGCCAGCCACTGCCATTTTTTTAATGCCTCAGATTGTTTCAAATCTTTAGATTCCATTCTGTCTGATTGATTCCTAAATTTGGTTCCTTCTATTGTTATTCTGATTTGATCTTTGGAGCTATCCTTAGGATTTTATTTCTCAGTACCACGATTGACATTACTCTTACAGGAGTCGTTAGTTTCACGCACACATTACGAGGCTGGTGGTAAGGGGTTAACGGCGCCGGTAAGGATGCCGGTGCCGTTAACCCCTTACCACTGCATTACGGTAAACCAGGCGTCCTTAGCGGGAGCCGTTAAAGGACCAGGGAGCTAATAACGGGCCTGTTATTAACAAGCCCGTTATTAGCTCCCTCCCCATTCCGATTGAACCCTATGGGGGCTCGAATGGGAATGGGGATGGGTATTTTGAATCGGGACTTACCGGGTCCAAGGTTGGAATGACCCAGTAAGTCCCCATTCAAGAAACCCGGACCCAGACACGGGTTTGGAGGCAGCCACGGTGCTAATAGCACCATGGCTACCTCCGAACTCATAATGACCCCCTAAGTGTCTTATTTATGCCTATAGCCTTGCTTCTTGATTCACATTCACAGGATAATTGTTGTATTATGGGACCACTATTTCCGTGGATGGTGGTGAGTACTTTTTTTGGCTCAGATATTACAGATCTGGGTAATATTTTAGGAAACATGACCACTTTACATACATATCCCAATCTAAAAAATGTGTCCTCAAATCCGAATACAAAATCAAGTGTGGTAGGCAGACAGAACCATATATTAGTTATGTATTCTTTTAGATTTTCAACCTGGTCAACAATCCTGATACCCCTCGTAGGGGAACAATCATACGGAAGATATTCAGGACTGCCACGCGGTTCAATGGCTGTGATGCCTGAGTATGGGATACTGGTTGCAACTGCAACGCTTTATGCAAATCGTAGGATCTCCGATTAGTATCGGCTAGATTCCGTATAGGAGCAATTGGCTTCACTATATTGGGTGTCCACATATCAGCAAGATTGGTCTGAGATTGTGGGCGAGGGATGTGTATGTTTGTACATGCGTTAGATAGATTAGCGACCTCCACTACCTTTACGGTGCTGTCACTCACTGTCACCACCTGTGTGTTCTTGCAAGTCATTTTAGGTTCCGAAAGGCTGGTCATAGATTTTGCACCACAACACACATTATCCAAGCTATTTAGTGCATCATGTGGCAAATTGGCGCTGGCGGAGGGAATGACAGAACCAATCTTAGTCGCTGCAGCCAAATTAACTTCGTATATCGATGATTTTTTCTTGCCGCTCCGCCTACGGGTTTATGTACATACTCTTTCTTGGAGTACACAAAGGCTTGGGACACAATTTTAGGTTCCACTTTTTTCCCTACTTTTTGAAGCGCCTTCCCACAATTGTTTTCATGCTTCGGCTTTTAACGGGGAAACTAATGATATTGGAAGGGTGTGAAGTTTTGGCTCGAAGTTTACTAGGTGATAACGGGTCGGTGGAGGTGCCTGCTTCTTTAACTGTTTTATGTGCTCGATTGATGCTTTTCATAAGCAGCACTGACTCTACATCCATTTCTTTCTCCAGGCTTTCGCCTTTTTCTACCAGCATGATTAATAGGTTGTCTGATGCCCAAAACATATTGTTAGAATTCATGCTACCCGTACTGCGATCTAACCTATTGGAAGTTGGCTTATTTTGGGGCGAGTCCAGGTTGCGACTCATGTTGGTGGTAGGGAGAGCTTCTGTGTACTCAATCGGTGGTCAAACCTCTTCAGACACATTTATGTTGGTGGTCACAGGATTTCTCTATCCTCAAAGAATATATCAGGGTCGATATCTAACACATATGGAGATGGAGTAGATGTAATGTCTCTGTCGTCCCCAATATATTCTGCTTCTGACTCAATCCTTATTAAGTCTAAATTCTTAGATATATTGAGTTCACTCTTATTTATATTTGAATTTCTATGAACTATAGCAGTGGTGTTTTGGGGATCGATTATTTTCTCTGCCAGCTTCTTAATGATCAAAATTACATGATGTTCTAGTGTTTACTTTAGGTAACATCTTATGTTTGAACTCAGATATTTCACTTTGTGGATGAGGGATACCACTCTTTACAACGTTTCACTCTATTGATTGAGTCAGAGGTTTGATAATGACAGAGTCAAGCAGTTTAGTTCCTATGCAACTTTGCCAGTTACTCAATTCTTCCGCAAGTTCTTTGGCCACTATCTCCTCATCTGCGTAGTCTAATGTAGGCACTTTGGCTAAGAATGTGGTCAATGTTTTAGATTTGTTAGTCATGTCATTTTTTTATATACTCTTAGGGGGTGCACATTCTACGGCAACGCCGCATCGCCTGGGGGATATTCTGCAGGGCCACCTCGTCGTTACCAAGAGTGCACATTTCTTCAAAGATTACCATTCAAGCAGCAAGGGCCGCTACGATCTAGTATTTCACCTCTTAATTTACATAGGTACTTAGAAAAAGGTGTAGGCGGAGCTGGACAACTGCACCACTCTACTTTTTATAGGACAGACTCTACTAGACCCAGAGACATTTTTATACCATTCCGAGGTCGGTAAGTGCTGTCTATCACACAGAAAGGCACACAGGAAAGCCAAAAGGCAGCACCCGTGTCATCAAACCTAGTCCAAAAATTACAAATGCTTGCTTGCGCACACCTACAAACACCCTCGACAGATGCGTCAGTGCACACAAGTATAAATCACCGATAACGGGCGACTTCCGACCATATCTTTATCCTTATCTCTCATACATCACACATTTCAAACAATGAAGCAGGACAAGCTTGGCAGGGCAGTAAGACAGGCTGTACCCAACAAACAGTACAGTACAGTCAGTCACACACACACACGCGCAGATGCACGACCATCCAAGCGCTGGGCAATTAAGTATCCTCCAAGCTTTACCGGTCTTCTGGGAAAAGTGGGCGGGGCTCAAAATGATGATCCTAAAACAAAGTTAAAAGAGTTAAACAGAGTTTTAGGTAAACCCTTTTAGTACTAGGCCCTATGTACGTACATATATATGATTCGAGAACACAAGGTCCTTAAATAAAAGGCCGCACCACAGTGATTTCAAAGCTTTAAATGTCCACGGTGAAGCGTTACCCAGCAGTAACAGAAATCCACTTGACCAATGCTCGTCCCAGTACTTACCTGTGTGCGTAGGGTGACCAGATTTCAAAAGTAAAAAACCGAGAAGGGACTACACTCCTAGGGGCACCCTACTGTGGAGCTGTTCTTTTCAACTACAGAGGGAGCAGCACTTTTACTACTGGCTGTTAAATGTTAAATGTTAAAGATATTTGTACCGCGCACCATCACCAACAGCGTTGGTCCCCAGGCGCTCTGGCGGATCTGTAAATGAGAAGGTGGGATGGGTTAGTAAGGCGAAGAGGGAGCAGGATAGTGAGTGGGTGGTGTGCTGTTGGCAGCTTCAACTCGGTATACACCGGGTGCTGAGCTTTTGGTGCGAGTATCGGGTAATGTCAGTCCTCGTGTGCTGTTGGTGCAGTTTATGTGTTGTGACGGTGTGGTGAAGTGCATGCGGATTGCGATGCGAGAGGTGGTTGTGTTAGTTTGAGTGAGATAAGTATGTAGAAAGTTTTGAGCTTTTTGGTTAGTGGGTTAAACGCTTTTGAGCCAATCACAGCGTGGATAAATGCCTGGGCCTCGGGATTCCTGCCTGATGCGGAAACGGCTAGACTTGAGAGACGCGCACAGTGGGGGAGAGGCCCACACCAAACTGAGCAACTGAACATAGCAACCTACTTCGCTGGATTTCAGAGACAATTGAATAATTCAGTGCAGTCCCAAAATACAGCTCGAATCGCGATTCCCGCAAGGCGAGAAGGAGGCCTACACCTGACAGGGATTCGTTTTTGTGCACAACGCATTCCCTGTTGTGTTCTAATTATCTAAGTCTACTGTAGTATTTTAGTGAGCTATGTATAGTGAGGTTGCAGTGTCTGTTCTCCCCTTGGGTGTCGGAGCAGGAGTAGGGCTCTGCTCTTACCCTACCATCTAAGTGAGAATGTCTGCCTGAGCTTTCGGAGTGGGACGTGCCGTGATGCTGTGGGTGAGTCGACTGAGTGGTTTCGTCTTGGTCTGACTGTGTTTTTGGTCTGTCCTCCTCTTGTGACTATCTCTTGAAATGTCTTATGGACTGTCATGGGGTGCATTCTGATCAAGTTTGGTTGTTTTGTGGGGGTCGAGGTCGGTCTCTTTATTCATCGTCGATAAGCGGTGTGGGTGTTCTTGTGGGTGGTCTCCTATTTACGCGATGAAGGGCCAGGATTTGAGTAGTTTCCTGAATGCTAGGTGGTTTCTTGTGTTCCGTATATTCTTTGGTAGGTCATTCCAAGTTTTCAGTGCCTGGTGAGAAAACAAGGATCCTCCAAGTTTTCTTTTGTTATAGGGTTTCGGTTCTAGGCGGATGTCGTGGCTTGATCTGAGCATTCTTGTCGGCTGGTGTAGCAGTAGTTTGTCTCTCAGGAATTCAGCGCCTTGGTTGTGTATTGCTCTGTGCGTGATGCACATGGATTTGATTTTTTTTTGTTGTTTTATTGGTAGCCAGTGCAGTATTTTTAGCAATGGTGTAATGTGTTCTCGCCGCAGTAGTTTGAGAAGGGGTCTGGCCGCCGCATTTTGCATGCGTTGTAGTTTTTTTAGACGTCTTTCAGGCATGCCCAAGCAATTCTTGGGGAGTAACGATGACTGCGGGATAATTCTCCTTTGAACTGCCTCCCCTTTTGTTCCCTTTAGCGCCACAGTTATTTATTTACTGCTAGTGCCCTGAGACTGCCGTTTGGATTGGGACCTACGCTACTGTTGACCTACTGTTTATGAGCCGCTGAAGACATTTAGTCTAAAGCCACAAGGCAAAATCTTTGTGTGGTATTTATTTATTAATGTATTTATTTGCTCTCTGTGGACCTCTAGCAGGGTAGCATGAGCAGAGTGACTACTGATTTGTTATCTTTGAGCCTCATAGACTGTCTAACCAAAAGGTTACACCTGTCATTTATTGACCACCCTTACCTTGCGAATCTCGCATAAAGTTGATTGCTGCCTAGCTAAATGGTTACAAGCAGTCTTTTGGTTTAGCGGATTGCAGCCCAGTGAGCCGTTCATTATTATTTTTGTAACACTGCTTCTTACCTTCTCAAAAAGAGGCTTGTAGAGGCTCTCTTTTCGCTCTCAAACACTGCTCCAATGACTCGTAAATCCACATTGCGTAGTGTGACTATGAATAACAAGCGACATGTGAGAAAAGGAGCCCCTAGACTGGCTCATGCTTCTACATACAGGACTGGCTCATGCTTCTACATACAGGACTGGCTCACTGGCTCCTGCTTCTACACACAGGACTGGCTCATGCTTCTACACACAGGACTGGCTCATGCTTCTACATACAGGACTGGCTCACTGGCTCCTGCTTCTACACGCAGGGCTGGCTCATGCTTCTACACACAGGACTGGCTCATGCTTCTACACACAGGACTGGCTCATGCTTCTACATACAGGACTGGCTCATGCTTCTACATACAGGACTGGCTCACTGGCTCCTGCTTCTACACACAGGACTGGCTCATGCTTCTACATACAGGACTGGCTCATGCTTCTACATACAGGACTGGCTCCTGCTTCTACATACAGGACTGGCTCATGCTTCTACATACAGGAGTGGCTCACTGGCTTCTACATACAGGAGTGGCTCATGCTTCTACACACAGGACTGGCTCATGCTTCTACACACAGGACTGGCTCATGCTTCTACACACAGGACTGGCTCCTGCTTCTACATACAGGACTGGCTCATGCTTCTACATACAGGACTGGCTCCTGCTTCTACATACAGGACTGGCTCCTGCTTCTACACACAGGACTGGCTCATGCTTCTACACACAGGACTGGCTCATGCTTCTACATACAGGACTGGCTCACTGGCTCCTGCTTCTACACACAGGACTGGCTCATGCTTCTACACCCAGGACTGGCTCATGCTTCTACATACAGGACTGGCTCACTGGCTCCTGCTTCTACACACAGGACTGGCTCCTGCTTCTACACACAGGACTGGCTCATGCTTCTACATACAGGACTGGCTCACTGGCTCCTGCTTCTACACACAGGACTGGCTCATGCTTCTACATACAGGACTGGCTCACTGGCTCCTGCTTCTACACACAGGACTGGCTCATGCTTCTACACACAGGACTGGCTCATGCTTCTACATACAGGACTGGCTCACTGGCTCCTGCTTCTACACACAGGACTGGCTCATGCTTCTACACACAGGACTGGCTCATGCTTCTACATACAGGACTGGCTCCTGCTTCTACATACAGGACTGGCTCCTGCTTCTACATACAGGACTGGCTCATGCTTCTACATACAGGACTGGCTCCTGCTTCTACATACAGGACTGGCTCCTGCTTCTACACACAGGACTGGCTCATGCTTCTACACACAGGACTGGCTCATGCTTCTACACACAGGACTGGCTCACTGGCTCCTGCTTCTACACACAGGACTGGCTCATGCTTCTACATACAGGACTGGCTCACTGGCTCCTGCTTCTACACACAGGACTGGCTCATGCTTCTACACCCAGGACTGGCTCATGCTTCTACATACAGGACTGGCTCATGCTTCTACATACAGGACTGGCTCCTGCTTCTACATACAGGACTGGCTCCTGCTTCTACACACAGGACTGGCTCATGCTTCTACACACAGGACTGGCTCACTGGCTCCTGCTTCTACACACAGGACTGGCTCATGCTTCTACACACAGGACTGGCTCATGCTTCTACACACAGGACTGGCTCATGCTTCTACACACAGGACTGGCTCATGCTTCTACACACAGGACTGGCTCATGCTTCTACATACAGGACTGGCTCACTGGCTCCTGCTTCTACACATAGGACTGGCTCATGCTTCTACACACAGGACTGGCTCATGCTTCTACATACAGGACTGGCTCCTGCTTCTACATACAGGACTGGCTCCTGCTTCTACATACAGGACTGGCTCACTGGCTCCTGCTTCTACACATAGGACTGGCTCATGCCTCTACACACAGGACTGGCTCATGCTTCTACATACAGGACTGGCTCCTGCTTCTACATACAGGACTGGCTCCTGCTTCTACATACAGGACTGGCTCATGCTTCTACACACAGGACTGGCTCACTGGCTCCTGCTTCTACACACAGGACTGGCTCATGCTTCTACATACAGGACTGGCTCACTGGCTCCTGCTTCTACACATAGGACTGGCTCATGCTTCTACACCCAGGACTGGCTCATGCTTCTACATACAGGACTGGCTCATGCTTCTACATACAGGACTGGCTCACTGGCTCCTGCTTCTACACACAGGACTGGCTCATGCTTCTACATACAGGACTGGCTCATGCTTCTACATACAGGACTGGCTCACTGGCTCCTGCTTCTACACACAGGACTGGCTCATGCTTCTACACACAGGACTGGCTCATGCTTCTACATACAGGACTGGCTCCTGCTTCTACATACAGGACTGGCTCCTGCTTCTACATACAGGACTGGCTCATGCTTCTACATACAGGACTGGCTCCTGCGTCTACATACAGGACTGGCTCATGCTTCTACATACAGGACTGGCTCCTGCTTCTACATACAGGAGTGGCTCATGCTTCTACATACAGGACTGGCTCCTGCTTCTACATACAGGACTGGCTCATGCTTCTACATACAGGACTGGCTCATGCTTCTACATACAGGAGTGGCTCACTGGCTTTTACATACAGGAGTGGCTCATGCTTCTACATACAGGACTGGCTCATGCTTCTACATACAGGAGTGGCTCACTGGCTTCTACATACAGGAGTGGCTCATGCTTCTAATACATTCCACCAACTCAGGCGGCTATCACTGCCTTCTTTGATACAAAATGGCCTCCTCCTGAACGCCACTCTTCTGTTTCTATTAATGAGGAATCTGAGCATTCATTATCTGAGGCCATTGATAACAACAACTTGCTATTAAAGCTGGTAGCCAATTTGCAAAGATCCTTATTGGGTGGCTAACAAAGATTAACCGAGGGGCAACTCTCAGATGGCTTAATAGCGACCGATCTGTCTGCTTCCCCTAACATGGCCGCATTTCTTTCCCACTCTGATTCTGACTCTGCGCGCACCCTTCAGGAAGATCTAACGGGTGCACAACCTACTGACTGCCAGCCTAACCTCAATAAGTTGAAAGCCATGATGCCAGCTCAATCTAACACACTTGCGATTCTTCTTGAGTAGCAGCGGGCTGGTAAGGCAAAAATGTTGTAAATGATTGACCTTTTTTAAGGGCTAGCAAAAAAGTTTTCAGAAACTATCGAGGGCCTTAATACAGCCAAGAATAGCCCTGCAACCACCCCTGACGAAACAAGAGCTTTTTGTGAACGTGTGAACAAGGTAACCAAAAATAATGGAAGTAAGGATACTGGCCTGGTATCGCCATCGAGGCACAACAGAAAAGCAAAAGCTCTTTGCTGGGATGTTGAAGAAGTCCACATTTCTCCTACGACAGAGTTGAGAAAAGTGCTGAAAAATAAACTAATTGTAACAGAATCCCAGTCTCTAATTGATCTTACTACAGGAAAAGTTGAAGTAGAAAAGTTGAAACGACCAGTTATTTCAAATAACCAAGGCGTTGTTAGCCCTACACACATTTTGACTAAGAAAAGGTGATTTTGATGGTACCACAAGACAGGTCCACTTACGTGGTCCCTCAACGAATAAAGAGTGTAAAACAGTGGAGGACGACATAAATCGCACGAAAAGAAGAGTAGTTGCTACTGTTGGTGAGTCTACTAAAGCAAAACCCATACTCATACCTGAACAAACGGACATATTGTCAAGGCCCTTAACTTCGGTCATACTTCCTGAAACACTAAAAGATAGAAATGCCTGCATCGTTCTCAAGGAAATCTCGGCTACGGCCTCCAGTCCTTTTTTAAATAGATCTACCCTACTTTCCATTTCCAAGCAAATTCACTATGTGTAGATTATTCAATCCAGAGGCATTTTAAAAATTGAGCTGCCATATTGGAACAGCACTACCAACTGGGCACTGGTGAAGTTTGCTTCTCCACTAACGGTAGCGATGTTGAAAACCCACACAGACTCACTTTTCAAATTGAGTTCTCACTTATTGCCTGCAAGAAGGTCAAAAGCTCTGCTAACTCTACAATAGACCACACATCAAACTCCACCAGTCAATCTGCATCAAAGAATTCTCTGTGCCTTACAAAGTGAAAGACTTAAGCAAACAGCGAGCATACAACAAAAGGATTTGTAAATGCCGGTGTCTTTGTATTGCGGGGCTAATTGACCAGAGCCTGCTTTAAATAGCTTGAAATTTATGTCATGGAATAGATGGGGTCATCACTCTTTTTTAGTCAATCCTGAAGGTCAAAAGCTTTTAGAAACTGCGGGTGTATTCTTTATTCAAGAAACTTGGTGCATGAAGTCTTTGTGCATAGATGGATTTCACAAGGGCGCGCTAGTGTTGGGTTGGACATAGGAGCCAAGGCACATCTAAGATAAGATTAACACCTTTTATTCAACTACAAAAATCTACAAACATCTTAATGGGCGTCCTACACATCTGCTCAGACCTTGCGGCTGAAATGGCAATCTTGATAATTAATATTTACCATCCTCCAGGGGGGCGCTGTTGGATGCCGACGGTAATGGCTGCCTGATTGAGTAGCTGCGTCGTTGAAAATATATCTGTACTGAAATCCTGTGAATCCAGAGAGGCAGATTATACAAACAGCGTCGGACTGGACAGCAGAAACACCACAGCGTCTGCTGACACCCGTGGAGCGACCCGACGCCAAGTGCCCAGGAAGAAATGGCGTGCTGAAATACCTGCAGGTGCCCAGAGAGAAGAACGCAGTCTTGGCGCGCTCCCCTCACCCACCGCTGCAAACCTGCTGCCTGCGTTACGGAGCAGGGAGGCTGTGTGAGCTCCAGAGAACAGCTGCTAGGAGGCTGAGTGTGTCACCTCAGGGCCCAGGCTCCGGCGAGAGGAGAAAACGCAAACTGAGCCCCCTGCCTGCGTGGAGACCTCGTTTCTGCAGCTGACAGCGGGCAGAGCGGGCTTCCCCTCCCCAGCGGCCACTGTGTGCGCTGTGAGCGAGCGGCCCAGCCTGCTGGGTTGAGGGAGAGCCCCCCCCCCGCTACTCTCCACACTAGATCCACCAGGTAGGTGGGATAATACGAGGGCAGAAACACAGCCCTACACGCCATACACGCCGAACTGGGGCCATAACACAAGTCCAATTGATACTCGTGCCTGATCACGGGGACGGCTGATCGGGGGATGGTGAGTTGAACGTGAGACTGTGGCCAATTGTTTATCCTTGTGGAACCCCTCCAGGTGTTGTGCAACACCCCTGAAAATAAAGGGATCACTTGGGTTGTGCACCCACTTGCTGGCGCCCTCGGTGGGGCACACACTGGATGATATACTGTGCAGGGGGAAAATGGATAACCATTATACCATACCCTAAAATTACCATCAGTTAGGGCTGGAACCACAGACTACTATACAGACCTGCGCCATCATAACCCAATAAACTGAGGGACGAACTTCCACGGCTGTACACCACTATCCACTCTCCTAGCCGACGCACGACTACTGTATAAGTTATGCCCAGAGGCAGCAAGGCAAACAAATGAGGCCCAATGGATGCATTCACGAACGCTGGTGTGGAAGGCAGGAGCGAGGAAACACCACAAGTCGGCCCGCCGATGCCTCAGCACCCAACGGATGACCCAACAGACCCATATATGGCAGCTCTCCAAGCTGGCTTTGCGGCAGTAAATTCTAAACTGGACGATATGGAAACCACTATGTCGTCCATAAAAGCAGAGCTACATCAGGTGAATGCACGGGTGGTGGAGGCGGAGAGCCGCATAGGTATGGTGGAGGATGTCATAACAAACCACTGCAAGGATATAGAAGTCATAAAAAAGAACCTAACCCAGGTACAAATGAAATGTGATGACCTTGAATCGAGATCACGCCGCAACAATATAAGAGTAGTCGGGCTAGCAGAAAAGCAGCTAAATGTCACAATGGAGGTGTACCTGGAAGGAGTGATTCGTGCCGTCTTCCCACAGGCACAGTTTTCGCAGCAATTCCTAATTGAGAGAGCCCATAGAGCCTTGATGGCTCCTCCTAAACCGCATGCACCGCCATGCACAGTAATTGCCCGCCTTCTTAACTTTCGTGACAGGGACATGATCCTGCGCCTCTCCGGGGAGAAGGGCACTCTACTATATGACTCCAATAGGATACACATATACCCTGACTTTTCCAACGGAGTGCAGGCCACGCGCCGCTCCTTTGATCAGGTCAAGAGAGCACTCAGGGCACGCTCCATCCCGTATGCGATATTGTTCCCAGCCAAGCTCTGCCTGCAGCACGGCGGGAAGACACATTTCTTCGAATCCCCAGAAGAAGCCATGGGGTATATTGAACACCCTGCAATCACAGAAAGATAAGAACCCCCAGCCTGGCTCAAACGCTTAAAGGCGCAGTAGGAGCATGGAAGGATGAATGTGGTCAAGCCATCTGGATTCATACAATAACGGTGCGGCGGCCCTCGTGTCAGTCTGGTCGAAAGTGGAAAAAGAAAAGGCTAACCGGACAGAGCTGCCCATTTTTTTTTCAAAAGTTGAAGTTGAAAGTGGGAAATACGCTGTCCAGTTGCAGGGGTTTGGGGGGGTAGTGAGAGTGGAGGAGGGGCGTTACGGGGCCTGTTGCCCGAAAGTTAAAGGGGACAGTCCACTTGCCATAGCAAGAAACAAGATGAAATATACTGACATGGGAAACGAGTTGGACCAAGGAGAAGCTTAAGGAGTAAAGCCCCACAGGCAATAAAACGCAAGCTACGGCAAGCCCACGACACCAACCTCAATGTCACAGAGAGGACAGGGGATTAAGTTACTCACTTGGAACATAAGGAGCCTGGCACACCCGATAAAGGCAATGAAGATAATTGCATATGCAAGTTGGCACAAGGCTGACATTCTTCTCCTGCAAGAGACACATGCCACTACACTACTACACTACACAGGCGACTCAATTTCCAGATGCTCAAATCCATAGCAGACAATGAGGGCTGCTATGTAATCATATGGGGACAACTACATAACAGAGACATTATCCTGGTAAATACGTATGGCCCTAATCTGGACAGTCCAGAGTTCTACTTGCGAATTGATTGTGGAACTATTGTCACCCTTGGGCACGGCGACATCAATGTAATAATGGACCTGGGCCTGGACCGTTCAATGGGAAGCTGCAGACAACACACCAAAGCAGCAATGACACTGAGGCAAGCAATGACCATATTACCCCTGGTAGACACTTGGCATGAATTACATCCTCAAACAAGGGAATATACATTCTACTCCGGGGCACATGGGTCCAGTTCAAGGATCGACTACTGGCTATGCTCCCCTGAGCTGGTCACAGAGGTGGAACAATGCACCATACTCCCGCATACATTGTCGGACCACTCCCTGGTCCTCCTGCAGCTGGTTCCGAGGAATACAGTACATACCACCCGAAACTGGCGTATGCCGCCGGACCTGTTGCGAGATGAATTGGTGATAGAACCACTTTGAATCGAAATAGAAGATTTCTTTGCCCGAAACGTAGGGTCTGTGCAAACTCAAAGGTCGGTATGGGAGACGTTTAAAGTCTGGCTGAGAGGCCAACTGATGGGGACATCCTACGGCATGCTGAGTGACATAAGAAAGGAATTATTCCAGGCTGAATGTGAGCTAAGAGATATCGAAACTCAACAACCCACAAATGATGGGAAAGAACACCTGCGGGAAATACAGACTCAAATGGACAAATTCAAAAGCCTGGCGGATAGAGAATTGTACCACATAACACAACCTACGAGGGCTAGGAGATCCGGAGAGGGGAACAAGGCCAGCAAATCAATGGCAATCCTTATCAGAACTGAGCAGGGAGCGAGACAAATTACCAGCACTTGTGATTCCCTGGGGTCGGTACAGACATCCCCAGAAACAATTAATGAAGTGTTCAAGCAGTTCTATTCCAACCTTTACACGAATGCTGACACAGTAAACCCTGAGGAACTCAAAGAATACATAGACTCCATCCCATTGCCCATGTTAGGAGAAGAGGAAAGGGCACTGTTGGATCTCCCACTGACGATCGAGGAAATCGAACACGCCATCGCTGATCTACGAGCAGGCAAGGCACCGGGGTCAGACAGCATTCCTGTCAATCTTTATAAGGTTTTCAAGTCTGAGATGGCCCAGAGATTGCTGGAGGTCTGGGAGGAAGTGCTTGAAATGGGAGAACTGGCAAACACCATGAGATAAGTGGTAATAACTGTCCTGCTTAAGCCACACAAGCCCCCTCAGGATCCCTCATCCTATCGCCCCCTATCACTAATTAATACAGCAGCAAACATTTACGCCAAAGCAATGGCGAACCGCCTGATCCCTCACATGAACAAATTAATCCACACAAAACAATCGGATTTGTCCCGACCCGATCAACTGCACTGAATTTACGGAGGTTCTTCGCCACCAAATCACAACTGGACCCAAACGCCAAAGCAGCTGCAGTCACTCTAGATGCTGAAAAAGCATTTCACTCAGTATCATGGAATTATATGTTCTCGATTTTGGCCAAAATGGGGTTTGGACAGACATTCATAGGTTTCATCTGAATGTTATATAAGAACGCAGCTGCAATGGTTAGGATAAATAACAGTCTGTCATCCTCTTTTACATTGGGGAGGAGCACCCGGCAAGGCTGCCCACTATCCCCTTTCATATTTGCCCTTACGATAGAGGGGATGGCGGCTAAAGTAAAGCATGAACATACCTGGAGGGGCATCCGTATCAGAGGGACCCCCCAACTCCTCCCGATATATCTGGATGACACGATGATATACGTTAGGCACCCTGAAACACACCTTCCCCCTATTATGAAGAAAATATCCACGTTCTCAATATACTCAGGCTATAAAATCAACCAGACCAAGTCTGAGATCATCCCACTGACGCCAACTACGGGGCCATCACAGGCTACTAGTGGTTTCAAATGGGCTCCGACCTCTGCACGCTACCTCGGCATATAAATGGCCATGGATAGACAGACCCTTTTCACAAACAATTATGAATCATACTTGCAAACTCTGGAACATAAACTCAAAATATGGGGAGCACTGCCAATATCCCTGTATGGGTGAGTGGCCCTCCTTAAAATGGTTGTGGTCCCCAAACTGTTATACTTGTTCTGTGGCATCCCTATATGGCTGGGCAGGGACTTCTTTCAGAAACTACAGAAATTATCCACCACCTTCGTATGGGGTGGGAAATCAGTGAGGCTCAACTGGCAAAGGATGTGCGAAAGATATGAAACTGGGGGGCTGGCAGCCCCAGACTACACATTCTACTTCCACGCAGCACAGGCACACTTCGCTAGTTACTGGGCGGACACAGCCGAACCACACGCACATGTGCGGGCTGAAAAGTTCGCAGTAGCCTCTACAAACATACAGGCGATGCAATATGCAAAAGTTAAGGGAAACGTTAAGGAGGTGGACCCAGTGGCCACAACAGTAGGAGCTTGGTCCAGCCTGTTTTCCAGGGTGGGCTGCGAGAACCCATATTGGTAATTTATTTCCCTATGGCACTACCCAGACCTAGAGCCTGATAAGGAAATGAGATTAGAGGATTTATACCCAGAGGGCAGGTTCGCTTCACTGGAGGTTGTGCAGGGTAAGGTGGCCTCGGGGCTTACCACGACACTACAGTACTATCGCATGAAAGCAGCATGCGAAAGGAAATGGCCTACATTTCCCGATGCCCCCGAGCCTCACCAATTCATAACGGCAACTATGTCACAAGATGGTTTTACAGGTACAATATCCAGTCTGCATAGGGCAGCCCAAGAACATACTCCATCCAAAATCTGCATGAAACAAAAATGGGAGCGGGATTTAGGCATCCCCATTGATGATTCCAAATGGGCCAAATACTGTCTACATACCAAATCCATCTCGCTCAACTCCTAAATCATCTGCATATAAGACCACACAAGGTCTCCAAGTTCGACCCTAACAAAGACGCAACCTGCCCCAAATGCAATGCTAGCTTGGCAAACTCCATTCATATGTATTGGAACTGCTCCCCTGTCAAGGTTTTCTGGGAAGAAGTGGCCAGCGTTGTAAGTGACATCACCGGGGTGAATATCTCGGCTAACCCATGGAAATACTTGCTGGGCGACATAGGTAAGGCCTCTGTCAAGATTCGCCGTTTTGTTGCTATTACAGGGGCAGTAGCCAAGAGGAACATATTACAGGCATGAAAATCCAAAGCACCCCCGAACCATAACACATTGCTACGGAATCTACTGTATGTTCAGGAGAATGAGGAAGATTATCTAAGAAGTGTAACAGCAGTGTGTAGACCAAAGGACATATGGGCACCGCTGCGAGCATACCTTAACAATACTCAAGACAGTGACGATGAGATTATAGCATGAAAACTCTAACATAGTGATGTACAAGCTGAACTAAATATAAATATGAAAATGGTGTTTTATTGTGATACCCTGTGGTCCACACCTGTGGTGTAATATTGTAATTTTTTGTGAAGTACCTGTCAGAATTAAATAAAGGTTTAAAAAAACATTTACCATCCTCCAGGTGGTCTGCTTACCAAGCACATTCACAATATGATATGTAACGCCATTCTTCAATGGCGGGAACATTCACCGACAGGTTGTGTTTGCTGGCAGGCAATTTTAACAAAAGAGATTTGCACTTGAGAATTGATACTGGTTGTTATGGTCACTCTCCCTGTTTTGGAATAATTGATTCCTTCGATTTCAAATGTTTAACCCCTTCTTATGTTATTAGTGATCCGCCCCCTTATACCTGGTCACATGGTATTTTTAAATCATATATTATGTGCTATGTAGCTCGACTTTGCACTTGCATTTTAATAATTTGACTATTACTCATAGTAAATTGAGTCACTATGGAGTACTGTGTTGGCATATGAATATCAACAGCCAATCGCCAAAGATAATGCCTATCGCTATTTCTACCTCAAATTTCCAGGGCAACAGTATTCATTGGTCTGACGAAAACATTATGTTTACCAACACAACGCTTTCCCTGGAACTACTCGACCTGATCGAGGTACTTGAAAGGTCTGATTGGGACATTGGAGTAATGGTCTTCACCATAGTATGATCTTTATCAAATAGTTGGAGACCACGACAAAATAATACGCTTAAAAAATTAGCTCCTTTTGATTATGTTATAGCAGAGCAAAAGAAATAACTTCATAAGGAGCGTGCAATTGCCAGAAACAATTACGAACTCACCCTTGAGGAGAGACGTAGTACTCTGACAAATCTAAGCACTAAGTATAAATCTGGCTGGGGCGTGGCTACGAGGGCCATGTAGGAGGACGTGATCTGGAGGAGCTCCCGAGATCCTGAAATGATCCGGGCGTAAAAGTGCGCAACGATGGGCCGATGACTACTGAAAATATACATGTCGGTGTGTGAATGAGTGGACCACGCTTGGTGAACATTTGGAAGGTGTAGGAGGAACGGCGACAGAGTTCTGTGCGGAAAAGACAAGGAGCGCCGGAGACAAAAGACGACACAAAATGGCCGACCAATGTCTGGAACAAAGGAAGGAGCAGGCCGCACGGTGATAGAGCGAAAGAGGCGTACTGGGTGCGCATTTGTCACTTGTGCAGAATACAGGTCCTCTGGGTCATGTCTAATAGAACGGTGAGGCCGAAGGCGAAACAGCCCACCCTGGACGACTTCGCTAAGTCGTCCCCTGGTCAAGAAAATACCAAGAGCAAGGATAAGTCGCCTGCAGGCAGCATGATGGCAACGGGCACCAACCAAGAAGTCCTAGCTGCGATTGCAGACTTAAAGGCGGCCTGGGAAACCAAACTCGAACTAGCCGTCACTGAGCTGAAAACGGCACTGGACCTTAAGGTCGGGGAGGTGCAGGAGGAAGTTAATCTACTCCGGCAGGACGTCAGGGCCTTGGCGGAGCGTACGGAGACCCTTGAGACGGAAGTGAGCCCCAATACCGCGGATTGTGGCTCCTATAAGGCCGAATTGCATGCCCTGATACAGAGAGTGGGCAACTTAGAGAGCAGAGCGGAGGAGGCGGAGGGACGCGCCCGACGAAACAACATCCGCAACGTGGGCCTGCCGGAGGGATTGGAGGGCCACGATCCCACGGAGTTCATCGAGTCCATGCTACTGCAAGAGATACCCAGTGGTGCCCTATCTCAAGGATTTGCGGTGGAAAGGGCACATAGAGCTCTAACAAGGCGGCCGCCGCCAGGAAACCCGCCTAGGCCGGTGATAGCCAAAATTCCTAATTACCGGGACCGGGAGAGGATATTGGAACACTTCCGCAAGGGAGGAACGATTATACGAGGAGCGGCAAACATCACGGCCTACCCGGACTATACCCTGTCGCTGCAGCGTAGCCGCATGAACTTTGGGACGGTAAAGCGGAGACTGAGAGAGGCGGGCCACAAATACATGTTACTGTATCCGGCAAAATTGAAAGTTATACATAAACACAAAACTTTGTTTTTTGAGACCCCGAAGGATGCCATGGGATGGCTCGATGCACAGGGATGTCCCCAGGAGTCAGAAGTTTGGACGGAGAAAGAGCATGAAAGAGATAAGTAATGCACGAGGAAGGTGCCACAAGATGGCGTGGCACGGACCCATGAGACTTGAATATAGTCATTTGCGCAACCTTCAGCAGAGGAAGTCAGACTGTTACACTTGATGTTATGAGCACTGTAATTATTATTGAATTAATGGGAGCCTTGCAGAGCGGATCTCTTTATCCCACAGTATTCTTAGTTAAGTGGCCATTAGGGCGACTTCACCCTACTGGGCTCTGGGCATTGTTTGGTGCTTTCAGGACTAGATGTGGGGGTGCCTGAGTTCCGAGAACGGAGCTGGGCAACAGTTGGGGTGTGTGGAGTGGGGGAAGGGTGGGGGTGAGGGTGGGGAGGAAAGTTGGGAATTTGTTGTGTACATAGTTATGGGTAGTTTGAGCTTGTACAAGAAGCTACAAGTAAAGGTGGAGAGCTGTATCTGTATCACGTGGGCGAAGGGGATTCGCTACACGGAAGGGAAGAGGACACTCATGAGCTATGGGGGACCTTAAGATCGTAACATGGAATGTCAGGGGACTCAACAGTTACTTAAAGAGAAACAAAGTCATGATGTACTTGAAAAGACAGAAGATTGATATTGCGTTGTTGCAGGAAACACATCTGACCCGGCAGAAACTGGAACTGGTGGGGAAGAAGTGGAGAGGTACTGTAGTAGGCTCTCCGTATTCTGCCTACGCTAGGGGAGTGCTGGTCTGGGTGGCACTGCACGTTCCGCTCCAACTTACACGAGAGGTGGTGGACACGGAGGGGAGGTTGGTCATATTAGAGGCTTTGGTGGAGAATAGAGAGGTGTGCATTATAAATATGTATGCCCCCAACCAAAATACTGCAGCATATTTTAGAACTCTGTGTACTCATCTGGGCGCGTGTATGGGAGGAGCGGTTATTTGGGGAGGGGATTTCAACTGCGTGCTCAACCCCAAGGCAGATAGATCCGATGATAAGATTGATAGGCCCACCCCAGCAGCCAGGGTATTGCAGACATTACTCGACGACTTCGGGCTGGCAGATGTTTGGAGGCTGAAACACCCCAATGAAACACAGTACTCGCATTACTCAGCCCCGCAACAACTGCACATGAGACTTGATTATTTTTTTGCCACGCCGGATGTGGTGATAGAGACCATCCAAATAGACTACAGAGCGAGGGTCCTATCGGACCACTCGCCTCTGGTTCTGAGCTGGCAGCACTGCCGCCCCAGGGCGCGGATACCGACGTGGCGCCTCCGGGCGGAGGCGCTCCGGGACCTGGTCTTCAGGGAAGATATCAGGGATGCGATCACACAGTACTTTGAAGAAAACACAGGTAGTGTGGACTCAGCGTGCACGCTCTGGGAAGCCTTAAAGGTGGTGTTGCGGGGTGCTGCTATTGCTAAATCAAAAGGCCTACAGGGTGGGGTCCTAACGGAATTAGAGAAAGCGGAAGTGAAATTGGAACAGGAAAGCAACAGGGCAGGAGGGGATGCAGAACTTGTACTCGAACTACAGCAGCGGTGTGCAGAGCTTTGGGAAAGGCTCTGCAACCTTAATTATAAGAAGTATGTTGAGAGGCAACATGCAGGTGGGGATAAAACTGGCCGCTTGCTGGCGTGGTTATATAAGAGCGAAACCCCCAGGCCCCCGATTAGGACGATAACTAGAGAAGACGGGGAGGAAGTTGACACCCAAGAGGGAGTCAACGAGGCATTCTTAGACTATTATGGGACATTATATGAGGACAGAAGAGGGGACAACCGAGAGGAGATAAGAGAAACTCTAAAAGACATGGAATTACCTAAGATTAGTGCTGAAGAAAGGGAGGAGCTGGACGCACCGATTACCTTAGAGGAATTGGATGAGGTGGTGAAGCAGCTGCCCACCTGTAAGACCCCAGGCGCGGACGGATTCCCTAGCGAGTTTTATAAAACATATAGAGAGGAGGTACTCCCCCCTATGCTAGAGATGCTCAATGAGTCTTTTGAGATGGGCCGGCTGCCGGAATCGCTTAGAGAAGCGTTAATTGTGCCGCTTCCTAAACCCAACAAGCCAGGGCATAGCTGCGGCTCCTATAGGCCTTTGTCAATGTTGAACCAGGATAGCAAGATATTGACGGCGGTCCTGGCCAATAGGCTGCGTAGAGTTATTAGCAAACTGATACACCCGGACCAGACAGGTTATGTCCCCAGCAGAAATATAACCCACAACCATAGGCAACTCCACATGGTGATTGAAGAGGGGAACAGGAGCGAGGGGGAAATGGCGGTTGTCAAGATGGCAACTTAGCAGGGGCACCAGACAAGGGTGCCCCTGGTCCCCGATGTTATACATTCTAGCCCTGGAGCCCCTGGCAGTGTACCTCAGACAGCAATATGACATGATAGGTATTGAGGTAGGGGGAGAGAAACATCTAATATCCTTGTATGCTGATGATTTGCTACTATATCTGAAATATCCGGAAGAAAATCTTCAATATATTCTAGAGGTTATGGAAAGGTATGCAGAACTGTCCGGCATAGCGGTGAACCCCCAAAAATCGAGCATGTTCCCATTGGGGAGCTACATAGGAGTCCCTCTGGAGCGGTTGCCAGTGTTGTCCGTACCATGGGCGGCTGATTCCTTCCGCTACCTCGGAATAGATGTGTATCACACGGTGGAGGAGGAACACTTGCATAATACCGAGGTGGCTGTGGGAAAAATCCGAACAAGTATGAAGTTTTGGGAGAAGTTGCCGCTGGCGATGATGGGACGGGGGGCGATGCTCAAAATGGTGGTCCTGCCCAGGCTGTTACATTTCTTCAGTAATATACCATACTTGATACCCAAAAAGTTTTTTGTCAAACTGAACAGCATGTGCAGGGACTTCCTATGGCATGGCACTCACAATAGAGTGGCGCTATGGAAGCTACAGAACTTCCATGATAGAGGGGGCATTAAGCTGCCAAATTTTGAGGCCTATTATGTGGCTGGCCAGTTGCAATATGTAACCAAATGGCTTTCTGATGAGGTAACTCCTGAACTTAGGCTGTTTGGACAGGACTCCACTCCGTTTTACCTAAAGGAGATTATCTGGTTGCCTAGACCTGAAATGAAAGAACGATGTTGCTTGGGTGGAAGATGTGGCGTAGAGTATGCCGACTGATGGAGAACCCGTACCCGTGTTCCCCACAAGTGCCGCTAGTGGCCTTAGTAGGGGAAGACAACCAACTAAGAATGATAATCAGGACCTATTGGGAATCGGTCGGGCTGGTCACATTGGGAGATGTGTGGCAAGAGGGGACCATTAAGGAGTTCGAAGAACTGGGGGAAGAGGCAGGCTTGCACAGAGGCCAATATGACACGTATTTTAGGCTAGTCCAGATTATTCGTAAAACCTGGCCAGAGACTGTACTGGCGGAGGAGCCAGGCGCCATTATGGGGACAATATATGACACATCAGAAGGAGGTCACGAGATCTCTAGATTATATGAGATGGTTATGACCCCGGTGGGGAAGGATTTGACGCATTTGAGGCTGGACTGGGAAGCGGAGGTGGGGGCACAGATGACCGATGGGATGTGGGAGCGTGCTATGGGATACCACAAGAAAGTGTCCAGAAACGCTAGATTGCAACAAATACAGTTATACATAACGCATAGAGCCTATATGACCCCGAAGAGAATATCTAAGTTTGTAAATGCAAGAAGACAAGCATGCCCAAAATGCGATAAAGAGGACGCTGATATGACACATATGTTCTGGTCCTGCCCAGTGATTGAAGGTTTTTGGGGGGAAGTGGCACAAAAACTAGCGGATAAAGGGGTCACGCTCAACATAGATACGGCCTGGGCCTGCCTGTTGGGAGGGTTTCCCAGACCACGGAATACTAAACATGTTGGGAAACTGAGGGACCTGGCATATGTGCTTGCAAAAAGAAGGATTGCCATGGGCTGGAAGCAGCACCACAAGCCACGGGTTGAGGTATGGTGGCGGGATTTGCAAAAATGGGCGGAGGCTGAAACGGTAGTATGGCAGGAAGCATGTAGCAAGTGCGGGGAAGAAGTGGGTAACCTGGTGGCATGGAGAGTGTTAGTAACAGGACTGTTTGGCACAGTAATGGATTCCGCAGCTTCGGAAGAAAGCGATACCCGGCCGCGTGCAGCAGATACAGAATGAGAAACGCAAACAAGCTCTTGAGGGGGGAGGGATTGGGGGAGCAGTAGTGCGCATTAATTGATGTTCATGTGTCTGTCGCAAATAATGCTGCTAGTTTGGTTTGTATTGTTTCTTTGTTTCTAAAATAATAAAAACTTTAAAAAGAAAAAAAAAAGTATAAATCTGGCTAAAACAGCAGAAGTCATCCCTTAGAAGTGCTAACTGGCAGAAATTATTCTTTTGGCTTCAAACACACAATACCAGTAAATTCTGGTAGTTCTATAATGACTTTAGAATATCACCCCCCCCCCTCCCCAAGAACTTAATCCCATATCACAAGAGGTATGGGCACAATATGTCCAGGGCTTGTTCTTTACTCCTTTAGGGCATTCTTTAGAGTCCAATGCTTCGTGGATGGACTATGGTGAGCGTGTCAGTACTGGGCTTCAGAGTTCCTTTCAGCTAGACATTTGTGGATAAAATTTGGTCAAATTGATTGTACAATCAAAATCATCTATGGCCCCCTGCCATGACGGTATTCCGGATGTCGTCTTCAAAGATAGCCCATTGATTTGGGTGAAAGTTCTTAATGCAATGTTTAAACACATTATTCAAAATGATAAGATCCCGATTGGTTGGAAAAAATCGATCTGGGTTCCTATCTTCAAGAGGGGCAACCGACTGAAGCCATCTAACTATCGATTGTTAGCTATGATGGACTCCAGCCAAAAACACTTTGCAAAGATATTACTAGATCAATTATCTCGATGGACTGAAGAAAGAGATATACTAGGAATTTTCCAAACTGGTTTTCGTAAGTCTTATAATACCACAAGTAATATTTCTACGCTGCAGTTTTTGATTTTGTCACAGGAGGAAAGGCGTTGCACTGTATTGCTGCTTTGTTGACTTCACCAAGGCCTTTGATCTGGTCTGTCGAGTTAAGCTTTGGGAGAAAGTAAAGAACTGGGGTATAGATCCAAAGCTATTTTCCTTAATTCAGTTCCTGTATACTAATAATTCTATATCCGTTCGTCTTAGTTCTGTAGGTCTTCTTTCTGACCATATTGTAACTAATGGCGGCATAACACAGGGATTTGTATTGGGACCCATATTATATCATTTGTTCACATGTGACCTTGCCCCAGTCATGAATGACGTACATCATTTCCTGCCAAAATTCAATAACACCAAAGTCGTCAGCATTTCTTATGCTGATGACATAATCATTTTTGACCAGACTTTAATTGGCCTGGTGCGGTCACTAGCAGCTCTTGCTATGTACGCTGCGGCCAATAATATGGTTATTAATAAGCATAAGACTAGAACAAAGTGCCCTGGTGGAAAATATAAATCAAGGGCTTAAGCCAAATTGTACATTGATAATATCCTTTTGAGGGATGTGCAGGAATTTTATACTTGGGCTTTCCCATAAAAGTAGATGCATCAGCATCCTTTTATGAAGAACACGTCCAAGGGAAGATATGGAAGAGATGGATGGTAACAAAGAATTTTATAGAACATAACGGAGGATGGAACATCAGTGGTTTCGTTGAGATTTACAAGAAGAGTATTATACCTGCTATATTATACTCCCTTGAGGTTCTGCCTGCTCTGCAGGTAAAGTGGTTGAGGAAGTTTGAAGCAAAAATACTGTGTTCTATCATAAATCTACCACACGCTGTCTCGGTGGAAGCTTTGCAATTAGAATATGGCTTGTCTTCTTTGTACTCACTGTGGAGTACTCAGAGAGTACTTTTCAGACCTTCCAGGAATTGTTTTGCATGAAATGGCAAATTTTGCAGCATGAAATGGCAAATTTTGCAACACAAACCTTTATTTATTGCAGCATTTTTGCAGGACATTTTGTATTAACTGAAGGGTGTAAGATTGCCACATTGTAGGGAAGAGGCAGTGTGCAAGGCTATAAGAGAGCCAGGGTGTCATTATTATGTATCTTTTGTATTCATTTAATAGGAAGAGTCCCAGATGTCTCTGGATTGGCAGAACAGTTTTTGTTTTGGCTACATTGTTGGTTTAAAATGCACGCCTATTTAATAGTATTTACTAAATTGAGCATTATCAGTTGTAATGCTGCAACTATTCCCCTTCTATGTTCTCCAATCCCCCAAACACCCACACACCTCTCTTACCAACACACATCACACATCTCACCAACTCCCCATTACAACTTGCATTCCTGAACCTCTCACTCTGTCATACAAATACTTACGTGCTATGTCATACTGTCAAGTCACAATTTGCACTCCCCCGCCCGTGCCAAACTCCAAATCATACTCCCAACTCACACTCTACAATTCCTCCCGCAATATACAGTCCTTCATTCTTTTGTGCTGCTTCTGCATCTCGCATTCTTTCTCCCATTCTATCACACTCTTTACTCATCCTTTTTCCCAATCTGCAGCTCACTACCTCTTTCCGGCCAACCGCTTCCTCTCTGCTTTCTAGCTCACTGCTCCCCCTGACCACACGTTCCCTCTACTTTCTGTACTTCTGCTCGCTCTCAGATTTCTTGCCCACCGCATCACTGCTTCCTCTACTCTCTTGTGCACTGCTTCCTCATCTGACCCACTTCTCTTCCTCTGCTTTCTTGCCTATCACGTCACATCTCACCCATCACTCTCCATCCCTCCTTTCCCTCTCATAGCGTGACCGTTGACATTTTTTTTTAGATTTTGACCATGATCCCTAAAAAATGGGGCATTTAAAAATAGAGCCGAGGATATGCTATTTTTAGATAACCCATTTTTTGGAAATGAGCAGGTCACCTTATACTCAAAGGTGACCTGCGCATTTCCACGGGGCTGAGCTGTAGTTCAATTTGTGTGCTGGCCAGCTGCCTTGCATAGGGTTCTGGGTTGTTTGACCTAAGTGTAATTATTTGTGGTGGAACTGACCATAGTCAATTTTGTCGTGAATAGATTTGTACTTCAGCCAAACAACCCAAAATGTACCTTTCACCACCACCCCATTCCCATCCCCTCCCCTACTTAACTGCTTGGTCGCTGCCGCTTCCCCTACAACCCTGCTGTGTCCGATCCGTCCCTCTAACGCAGGTCGGATCTGACGCCGCAGGGTCCCTATTTAGGTTTTTTTTGTTTTTGTTTTCGGACCCCCACCTTCAATTTTGGGACACCCCTGCGAACCCCAGGCCCAAAAATACTGAACATGGTGAGCGGGCGACACCCCAGCAAACCCCCGCTCCACATGTTCAGTGTATTTATAAAAGTCAATCGAATGGTACTGGCAAAATAGGTCAAATTGTAGCATTCGATTGATTTTTGGCTGTCAAAACGGGTAGTACCTTGAATAGAAGCGCTCTCCCGACAGTGTTCTGCAAGCTCCCAGCGCCTTTTACAGTGACAGACCCTTCAGGGGCTTGCCATTGTAAAATGCGACCCAAAAAACGCATTTCTATCCTGTTTGAGGAACAGAAATGCATGCGACATAGCAGCGGTTCATACCTTAAATAAAATACGCGACAGGATCAATAAAGACCCTGTCATGCAGTGGCACGCCCCACCACCCGTGCGCGTAGGGTTGCCTACAATTTCTGCACATTTGAAAGTGCATCTTGCTTGGAAATGAGTGATGCACTTTTAAATTGGCAGAAACTCCCCCTGATTTGCTCAATGAGGCGAAAAAGGCCACCTGAATGGGTGCGCATATAATTTTATTAAAATGTGCCCATTCAGGTGTCCCTTGTGGATTGGGCTGCTTTTCTTTTTGGGTGCAAGTGATGAGATGTGTTGGCGCATTTCATTTCTTGCGTTAACATTTTTTGAGAATCTGGCACCCTGATTATATTTTGTTTTTAAACAGTAGTTTTGGCCATTTTTTCCGCAAAATCGCTATAAACTGGAGGGTCTGACTTTTATATGAAAAACTGGATAAGCATGATCAGAATTCTAATCCTTTATTGAAGCTGATTGGTGCGTGATCTTCATCAGCCGCATCCAATTTCTTTGTCACCGAACTACAAAGTTTCAGTATGGCTCATTTACGAACTCTGGGCCTAGACAGTAATATATTGGTAAATTTGCCAGACTGTGAAAAGATTGTTAAGGAGAAATCTCGCCAATGGGATTTGATTTCTAATATCGAGCAATTGCATCAACACACTCTATATACAGAATACTCATACCACAGTTTCCTAGGAAACATGCCATGTAGCTATTTAACAAAATGCTGCAGCATTAATTTAAAGCGATTTATATTATATTTGTGATTCAATATTCTTCCTACAAATTAATATATCAGCCACTGGAAAGATTCTCTCCTCCGAAATGACTTATGTAGATTTCGTAATCTCGAGAGTGAGACTGCCAGACATATATTGACGTCATGCACTGCTATGACTGAGAATTATAGGAGAGGATATGGTCCCTTTGTAAGTACAATAGAAAGCATTAGAGAAATAGACGCTCAATCTGTAGTTATAACTTCTGCTGCATTTGAAATTTGGAATAGGGCCACTAGCATTTAGGACAAATGAGATTGTTTTTTATTTATTTCGGGGGGTTGTATACATTGTATGCTACTTGTAACTGCATTGCAAATACTTACCACATATACGTAGATCATTTGCTCTTGTGCATTGTAGGTGATTGTTTCAACTGTTATTATCAAAATGACATTTAGTATTTCTTATTATGCTTTCTTTTAATATGCTTAAAGTTTATATGTAATTAAACTAATACACTAATAAAAATAAAAATCATGACCAATGCGCGAATAATCTAATAAGAGATTACCTTGTGACAACAACTTTAGAGATGAAAATAAAGGAATTGGGAGTAGAAACCGTTCCAAAATGGGTGGCAGAAAAAACAGCAGTAAGTGGCGGGACTAAGAAGGGAGAGTTACACTCCAACCGCTCACATAGATTTGATTAAGGAAATAAAAGTCCCCAACCTTGAAGTAATAACCAAAAGTGTAGAAATAAAAAAAGTCAAACAGATATTTAAAAACTGGTTCCAAAGTAAGAGCTGCCTTCTTTTACAGAGAGACAGTGAAGCAATGCTAGAATCTGTGCTGACTAAAAATAGCAAAAACCTCTGAACTCTCGTAAATCAAAATAAAGAAACACATGACCAAGCAATGCAAAATCCGATCCCAGAAGAAAACTGAGAGAAGCATTTTACATAGCTGTACAGTGCAGTTCCCTCAAAACAGAATGAGCAATCTAGTATGGAATGGGAGTTAGATATCTCAATAGAATCTTTGAAAACCATTATAAGAGCTGGGTCCAATTCCAGGGCAACTGGTCCAAATGGCCTACGCAACCTTATTCTGAAACAAGAAGTGACAGCATGGGCAAAGATACTCCACATCCTGTTTCAGAACCTTTTACAAAGTAAGATCATCCCTACAATATGCTCTTTGTCAATAAAAGTCCCCATTTACAAAAAGGGAGATCGTAGAGAACCACCAAATTACTGACCTATAGACCTCATGGAAATTGAGAGTAAGATCCTCTCTAGATGTCTCCTCAAAGAAACATAGGAGTGGTCGAGAGACCAAGGTATTTTATCAAAATTTCAAACTTTGGCATCCCAAAACACATCTTGGATATTCTTATCCAATTGCATAAAGACACGATAATCAAAGTAAGATTGAACAGCCGAGGGGATGCATCAGCTCCAATAGATACCTATTGTGGGCTGGGACAGGGGTGTGCTTTGGCGGCTGGGACAGGGGTGTGCTTTGGCGGCTGGGACAGGGGTGTGCTTTGGCGGCTGGGACAGGGGTGTGCTTTGGCGGCTGGGACAGGGATGTGCTTTGGCGGCATGCCTCTTCAATTTGTATCTGGCCGACTTATGGGAATTCCTAGGAAGAGATACTTTTATCTCCAACAAATTACAAGATGAGAGATGCTTCTGTGTTACCTACGCCAATGATATTTTACTTCTCGACAGAACACAGGTGGGGCTACAAAGACTCCTAATGAGATTCAAAGACTATGCCAAATTAAACAGGCTAACAATCAACCCAAAGAAATCCTGCATTATGAATTATAAAGGCGAAAGATACAAATTGAATTCATTCCGATGGGTCATGAATGGTCAACAAATTTGAGTTGTGAGAAATACTAAATATGTAGGTTTCTTACTGACAAGACCAAAAGAAACTAAGGTTTACAGAGAGGCCCATTAGTGGGGCAAATGTCGTACATTGCAAAAATATATTGTTGCTTCTCAGCCAGGCTGCTCTCCAGTTCTATCGTTCTAAAGTTATCCCTGTCCTGATGTATGGCCTAGACATTGTATTCCAGGATTGAGAATCTCAAATTGGAAAAACCTGAGTCTCAGATATGGAGAAAAGTGTTACGATTACCTAACTGTATCCCTATAACATTAATACGTTTTGAGTTGGGGTTGACGTCCTCCTTGGCCATTACTAAGTTGAGGATTGTTTTACTATTTCTCAAGATAGTGGTAAGCAGAGAAGACTCGATCTATAATACATTATTGAACGAAATGGAATGTGGTAGTGGGACGGGCCCTCTGGTAGAATTCAAGCGACAGTGCAAATGTATATTAGAGCTGGATGAGTTGTCCTTAGAAATACTGTGTGAAAATCCAGGTCAGCCCAAACAGAAAATGATGGAAAAAGATTGGATCACAACCTGTGATAAAAGGGCTCGATATAGCCTGAGTAGAGAAATAAATACTGAATGTAAAATGAAAGGAACACTGCAGAAAGACAGTCGATAGAGAGATATAGTTCTATGGTTTCGACTTAATACCCTCCCTATCAGAGATATTAAATGAATACGTGAAATCTAAAAAACAGCACATTGTCGACACTGTGGTATAGCGGTAGAAACCCTTAAACATTTAATGATCAATTGTGAAGCCCTCCAGAAGCTAAGCGAAGAGCTTTTCTCCCAATGTGTCCACTCCATAGACTCATTGAATTCAGAGTGCTTCTGGAGCTATATTTTACAAGGCTCTACCTCCTCCTTGCTGATTAGAGTAGTCCAGTTTCTGAAAAAGATTAATATTGTTGACTGAATGAATGAATGAGGAACTTGATGAATGAATGAATGTAAGGTTTCAAATAACACCAGTATGTAACAATGACTTTGAAATGTTATGATCAATTTCGTGAATGTGTGTTTTTAATGATTGTTAAGATAGATAACTGTAAGAATATTGTCTTTTGAGTAAAATGTAAAAGATTTGAAATAAACCATTTTGTACAGTAAAAACAAAAAAACATGGAAGTGTTCTAAATATATGCTGTCCTTTTCTTTCCTGCAGAAGATGGCTCTTGCAGAAGAAGTCTGTGTGCAGTCTCCAGGCACCTCCAGCACCGTTTGGAGATGCCGCATTGCCCAGAGCTGCTGAAATGAGGACGAGCCCTGGACTCCCCACCCCCTGCAGATTGGACAGAATTCTAAAAGCACAGACAGTGCAGGTGTGGGCCAGTCTTCACTGCAGCACGAGCATGGAGCGGCCGAGGCGGTTCTGGCTCAGAGGAGCCTGTGCATGGCATGAGGCACGGGAGAGGATGATCCCGGGTGATGTGGACACACTTTCTATAAAGACCCATGCAGAACATGGCAAGAAGTGTGGTACGATGTCCCACAGTACCCGCTCCCTTCCCATTAAAAGTATGGGGGTCCAGGTGGGAAGTGCTAGTATGGTCAATTGAGAAAATAAGAAGCTTGAATACAGAGGTTGACCATACCTGGCTCTTTAAAGCACTGATGAAGACCTCTCTCATCTGTGGTTGGGGGGTCCAGGAAGAACTTGCATCAAAGACTGCGAGAGGGTCATTCCCCTGAACCTCTCACCACACAGGAGGGAGCAGGAACTTTCACAACCCCAGCAGCTCTGCCCTCGTGTGATGGATGAACCTTTGGACAGAACCATGTTTTCAGTATTTATTACAATGCACAAGAGAAAGGGAAAAGGTCCAACAAAACCTCAACCTCACACTGTCCACCCAGCTTCCTGGGACTTTCAGAAGGAGGAACAGGGTAGGATTGGATGAGGGCCTGCGCACCTTCCCACTCCATGGACTGGACTCCATTAATGTTTACAAAGTACCTAGCTATCGTGACAACCAGACACATGCGCTGACCCGCAACCTGTCCAGGGTGTGTCGAAGAGAGGCTGCAAGGGTTGGACCGGCAACTTTGGTTAAGACCAGAATTCTCCCCTCCCCAGCTTCTGTTAAATGGTTTGAAGAAGAAAATCTTATTTTGAGAGAAATAAAGAAGCACTTATTTAAAAAAAAGAACAAGTGTGAAATTGTTATTCATTTTCAACACCAGGGGCCAGTAAAATATTCAAATATTCAAAATCAACTCACTCAAAGAAAGGCACATGTACTCACAGTAGTGAGTACTGCACTCCTAGTTTGGAATGCCCTTTCCTCTATACTTCTGTGAGTTCCTGCTGTGCAGGAACGGGACCGCAGCCTTAGCAAGCATAGCATGCACTTCCCCTTTAGGAATGTTCACCTGGAGTCAGGCTGCACAAGTAGAGCATGGCCACACCCTAGTTTCCGCCCCCACGTTCCTTCCTCTCATTCCCTTAGCCACAGAGAGGAGCAACTGCAGAATTTGGGGGAAGGGTGTAGGGCGAATGGAGACAAGGTGACCCCAGATTAGCAGTACAGTACTCACTACGGTGAGTAACTTTTCCCTACGTTCCGTCTCCTTTTCTCCATACTTACAGCAGAGTACCAAGCCTCACTACCCCACGGAGGAGGTGCCTATACGGTTGCAAACATGTTCCTTAGAAATGCCTGTCCAAATTAAGCACCAGCCCTGGAACTGCTGTCAATAGCATAGTGTTTGCAAGAAGGTGATGGAGATGAACATGTGGCCACTATGCCAAAGACCTCCCATGGCACAGGACTCTAAAGGCCACCACTGTGCTCTTTGCTCTTGTTAAAGGGCCTTGAAGGCTCTTCGTGGGGCTCTGAAAGACAAGGCAGTGCATGATACTTTCCACCTGTCTATTGACCGCCCAGCGTGGCCCCACCAAAGGTTACAAAAGTGGGAGTCCCCTGGAGACAGAACCACAGAGAGCTACAAACATCTAAACAGTGTAAGACCCGGACAGCTCCAGCCTGAGGATCTGGAAAAAAACACTGTCAACATAATCTCTTGATTTATATGGACCTCCAAAACCACCTTTGCAAGTTGTGAAGGGTGAGTTTGTAACAATGTACTGCTAGAGCACACAGCTCCACTGACCTGATGCCCCCCTTCTAGTTATATAAAAACATGGAGACCACAATGTCCTTGAGAACAAGTACCCCAAAGTTCATCACCACAGGTAGGAAAGACTGAAGAGCGAGAAGAGAAAGACCAATTTGAGCTCCAAAATGTTTAGATGCTCCACTGACTCTCCTCCCATTTGTAGAGGATTCGGAGTAAACCCATGGTAGTTCCCATCTGGACAGAGGCCCATCTGTTGTCCATGTGAGCTGATATGGGAGGGTGGTCCTGAGAGGCAGTCCCTATCACAAGATTCCACCTGTCCGTCCACCCGAGGGAGAAGGTCCTGTTGGACCTATTCTGGGGTGGGGTGGCTTTGTCGAGCAGGTTCTTTGACTGATCCCAAAAGCTGGTATATGAAGCTGTGAGCGGCACATACCAAAGCCTGGCCAGAACACAGGAAGTCACAAGAACCAATAAGTGCTGGAACCACCAGACCGTTAACTGAGCAGGGGACAGAAAAAAACACCACTGGCCGCAGCCCATTCTGTCTTCCATTGAAAAGACTCCGCCTGAAACTGAATCCCGCAGGAAACCTGTGAACTTCAGTTTCTGAGTAGGTGCGTCACAGACGGCCACATAGCACAAATCCAAGTGATTTGCCCGCTGCTGGAACTACCGCGGGCAAAACCTTTGCATGAGAAAGGTGCAAACTACCAAAAGTTTGCACCTTTCTCATGCGAACACACATACATTCTCACACCCACACACACAACACCCCATAACACCCCCCACCCACACCCTCAGCACACCCCCACCCACACCTCCAACATGAAAAAAACCCACTTACCTTCATCTTCATGCTGGGTTCCTGCAGCGCCAGTTCCCTTTCACTTCCGTGATCGGGAACCGGCGCTGTACGGTCCTTTCCCTTTCTTTTATTTTTTAACAGAAGGCTGCAGGGGTGTCCCCCGCAGTCCCTGCTCAATATACCATGAAATGCAGTGAACAGGGCAATGCGGAGGATACCCCCACGGCCCCTGTCTTTCTTTTCAATGCTACCACCAAAGGTTCGAACTTTTGGTGTTCGAACCTTTGGTGGTAGCATTTTTAGAACTGTTGGTCATTGCGACCATTTGTTTACGATAAAATCGTCCTATACCCATAGCACGCCCACTCCGGGAAAAACTGTTCAAGGGGTATTCGTTTTTCTTTCACAGGCTTTAAGGCTCCTCCCCCCACGCCCTCCCACAAAGGGCACAAGACAATGGTGATCCACTGGGGTGTCACACTGAGGAGCGCAACAAACAACTAAAACAGTGGGGCTATGTGATGGATGGGGCCAAAGAGTGTGTTACGCATATTCACCAATATTGCAGGCCAGCCAAGCTTCTCAAGAGAGCAACGCAGACAAAGAAAAGTATAACAAGAACTATGTGACACACCATGCAACGAAAACACACAGTAAGGTGCAGAGCGCTAGCCACTCAAGTTAGCACAGACTATGCAATGGAAGGAATCTCAAATGGGATCACTTGGACTAACATTTAGATAGTAGCAAGGGGGAGTATAAGGCCCAGGTTTAACATAACATGATGATGGCAATTCGGTTTCTGAAAATCAGAACTGCTGATATGAACAGGGTTCCATGCCAATATGCCGGGAAAAGAAATGACTCAGAGGTTGTGATTACTGCAAAATGATACTTCTATTTTTTTGTTTTAATTCGGGCGATGGTGCCCTTTAATGCCCCCATCCCCCACTCCCCCACTTTGCTGCTACCCCTACCTCAAACCCTTCCCCACCCTCTTTTTAGCCCTTAACGCACAACTACATATATATATATTCACTAACAAAAACATTGTTAAAGGGACGTTATGGTTAAGTTGCACTAGCAAAAACCTATGAAATTCAATGGAAAAACATTGTCACAGGGGCGTTATGGTTACAGGTAAAACTGAAAAAAAATCTGGATTTCGACAGTTATAGTGAGCTACGCAACCATAACTCGTGCCACCAGTGTACACTGTAAGGACTAACACCCATGACATCAAAGATGCCATAACAAATCTCCTTCATCACATGTGCATTTAGTTTTAATAGGAAGCCTCCTCAAGGGATTGGTATTGTAATGGTGGCAGAAAACTATCAAAGATTATTGGAGGAACTATCATGAGAGAAGTAGGTCATGGAGGAATGCATTGCTATACACACCATTGCACACTTCTTCACTGTACATGAAGGAACTCATGTGCAAACATAGCCCTTGTCAGCACCATGCCTCACGGCAGTGTAACCTTCAAAATCTTTCCATGTTACATAGTGAAATCATGAATGCATTCGTTTTAGAGTGTTGTGTACTGTGAAACAAGTAAGAAGTAGATACCATTGCCTTTATAAGTACAGAATTGCACTACTGCACAGAAACCATGAAGACACCACAATGCATACAAACATCACCATATACAAGGGAATTAAAATAAGCTAAAAAGGAGCAGTATTACCAGAGACTGTTCATAACATAACTGATTATCTACGTGCACAGAAACCAGTGCTGTGGTATACGCTTTCCTCTTCCCCTATGTGTATATGTATCATATGATGATGTGAGTGAACCGTAAGGAAAGTATCTTAAGAACATATGAAAAGTGTGCCGTACACAAATGTAGAACCTTTTGAATTGTTTGTTCCTGATTGTCGGCGAAGAAAAGCACCTGGCCTACTTACGGCAGTGAACAAAACAGAGGGAGACACACATGTGATGTCATCAGTGCACACTGGTGGCACGAGTTATGGTTGCTTAGTTTACCATAACTGTTGAGTTTCGTTTTTTTTCTCGGTTTTATCTGTAACCATAACGTCCCTGTAACAACGTTTTTCCATTGAATTTCATAGGTTTTTGCTAATGCAACCTAACCAGAACGTCCCTTTAACAATGTTTTTGTAAGTGAATTCCATAGGTTTTTAGTAGGGCACTGTAAGCAGAACGTTCCTTTAGCATAGCGTTTTCTGTAAAGAGGATGGGTATTTGGTACAGCAACATAACCATAACGTCCCGTTAACAACGGTTTGTTACTGATTCCTTAGCTGCCCTCATGATAAACGCGTGGAAAGGGCAAATTGTCTGGTGTATGTATCCATTTGCGCTACCCCTTACTTTTCTGAATAGTGTTGGTGTATCGTAGCAATTACAGGTGTACATAGTTAATGGTATTTAGTGTGTCAGTAGGCTCTCTTTTAGTGTTAACAGTGCATGATAAATCTGTGCCGCATAGTACTGGCCGAAATGACTACAGATGAGCAATATGGACATTTCCTAGGGAGACTGCACCTGGTTGGCGTATGTGCAATCACACTGCAAGTATCCGTAGGACTCCATTAGTGACCCCTTGTCCGCATCTTCGAATACACTTTTAAGTAGTTGTGGAAGCGCACGTGTTTCCGTTCCACACCTAGACCCATGCATATGTCATCCACTGTTTGCTGGTAACACCGCCCCTGTCGCCAGCCCTACGGATTCATGCAGTAGGCTACAGCTTTTAAAGAACTGCTGCCGACTTTGTGGGTGGCTCTGCAAACTTACCAATGTGTGGTTAAAGCACTCCTAACTGTATAACGGCCACTGGTAAACAAGGAACAGCAACCTGCAGTCTCACATGGGTGTGTTAAATGTCGCATTTCTTTGATTTATCTGCTGCTTGCCTTTCCATGACCGGTGAAACGGATAAATTTTGTCTGCACTGAGCAGTGTGACAGAAAGTGTCAAGAGGTCGCCTGCTGGTCGTACAGTTGAAGAAAACATGTAACTGCAGGTGGGGCATTTTGTAGTAAGTCTGCAAAATGGCAAAGCTGGTGCACCTTCCTCACGCACATACTAGTGCATGTAAAGGCAAGTAAGGAAACAGCAGAATATGCAGAGCGCATACAACCTTAGTGGTGGTTAGAAAAGCGCTGTAGCTCCATGGGTCGCACAGAATAAATGGCTTCCTGCTGCACGTAATGAAGCTGTGTTTGGCGTTGTTGTAAACATTTTTGTATTCCACAATGTATATATGTATATCCGTGAATGCTACCCCTAACACTAATGGCGTAGCATAAACTGTTTGTACTGCATGTCACAACAACTGAAATGAAAGCACAAGGGACCAGTGGGCAGGCTACCGCCCTTCCAACAATTATGTAGGGTACTTTCATGTACAGCATTTGCCACATCTGCTGCGGACAACAAGACGGACACTCCTGTAGGGCAGTGGAGCGAGAAAAGGACATTGTATTGTTCTTATACTGCAACGTGCTACTGTGCAGAGGGAAAGTACTTGGAAGTGTGTGGGAACGGTCCTTAAGGGAGCATTACAATGACTGCCGCCTATGTAGGTGAGGGCACCCAATAATTCTGCCTCCTGGCATGTCCCTTATAGTATCCATACAGGTGCTTTCCTGCCGTTCCTTCTGTGGCGTGTGTGAGAACACCATAATAAATGAAAATGAACTGGGAAAGGAAAAAAGGTAAATAAAGAAGGCACCTTTCATAGATCAACAACTGAATTGCCAATGCATGCATGCAGGGCGGGAGCCGTGGCAGTGTGCTAAACAATGTAGTTCAATCGGTTAGAAAGGGGTTCGCTGTACAAAGAGGTATCTTTACGTGTTGCAGACCGTTTTCAAGAGAGTCAGTGCGCAACACGTACTACAAAAAAATATCACTACTTTCAAGGGCACCAAGCCAATTTATATGGGGTGTGCAGAAATCGGGATGGCTGGCATAGTAAGATGAACGTTATAGCTGGGGAAAAGTATTTGTGCTGTGAAACATCATATTCCCATGGGCGAAGTATGCCATAGGCACATGTCGAACAAAGGCACAAATGCACTTCTTTGCAATGTACCACGCTGTCTGCATTCATGGCCCAAATAGAAAATGACGCTGCCACATCAGTGGTTGCATATTGCGATAGAAACATATGCAAGAGATCGGAAACATACGCATGAACTGGGCAAATGCCTCCTTCATCGCAAACGGCACTGAAACTCGTGTAACATGCTGTGCAATTTTCCCTACATAATAAACAAAAATAATATCGGCATGATTGCGTGTCACCAAAGTGTCACACATAGAAACCAAAATCAGGCACTTCATTGTAGTTACTCCATAGCACTACACATACACATGATAGATTGCAAAATGAGTAGACACTGCACAGTGTTTTCCATTCACTTTCAGTCAATGTATGTCGGAATCCCCTAAAACCCGCACGCGGTGCCTCGTGAAACACACAGCCATAACCACACCCTCTGTATTTCTGTCGACAAATACACTGTGTAGCACAGTCTGTCAGTACACACCACACCCACAAACTTTATTGCCCAATCCCGTAGCCTCTGCTAACACGTGCCACCCTGCAACTATTGTGATATTCGCTGACTGTGCTCATGCGGGCGTGGTGGAATAACTTTCAACCAGGGGAGCGGACGTCGTTAGTTGTGGTGGCTCTTAAAAGATCCTTTGGTTTTTTTTTGGTTTTTTTTAAAGTGCTTCTATAGAAACACTTTTTTGCGGTTTTCATACGTAAATGTGTGTTTTCAATGTCAGCTCACATTCTTAGGGGTCTTTAG
This sequence comes from Ambystoma mexicanum, assembly GCF_040938575.1. Classification (NCBI taxonomy): domain Eukaryota; kingdom Metazoa; phylum Chordata; class Amphibia; order Caudata; family Ambystomatidae; genus Ambystoma; species Ambystoma mexicanum. Next base: position 32,817,191 of record NC_090931.1, read on the forward strand.
TGCAGTTTGTAGATTGTGAAACAACATTTCATTGCCACTGGGCGACAAAGACATGCCATTTGCCTTGAAAAGGTGTATGTATCACGAACCGATGTTCTCATTCTCACAGGAGAACATCCAGCAGCACTCAAGAAGTCACACATGCTTCTGTTGATCAGACCCCTTCCGACCTCTGGCTTGTGACAGGAATCATTGGAATACTTCCACACTAGTGTTGGGAGTATACATGAGAAAAGCACCTTGGCAGTAGGAAAAATGTGCTGCACTGCTTTCACCATAATCTTGAATTGACGGAACACACAGGACCAAGGCATGTAACCCATAAAGAAGGCTCCAAAGTCACGATCACAAAATGTACAGTTGCCGAAGAGGCGACGGGTCGACATTGTACAAGCAGTCCACCGAAACAGCACGATTCGACACTACACCACAAAACGTCCACTCCCTCCAAACCGAAATTGCCAGACAAGTCTTCTTGGAGGGCATACACGCACAGATCTTTCACAAAGCCATCGCCCACGACAAAAACTGTGCGTCTTGCCATGTTTGCCAGCCGCAGTACAAGTAATGGAAAAAGTGAATGCCGCCATTTCCTGTGATGCACACCCAGAGCACCTGATCGGCCAAAGGCCATAGTGTCATTCCCATTGGCCACCATGGTGAGAAGCGCAAAATGTGCCACTTGCCTTTCCCCAATGACCGCGACGGCTGCACCCCGGTGAAGCAGGAGGACTCCTTCTCCCTATTGGTGCTCTTTCCTGTGACGTACACCCTGAGCACCTGATTGGCCAAAGGCCATAGTCCCATTTCGATTGGCTAGTATGCTGAGAAGCACAGAATGTGGCACGTGCCTTTCTCCAAGTACTACGAGGGCCACGCCCCAGTAAAGCAGGAGGAGTCCTTCTTCCTATTGGCACGCTTTCCTGTGATGCACACCCTCAGCACCACCTGATAGGACAATCGCTACAGTCCCATTTCTATAGGCCAGCATGGTGAGAAGCGCTGATTGTGGCACGTGCGGGTCCCCAAGTACGTCGAGGGCCAGGCCCGAGGGAAGCAGGAGTCCCTCTTCCTATTGCCACACACCCTAAGCATCTGATTGGACAATCCCCACAGTTCCATTTTTGTGGCCGCCACCTGCAAAATCCCCGGATGTGGCTTTCGTGCTGCGTGCGGGTGTGGGGGAATAACTTGCAACCAGGGTAGGGGGAGTTCGTGCTAAGGGGTGACTCTGTTGTTTTCTTGTTGTTGTTGTTTAGATGCTTCTACAGAAACACTTTTTCGATTTTTATTAGCCTTTGTCTTTTCTTGTGCTCACATTAGTACAGTAAACTCTTCAGTGCATCCTGTAGACGAGCAAACAAAACTGCATTGCCAATGGGTGACAACAAAATGGCATTTTCTTGGAAAAACTCTGCATTTCCACAACTAAGGAGGTCATTGTTGCAGAAGAACATTCCATGAACGGACAAAAAAGTATACATGCTTCTGTTGATGAGACACCTTCCTGCGTCTGGCTCGGAACAACATCCATGAGCAGTGGGCCATACTCTTTGTGGTATTATGGATGAGAAAAGCACCTTGGCGGTGGGAAAAACTGTCCTTACGACATCCAGCAATCTCCTCAGTCTACGGAACAAATCTAAGCAAGCCAGGTAACCCATATGCATGCCGCCGTAATGGATCACGATAACATCTACTAATGGAAAAGTGGAGAGGTCTTTGCAAAGTGCATGCATATCGGTGAATTTGCACTCATACACAGCGTTCCACAATGTGTCCACTCCTTCCAAAACAAAATTGCAGTCAAAGTGTCTTTGCAGGGCATAGTTGTGCAGATCTATGACAAAGGGATCACCTACAGTCAACACAATGCATTTCGCCATGTCAGCCACCCTCAGTACACAGAGTATAATGTACAACAGTTTCACCTCCCCTTCCTGTTAACCACACCCACACTACCTGATTGGCTAATCCCCACACTGCCATGGCAATTGGGCAAGGTGGTGTAAAGGGCAAATTTTGGCACGTGCACCTCCCAAAGTAGCATGAGGGCTGCACCCCTGTAAAGCTGGAGCAGTCCTTCTTCCCTTTGCACGATCTTCTCTGCAGCTCTACTTCATTGCGTTACGCGTAAATCGGTACACACGCATCCACCAATCGCATCGAGGCCGCCATCATCCAACACTGTCACTCCTGTACATCACTTGAAATGTGCCGTTACACATTTACAGTACAAATGTCGTGCCATTCCAAAGTTCAATGAAAGTATGCACGATTTCTCCATCTGCATACATCCACATAGCCACCCAGGATGTGGCACGTGTAATCCTGAAACTACAGTGTAATCCACTACCTTTTCGTGATAGCGAGGGGGGTAAACAATATCAAACTGGGTAGGGGATTCAGTCTTCCATCATAGATGTATAAAAGTTTTTTTTTTTTTTGACGTGCGTGCAAGCAACTTTTTTTGTATTTTCTATTTATATGCGTTTCTGTTTGCCTCTCTTCACATTTTTACCACATTCTGGTCAATGCTTCTTGCACAGTGTAAAAGAAAACGGCATTGCCAATGGTGCTCAAATAAATGCAATTTCTATGGAACCACTGCATATTTTGCGACCTCATGATCTCATAGTGGGTGGAGAACATGCCAGCAGTCTGCATAAACTCACGCATAATTCTGTTTATCGCACACCTTCCGACCTCTGGCTGGGGACAAATTACACAGTCATGGACCCATACTCCTCTTGGTGTTATGCATGAGAAAATGACCTTGGCAGTAGGAAAAATACGCATCACTGCGGTCAGCAACCTCTTCAGGTGACGGATTAATCGTCCACACAACGGCCCTCATTACGAGTTCGGAAGGCCCAGTAATTCCTCCCTCCAAGGACCCGGACACGGTCCTTCCCCATTCCCATTTCAGCCCCCATAGGGCTGAATGGGAATGGGAGAGGGAGCAAACAATGGGCCATTACGAGATGGCCCGTTGTTTGCTCCCTCCTCCCCTCGCGGGACCCGGTAAGCACGCCTGGTTTTCCCAGGTGTGCTTACCATGTCCCGCGAGGGGAACTCGTAATGCGGCGGTACGGGGTGAACGGCGCCGGCACCTTTTACGGCGCCGTTCACTCCGTACCGCCAGGGTTGTAATGAGGCCCAACATCTAACCCAAATGTAGACTTCCATAGTGAACCACGACAAAGTCAACATTTGTGACCGACACCACATATCTGCAAAAGCAAACCATTCTGTCGAAAATGCAGTCACCCTGACAGGCCCAGAAAGCGTCCACTTCTTCCAATCCAAAATTACCAGCAATGCCTTCTTGCACACAACACCTGTGCAGATGGCGCAGAAAGATATCATCGACGATAAGCACTGTGCGTCGCTCCATCTCGACCACCCTCATGACACAGTATTTGGACAAAATGGTACCACCCCTTCCTGTAAACCAAGTCCTAATTGCCTATTTCCCACAATTCCATTTGACTTTCCACCCTGCTCATAAAGGCAGGATGTGCACGTGCGCTTTCCCATCTACAGTGAGGGTCACGGCCCAGTAAAGCTCAGACAATACTTCTCCCCTTTGCACGGTCACTTTTTGCAGCACTCCCCCATTGGGTGCTGTCAAATTTTCAAACACGCATGCAGCAATCACATACAAAACCTCTGCATTGCACACCGTCATTTCTATACACACTCCATGTTTACCGTAAAACACTCTCAGTACACGTTCTGTTTGATTGCAAAGCCCCTCCACCAGAAACTTCTGCTAAATAATGCATGATTGCAGCATCCACAGACATCCTAAGATGCACCCACCACACCTTTGGCCATGCACACAGCATTGCAGCCCTTTCCACACCCACCACAACACTATACATCCAAGCAAGCGACCATTTGGGCACCTAACATTATGGACAAATGTAACATACGTAGCAGCACTTCTACCCAACTCCCCCACACCATAAAACACCCATTCACGAAAACGTGTCTCAATTAGCAGAATCCACAAACATACCACAGCCTGCACCACCCCTACACACTGCCATTCACAAAGTAATGTGTCACTGGCAACCTATACACAATAGCTTCACAACATTGGGCCTACTTCAATAAATCTGCACACAGCAGAGTAACCAACCACATATAAGCTGCACTTCAACCATACCCACTTCCAAACTCACATTGCGTACACACTGTACCCCATGGCCATACTACACAACTTCTCACTGCACCATCTCCTACCGTACACCAAATACTGTAGCATGTTGCAACTATCACCACAACCATGGAATACAAAATACACGCTTCACAACTCACTTGTGGTGCTGTAGCACGTCGACAATGTGCTCCACACCCATTCTCCAAAGATCACCACCCTATGCCTCATGCACTGTCAAACCTGTATTGCTCCAGTGGGTATGCTCCTTGCACACCTTCTCTGCACCGTAATGCAACCATGCATGTCAGCATGTCACCAACTACGACTGTGCACATACGCACACTAACAGCAGCACTCCTAACCAACCTCCACACCACAAAGGACATGCACAGCATTACATGCAACAGTTACCATAATGTATAAACATTACACTGTCTCCGACACCCCTATGCCCTTTCATTCACATACTATTGTCTTACCCACTTCCACTCAGAAAGTATTGTGTCACTGCCAATTTAACCACAAAATGTTTACAACATTGCCCATACTGCAAGCATTGTGCACACAGCACACTATCCAAGCACATATAAGCTGCCCTTCAACCATACCCTCTACCTTACTGACAGTATGCAAACACTGCAGCCAGTGCCCACCCTGCGTGACTGCAGCATCTCCAACCACAGCGCACCACCATGGACCTATGCACCAACAAATTGCAACAGTTACCATAATGTACAAACAAAACACTATCTCCTGCATCCCTGTGCACTTTCAATCACATACTATGGGCATACCCACTACCATTCACAAAGTATTGTTCCACTGCCAACTTACCCACAAGCTGTTTGCAACAGTGGCCTATAACAGCTTAAATGTGCTCCACACCCATTCCTTACCTGTCACCACCCTCTAACTGATGCACAATAAAAAATGCATTACTGCCGTGGGTGTCCTCAAGGCCTAGGCTCTTAAGTGCATGTCTTATGGCCTACGGCCTTCGGCTATGCACCCAACAGTCTAGGCCTTGAACACACCCACTGCAACGTAATACCACCATGCATGTCACCATGTCAGCAACTACGACAACCCACATACACACCACTGCCACCAGCACTCCTACCCAACCTGTACAACGCCAAATTGCAACAGTTAATATAACGCCCATGTGGGCAGCTAACATTCTGCACAAACGTAACATACGTAAGTAGCGGCTCTTAACCCCAACTCCCCACACCATAAAACAGCAATTCACAAAAACGGGTAGCAAATTAGCAGAATCCACAAACATACCACAGCCTCCACCACCCCTACCCACAGCCATTCACAAAGTATTGTGTCACTAACCACAACATTTTCACAACATTGGGCCTACTTCAACAAATCAGCACACAGCATAGGCCTTGAACACACCCACAGCAACGTAATGCTACCATGCATATCACCATGTCACCAACTACGACCATCTACATACACACTACTGCCACCAGCACTCCTACCCAATCTGTGCACCACCATGCAGCTATGCAGCAACAAATTGCAACAGTTAACATAATGTACAAAGAAAACACTCTCTCCTGCACCACTCTGCACTTTCATTCACATACTATGGGCACACTCACTTTCATTCACAAAGTACTGTGTCACAGCTAACCTACCCACATTCTGTTCGCAACACTGGCCTTACTGCAATCAATCTGCATACACCACACTATGCAAGCACCACCCTCTACCGAATGCAGAGTCAAACATGCGTTCCTGCGGTGGGCATGTTGAAGCCCTATGCTCTTGAGTGCATGCCTTACACCCTAGGGCCTATGGCCTTCGACCATGCACCCAATAGTCTAATCCTTCCACCGATCCACTGCACCTTAATTCACCCATGCATGCCAGCATGTGCCAACTACCACATTCCATCCGCAGCGCACAGCCACCTGCGCTCCCACCCAACCTATGTCATGTGCAATTCAGTCTCCTTCTGCAATTGACCTGCCACCACTCACCACGAAAAGAGGTCGCTGCAAACAGCTTGTGGCAGAAGCTATGTGGCAGTTACGACAGCTGCCTCCAATCACCACACAAAGTACTTGCCTACATATGTCACATGAACCACTTTTCACATCCCCATCCATTCCCTCCCTTATTGCCACCAACATATTCCGTATGGTACAGTTTCCAGACCCTTCCGCCGCCGCACTATCCTCCGATACACCATGGCATCTTTCCCAAAAAATGTTGATGTACACCACACTTCCCTCCAGCCAACCACCAGCCGTGTCCAAACTTCTCCGACAGCACGCCGTACCGCAAGCCCATGACACTTCTGTCTGCGGAGCGAACTGGGAAATGGGTCCGCGGAGCAGTCCCAGATATCAGTAATTTTTTGGGGCGTGCATTTTAGTTCTTTGCAACAAAAGTACTGGTCGGATTTCCACCAAACACACGAAAGCACGCTTTTTTACCCAAGCCCCCGCCCCTGCCACAAATTTGGTATGTAGCCATGTGCAAAGTTTTTCCCCATTCAGTCTATGTAAAAAAAAAAAAAATGGGACCCCTCCTATAACCTTGGCTATCCCGCACGAAACCTTGCCCAACTTGGCAACAAAATTCAGACCTGGCCATATACTTTTTTTGCAAAGTTTGGTGAGGATTCGTCCATGGGGAGCAAAGTTATAAGCCGGTGAAAAAGTGTTCTTCCTACGAGTTTAGCAACTTAACCATAACTACACGATCGCTACCGCGGGCCGTGTGATATATTTTTCGAAGTAATCACTTCGAAGTAAATTACTTCAAAGTAATTTCCAAAGTTGAAACCGTGGGATACCGTGAACACCTTTTGTAAAATGCTCCATGCCAAAATTATAGGACACACAGGTGCCTTTGCTGAAACTGCCTCCCAAGCCTTCAGCATCAGCTCTCATAGGCTACAAAGCATGTTAAAAGGTCACATGTGCATTCCTGACAGCTGCTGGAACCCAAACTTTCTGCAGGTAGAGGTGGCTTTTTAAATGTGTACACCTCTGATCTAAATCATGATAATCATGTAACCTAGTCACCCCAGTGGCATGTACAACTGTAAATAAAAGCCATGCCCAGTTGTGGCAAGGTGTCTACTACAATCACACACGTGTACACTATCAGCAATTTCATATCACACTACTGTCACCTCTGTGAGCAGGGTCCACATATGACTGGACTGTTGTATATCAGTGTCTGGTCTGTCTCCAGAGCTACCATGCGAAACAAGAAACAGGATGATGCCTTTTGATCGTCCTGCATGAACAGTAACCCCTTCAGGGCACACGAAGGCTCACCAGGAGATCCCATTGGAGTCAGTGATTCAAAGGCAGCACCGAAAACACCACCACACACACAGCAGGGTGCTGACCACTGGAGTACCTTTGCAGACAGCAGACATGGTAAGGAGGCAGAATTAGAGTGGTCAGAAGGGAGAAGTGGGCTTAGAAAGGGGTTCCATCATCTTGGTTATGGCTCAGGCTCTCTACCTCTTCCTGGCCCGACTCCCCCACCCCCCATTTTCTGGAGGCCAGGCACTCGGAGTGTGATGTCAGCGGTCAAAGGGGACTAGTTCCAACAGTCTCACTTGACCTCTCCCCACAGGCTTGCTTTCGACCAATCCTCTTTGACATTTGGCTTTTATAAGGAAGGGGCACCTCTTCCTGCTGTGACTCATTGTTGGCCTCCTACAAGGACAAGAACAATTCGCTGGAACTGTCAGGAGCACAGCCTGCCATAGAGGTGAAAACAGAAGGCTTCTGAGGCAGAGGCAAGCTTGGCCCCTTAACCATCGCAAGGGAACAGAGCAATGCTATGCCAAGGGTTGGGATGCTAGTGAGGATATCCCGATAGAGGGTGGGCATGAGTGTGTGAACATGCCAGTGAGTGCAGACTGGAGGAGCCTAGTGCCTGTGTGCGAGCCTGCCTCTGGACCTAGGCGGGGCCCTCTGCCCTTACTCCCCTTTGCGATGATTCTGCTCCATTGCCTGATAGCGCCTCCATCCTGCAGGCGTGGGTGGAGTTGGCATGCATGGGAAGAGGTAGGTCAGTGATGAGTCAAAGGGATGCAGGGTTGTCCTGTTTTCAATTCCCCTGTCCCAGCAGGTATTCTGATAGGTTGACGTGATAGGACTCAAGATAAACACAATTGATATGAGCTCAGACATCAGACACGGCGTGACACACCTGGTGGTCCTAACGTAGAAGACACTGTCGCTAACCTGACCCTTTATCTGTGTCCTTAGTTATGCTGCTGAGGTTTCTGGCAGTCATGGTGACGTGCTGGCCTTTTGCCCATCTCCTCTGCCCACCTAGTGGCAATCATCATCCGTTGCTCGTCCTCCCTGCACTCTACTAGTGACAGGCTTCTGGACTGATGCTGCTCGCGTTTGCAGTAATTATTTGAATTCATAAGCACTTACACCAAAGCACTGTGCAGGATCACAACAAAATCTTCCACACACAATACACGAGACAGGAGAAGGGCAACCCGGATGATGTCATCTGTTCAACGCACCCCCGTCTCTAAAAATGCAAGTTATTAGAGGTTCTGAAGAAGCAAAAGCGGAGGCCGGGGAGAAAGTAATAAAGTAAGAGCATTCAACCGTTTTGGGAGTGAAAACAGCCTCGAGCGTAGTAGAGTGGGGGAGGAGGGCGGCTGGTAGAGAGAAATAAAGATGAATGAGGGCAGAGTACACAAGGCAAGGCCATGAGGACATTATGTGTTATTTATGTAGCACTTTTATCCAAAGCGTTTTACATAGCACATATTTAAATACCTTATTATTACCCAATCTAAATTGGTACTCACTTTATCAACCTCGGAAGGATGAAAGGCTGAGTCGACCATGCTGGGATTTGAACCTGCGACCTGCAGATCGAACAGAGATCACGGCAACAAGTGATTAACCTGCTGAGCTATTTTACCGGCTGATAAAAGGCATGAATGCCGTCAGAGGAGCTACAGGAGTAGGGTATGGGAACAGGGAGGAAGCACAATCCAAAAGTGAACAGCGGAGTTAAAAATGGAGTGAAGTAGAGAGAGAGCACGGCTCAGAATGGCCAAGAAGAAGTGAAGAGCAATAGTCCAGACGGTAGAGAAATCAGTACAACAAGAGCCTTAGGGGCAGAAACTGTGAGAAGTCTTAGTTACTTACGTATAACTTTATTTCTCCAGCATTGATATCTTTCACAGATTCAAATGATTGAATATTCTCCATCGTCAGACTGGGAATCAACTGTAATTTTTAAATTTTTTATTACAAATCAATGAACATTGCTAATGAAGCATGAAGGGATTACACTTTTCCAGCCCCTCCACCTCACGTTGGTCCTTTTCTACTCAGCCAATAAGGTGGCTGGGTTTAAACCTGACCCCAGGCAGCCATGTTCAGATTTTAAGTATTTTAATATGTACACTACTAAACTGATGATTGACTGTATCTTCAGCAGCCTCACCGGGGAGGGGCGGGCGCATGTGTATCTATGAAAGATACCAATGCTGAAGAAATACAGTTGCAGGTAAGTAACCGTGAGAAACCAGAAGGTGTCTCATCTGCTAGTCAGTGGGGATCTGTCATTCAGGTGGCCAGGATACAGCCATCGCTTTTGGATCCAGTTCCTGGGGGTGGGCAAGTGCGGTGAGGATCACCTAGATGAGGTGTCCTTGGGGAGTGAAAGTGGGACACTGATGGGCGAGACGCGGTACCCCTTTCCTTCTAAACCCTTTTCCCCATCCTACACCATAGGATACTTAGACCATACTGTGAAAGACAAAGGACTAACACTAGAACCGTTTACCTGACATGTCCCAACATAAGGGTCAGGCAGAGTCAGGCAATTGACCATAACTATGCACACCTGAAGGCCCTTTCCCTCCCACAGGGATAAAAGGTGGAGCAAGAGAGCACACTTTGAGCAAGGCCAAACGCACGAGAAAACAGCTACACTGGACTGGCAGTTCAAAAGAAGAAGAAAGGCGGTGAGACCTCGAGGGACGACGAAGTGGGAACTGCCCTTGCACTTTTCTACTCAGACCCGCAAAGCCTCTGAAAAGGAAATCATAAGACCGGGAAGTCCAGCTGGTGAGTGGTGTGACAGGTGTCAAAGGCACACAGGGCTCCCCCGCACTGATAGCCAAAGCGAGAGGAAGCGCTTGCCGCTATAGGGCCGTCCTTGAATCACAAGACAAGAAAACCCTGACAGTTCAGCCTGTGAGTCGAAGAAGATAGATAGTAAAACCGTAACTTTGCAGGGCCCAAGGTTGCAGGCATTGACCATGTTGAACAAAGTACTTGTGTAAATTAACTTTAATGAAACCCCAGTAAAAGGTTCAAAAGCAGAGTGGTCAGGCGTCATGGGGCACTCATTCAAAGGACTCTAACTGAAGCCTTTTTTGGGTTGTGTTTTTGTTTTGTCAAAAGACCTGAGAGAAGTGGCAAAGGGCTCCTGACCTTTTCAGAGGAAAAACGCTACTTTCACGAGCCCTCGAGAATAAGAATCTGAGCCTGGCTGAGTGGGATCCAGGGTGAACAGTGAGTCACCTGAGAAAGGATCTACAGCCGACGCGTACGATCATGAACAGAAGGATTATTGGTTGTAGGCATTTTGCCTGTTAATACGTACCTGACAACAGTCATATGGATTTGTCTCATTATTTTCGGCCCTGATTTGATAAAGGCTCAGGCGAGCCGAAACACGTGTAATCAACATAAAGAGGGCATCTTTTCTTTGATTGATCATTAAAACGAAGTATTCACCTACTTAATGGCGCTGAGTCCTGGAGTTCTCATTTAATTTTACTTAATTGGTTGACGGTTAGGGCTTTATCACCGTCGAAATCCAGTGACCTGCGACATCTCAGAAGCACATGGAATTTTGCTAACATTTTGCCGACACTTATGCAGTTTATTTGAGAAACTATGATGGATTGTAAGGTTTCACCCAACAGAGCAACTTTCAATAAAGCCTTCTCTACACAGTCACCCGAGAAAGGATATTCTCTGGACATTGGAGAAGGGGATCTGAGCCTGGAAGAGGGAGATCCAAAGTAATGATTGTGGTATAAAAGGGATCTGATCCCGGCTGAGGGGGATCCAGGGTGAAGAGTGAATCACCTAACTTGAGTGCTTGTAAGAGGAAAGGAACTTTTTGTTTGTTTTGGTACATCAGGCCCTATGAATCAAGAGACTTTGATAACTTAAGTTTTAAAGAAACCAAATCAATCAGTATTGGTGGTATGTTGAACCCGTCTTGTAGTGGGCGAGTTCTTCCTACCAATGTAGCTCTCAGATGTACCAATGGACAGACTGAGGGTTCAATTGATTGAAAGATGATTGGACACACTGGAACCCCGGTGGCTGCAAGGCAAAATGGAAGGTAAGTACAGGTCTATGGTAACAGTACAAGGAATCAACAAATGCCAAACCAGACTAACCAAAGACAAATGAACAATGATCTCTGTATGGAAACAATGCAGCACCAGTGTTCCCAACCACCGTAGATGATAGTAACTCTGTGAATGGAATGTGGTTCCAGTGTTAATGAATTATGAATGGCAAGCACCGGAACAATCACTATGGCAGTAAAAGAATGGAAGGACAAGTCTTACCAGAGTGGCCAGCGAACCAGTTCTGAACCAAGAATGTGCCTTCTGATGTGAAGTAGCAAGTCTTAGAAGCAATATTCCCCTGGATGGTGATAGGAGAGGGCAACCCTGTACCGCCGGCACGAGAATGCCTAGTGTCCAAAAGTGCTGTAAGGCAGTCTCTAGTCCCAGCACTAAAGCCCCTCTTCCTGCCGGCACGAGGACGCCTATTATTGATCCTGGGTGCAGAACAAGTTCTTAAGCGATAATACAAATCTGAAATCCAAGAGGCAACAGATAAGCAGTCTGTGTCGGTAACAATGGAGCAGTGAAGACAGAGGCGAGAGCAAGCCGTGAGATGTCCATGAAACGTCAACCGTAGAGTAGAATCCAAATAAGGGCAAGACAAGCGGAAATCCAAGAAAACAGGCCATGGTCAGAATGCAAAATTCAAATAAAACCAAAAATCCCAAAAATCCAAAACGCTATTGCCAAAGAAATGTAACGGGATCAGAAGCATCGGCTCGGAGTTCAGGTCGGGACTTTAATGCAGAGTCCCTGAGACGCGAGGCACACGTGATCGCGGCCGCACAAGAGTACGTGATTGAAGGCGCGTCAGGTGCCACTGTGCCCCCACGCACGAAACGACGTGCCGCGGCGGGGGAAGCCCAGACCGATGATGTTCCGAAAACCATCCCGTCTGTTTGACCCCGATCTTCGCAGGGTACTGCCTAAAAGTAAAGATCTCCTATGACCACCTGTATTTTTGTGTGGCGGTGATGTTACTAGCTGTATCCTGACATTAAGAGACTTGGGCACAGAAGATGCTGATGCTGGTAATGGAACTGTGTCCTCATTCCTAAGAAGCCAGAGAGTATTCTATGTTAGAGTGAACTGCCTTGTCCTATGCTGAAAACTTGGGGAAGGGAGGCCAATAGTCTGAACATCCTGACACATCATTTTGTGAGCACCTCTTTCTTTTTCATGAACACTACCCTACACTATTTGTATTTAGCAATAAGGATTGGCAGTAGGTTTGTTTAGTATACGCCCTTTTATTTTGACGAGACTCCACTCGGACTGCATTATTATTATTTGATGTTCGTAGCTTGCTCCCATTTGTAGATTTAGGATTAGATAGGCGTTCATCAGACCCTTGTTAAAGTTCAATCAACACCATTGAACTGTGGTGACTTGTGTCTGTCTTACTATTGATGCCATGTCTTCCTTACATAACTAAGACTTTTCCAGCATGGGATCTTTCATAGATTCACATGCTTGAATAGAGTAGCAAGCAGTGGATGCATGCCACCTACTTTACATGCCCAACAAGGGTGTACCCAGAACACACTTGAACATGAAGGGAATGAGGTAAGAAACAAAGGCTGCTCCTACCTTAAACAAACAGGGATCGCAGGACTGCTTGTCTGACAGCTGAGTCCCTTCCGGCATCCTTTTCCAGACGATAATGTTTGGTGAACATATGGAGCATACTCTACGTAGCTGCCCTGCATGTCTTTCTTGCTCACTCCTGGATGGAATGCTGCTGTTTTGTGGACTTCCCGCTTGATGAGTGGGCACTGGCTGGATGGGTAAAAGATGGTTGCCCTTGATCTTGTGACAGTGAGTAATGCAACTCACCACCCAGCGGGCAAGACCTTGTTTGGAGGTGGCCTGGCCCTTGTGAGGGCCTGCAAAGGAAACAGTCTTGTGCAAGTGCAGAAAGTGCTAGTGTGCTGCAAGTAGAAGTTTAGGACTCACGATAGATCCAGCAAGTGCATGGCTTGTACAGGGCTGGAAATGTGGTTGCCAAAAAAAGTTGGTAGCACAATATGCTCTGACAGAGTCATTTCTAACACCCCTTCCAGGAGAAACCTTGGGTGTGGCTTGAGGACCACATGGTCTTTCAGAAAGACTGTGAATGAAGAATCTGTGGATAATGCTTGTAGTTCACTAATTCGTCTTGCTGATGTGATAGCCACCAGGAAAACGACCTTCGTTGAAAGCAGTGTTGAAGGGGTCCTTTACCAGCCATAACTCAATGAAAGCCAATCAGAGACTTCACTGTGCAGAAAACAAAAGCTTTTCTTTTTTCAGCCGGCTGTGAGAATTCCTCATGCCACAGATGATTAAGTAACACAGAAAGACTCAGAATTTGTCCATTTTGAACACACATTTATACAAAGCAAAGCATTGCACGATAATTCAATGACCTCATATTAGGCTAATTAGCGTGAATGGTCGCTTTCCACATTTACTGAATCACAAGACATATGTTGCAACTTTAAAACTAGAAAAAAGCAGTTCGGGGATGACACATGCTCCAGACAGCCTACCAAGATCAATGACTAGCTGTCTGGTTTCTTATTGGCTACTTTTCTCTACCTTATCTTTTTCTAACTTTGTGCCAGTTTCATTTGTGAGCAGCACCGTTGAAAATAATATATTCTACTCTACTATTCTGCTGAGTCACTTGGCTTGCCCAGGCTCCAGCCTGTAATCTTGGCTTGAGCTGCTGGCTACTCTGAGCTTCCACACAGCCCTATATTTTTTGTGTTTTCAGTACCTTTACATTTCCCGAAGGCTTAAGGCCTATAGCCATCTGTAATACATACTGTGGTGTTCATTTTGAAAGTAATGGATCCCTTTGCTATTGTTATGGGCTTAATTCTGATATGTTTTTCTAATGTCTATTGAGTGTGCGTAATATTTCTTCATAGCTAAACACAGTTTGGCCTAATGTCTGTGTTATTTTGTCATAAATACATATCTGCCATGTCTCTTCTGCAGCTACATGAGTCTTAGGTGAGATGACATCACTTACTTCAGTCATCCTTGGCTCACACCGTGGTTATCCTCACTGTTTCTGTTTAGAGTATGGATATTACAGTTCTTTTAGTGCATGACTCTTCTCATATTTGCAATATTGCACCAGGGGGCAGAACACGGGCCCTAAATGGCATGTTACCCTGTCTGTCACTAGAGGGAGAGAGCAAGAGAGAGTCAACTCCTCTTCATTCCCCCCTCTGGTCAATATATTCAACCACATACTTGTTATTTACCCTCCTCCACATGGGATGTATCTATGAATCCCTAACTTTGTCACCCCCCTCAACTCGGTGCTCTATCTCAATATGGGAGACATCATGGAAGACACTCCTAAGTACTAATAGTGTCTCCACTCATGTTGTATTCTTTAAACTATTGTATATGTATCCTATTTTGTCAAAGGTGTGGCATATTTTGCCCTCTTATTATTTGTGTATATATGTATCCCCAAAAAGTAACATTGTTTACTTCCATCTTGTTCCCACCCGTTACCCAATTAAATGTTAATTAATATACACAGCGAGTGACCCTGCCACTATAGGTTTCAGGATATATCGTCAGACAACATTTATATATTCTTTGAGGGGACGCACCGGCCCATTGTTTACTGTCATTCCTCTTTCTTCTCTGCATATTTACACATCTTCTTCTACCGCCCCACAACGGTTCCTTGTCCCTGTCCCATTTGCCAGCTGCTTGAAGTTCATTTCCTGGCCATCATCTCGCTTAACTTCCATTAGAACATCTTCCATCGGGTTCTCGGTTCTCTGTTTTTTCCACATCAGATCTAATGATCCACCATCAGTCCATTATATTTTTTGGTTGCTTTGCCGCAAGTTCAGGGGCCCCTTAGTTATATAAGGGCCATGCCCCAAAATGCATTGTCTTCTTTGAACAAATCAGTCAAGGGGACATTGTCATAATTGGGGACATAATTATGGGGTAGTCCATAAAGAGGATTGTTTCTTCTTTTTGTTTCTTTCAATTCAACAGTAAATGGGCATCTGGCTGCGTCCCCTAAACTCCTTCTTTTATGACAGTTAGGGCCTTTCTCCCTGCTCGTAGACTCGTGTGCACAGGTCACTTGAAGTGCAGGCGTTGTCTTTTTAACTGTAATATAAAAAAGGGTGATTTTCTTAAAAAAGAAGTGCAGTTTATTATCAGCACTTCCTCCTAAAATATAAACATTACTACTTCAATGCTTCTATTTCTTTAAAATATTACTACCTCCTAAAACACTTGCTACTAAATTTCTTCTTTTAATTTAATTGAATTGCTGCTCCTCTTCCCTTTTGTGTTCATTTTAGTGTCACCTGTTCTTATGTATGCTTATACCTGGGTGTGCACGTAACGTGGGACCAAAAAAGACACACATATGTTATTTTACCCTCACTGCCCCCCCTTTCATAGGTTCACTCCCCAATGTGTCCTTCATACCGTGCTGAGCTCAAGTGTCCTTCTCTTAATTCAAAAAGGAAAAGTGTCTCCTCTATTTGTTGATAGAACTCATTGTAAACTGTTGTGTCATTATTAACAGTACTGGGGTTAAATTGTCCCTCATTTTTATTTATTTTTGCAACCAAAAAATAAAAACAAAACATACAACAGGACAAAACCAACAATAATACAAAAGGAACAGTCTTCTGATGCTCTTTTTCTTTCTTCTTGGATATAATATCCTTCAGTTCCTGCAGAAACCAAATGGAGGCAAAGCTTATATACTAACACATGAAAATGTACTTCCCATTTAATGCGTCTTCTCCTGTCTTTGCGTGTTGGACATTAGCCGTGCCGCTGTATATTTCCTTAATGTGATGATGCTGGGGTCATCTCTGTGTTTTCTATGGCCAGGTAGAGCATGATCTCATCCTTTTAAAATAAAGGCGGTGGTGCACTGTGCTTTATTCCTTTTGATGTAACATGATGGCAGGCCTGCGTTTGGCTTTTTTGATGTAAAATCTTCTCTGTTTCTGTATTTCTCATAGTTCTCCTTGAGATGGCGTATTACTGCAGTCACTTCTTTCTTCGCTGTGTTTATCCTGGCGAGATATAATTAACACTTAATGTTGCCCTTCCTACTCCAACATGCTTACCCTTGATGCTGAAGATAAACGTGTGTCCTATTTAAGTGCAGGCAGGTGTGACATATATGCATACAATGTTTGCCTATTACTTTAATTTCATGACCCATATTTGTACGTTCCTTTACTCAAACATAACATACATCAAACATACTTTCAATACTTAACATTGACATAATCATAAAAGGGTTACTCCAGCTTCTTACATCCAGGGGTCTTCCCTACCTTCTTCAATAGTTATGGCCAAACTTATACACATATACTATACTTTTATCTATACCTACTACACTCTACTTAGGAGAAGTGTTATCAGTTTGAAAGCACTGTATCCCTCACTATCTTTCACTTTGTTTTGATCTTGATGGTCGTGCAGATTAATATACCTCCGTCCCCAAGTACCGCATAGGCAGAAATGATACACTGCCTGTGCAATCTTTGAGGCCACAGGTGTGTTGAGCCGTCAATCAGGTAGCAGGAACGCCGGAAGGACCCCCTGACCATTGTCAGGCAATGGGTGAGGGTTAAATAGGAGCAGTGCGGATGGTACAGGTAACAATCAGTAGTAACAAGGCTTGCCCAAGTGTGCTGTAGGCAGTACCCTAAGCGTGGCGAGGACAACAGTCTGTTGATGGTGGTAGAAGAGACGTTCTGCACGGCTGGTGGGTGTGTCACACCTGGATCTGATGAGATGGACCAGCAAGGCAAAGGAAGTCGAAAACAAGTTCCAAGATTCAAGGTTCAAAGGGGTTGATCAAAGGCAGTCCGAGAGAGAGTGTTCCAAGGTCGAGGAGCCGGGGGAAACAAGGCGGGGATGCAAGAGGCAGAAATCCAAGGAGCAGGCAAGACAAGTCCATTGAACAATCCGAGGTCGCAAGGTCCGTGATCAAAAAAGGTAAACCAGAAGCACTAAACAATCCTCAAGAGATCAGCTGTGAAGCGCTGCACCCGTGTTATCAGGATGCTTTTGAACTCGTTAAGCAGTCACGTGATGTGTCCCACGGACATGCGAGGTGTGACGTGATCACGTGGTCACGAGACGCCGGATGTTCGGGGTTGCTGTGGGAGTCTCCGTGGGCGTGGCCAGCTGTGAGTGCGCTTCCATGGCAACTGCCAGCGAAACGAAGGACGGTAGACGCCGGGGCTGCAGGCTGGTGTCCTCCCACGCTGGGCGAACTGCCGGTTCCCTCTGTGTGCAGGGACTGGTCTTGCGGGTAGGTTTGGTGCGGGGCGTGTGATCGTGTGATTCCTGGTAGGGCGAGCAACGGGAGACGTGACAGAGCCCCCCCTCAAAGGCCCACGACCCCGTGGGCTGGACGGGCTATCCCGATGAAAGCGGGCAACCAGACGCGGGGCATGGACGTCCCGGGAGGGAAACCAAGAGCGCTCTTCAGGACCATACCCCAACCAGTCAACCAGATACTGGAGGAGACCCCTGCAGAGACGAGAACCCAGAATAGCACTGACCTCAAACGTATCCGGGGAGGACACAGAAACAGGGGCAGGAGACTGGACCATCCGGGTGGGAGCAAGACAGGGCTTGAGTAGGGAGGTGTGGAACACCGGGTGTATACGCCAGGTAGAGGGAACAGAGAGCCGGAAGGCCACCGGGTTCAGAACATGGGTAATTCTGTAGGGACCGACAAATCGGGGCAGCAGTTTGCGGCAACCAGGGATCCGCAAATGGCGAGTCGATAACCAAACACGGTCACCTACCCGATAGTCAGGGGCTGCTACCCGTTTCCTGTCGGCCTTGGTTTTCATAGAGGTCTGGGCTTCCCGCAAATGGATCAGTGTCTGGGCATGGATCGAGTGCAGATTGCGAGCACAGAGACTGGCGGCGGGAGTGGATGAGGAAGCAAAATCGGGGAGAGGGAGAGAACAAGGGTGTTGCCCATAGAGTGAATAGAAAGGAGAGAAACCAGTGGAGGAATGCCAGGCATTGTTGTACGCGAATTCGGCCAAATGGAGCAGGTTCAACCATGTATCCTGATACTGAAGGGTCAGGCAGCGTAGGTACTGTTCGAGGGCCTGGTTCACCCTCTCAGTTTGGCCATCGCTCTTCGGGTAGTAGGCTGAGGAGAAGCAGGCATCAATGCCAAGGATTTTGGTAAGGGCCTGCCAAAAACGAGATGTAAACTGCGAGCCGCGGCCAGATACAATGACCTGCGGAAGACCAAAGAGACAGAAGATCGACTTGAAGAATAGTTGGGCCAGAGCGGGGGATGAGGGTATCCCGTGACATGGAACGAAACGGGCCATCTTCGTGTAGGAATCGACGACCACCCAGATGGAGTCGTACCCTTGTCTACGAGGCAAATCTGTAATGAGGTCCATAGAAACCGTATGCCGTGTTCTGGGAGGAATAGGTAGGGGCTGAAGGAGACCCACGGGACGACCCCTGCGTGTTTTGCACTGTGCACAGATGGAGCAGGTGTTTACATAATGTTGAACGTCGCGCCCCATCGATGGCCACCAACACTACCGCTTCAGTAATTCCAAGGTGCGATGCTGTCCGGGGTGCCCATTGATGGCCGCGTCGTGGGACCAGGCGAGTGCTTGGTTACGTACGTCGCTAGTGGGGAGGAACAGCCTATCTTGTATGAACAGCAATCCTTCCTGGAGTACCAAATCCCATTCCGTTAGTGCATGTGGATGATGTGAAACCCACTGTCGGATAAGGGCTAGCATGGAGGGAGGAGGAGTACACATGCATATGACATGACCTTCGTTTAGAAGCGTGTCCAGGTATAGGGGCAAAGAATCCCCCCCGGGTGAACGGGATAGGGCATCGGCTTTACCATGTGAAAGCCCTGGTCTGTGTTTTACCACAAAATCATAAGCGGCAAAAAACAGGTGCCAACGCACTTGTCTGCTGTTCAAGCACTTAAGGGAGGCCATGTCTTACAGGTTTTTGTGGTCTGTGTAAACCACGGTTTGGTGTTTGGCCCCAATGAGATGGTGTCGCCAGGTCTGTAGTGCATCCTTAATGGCCAGTAACTCCTTCTCGGTGACTGTGTAGTGAGACTCGGGAGGTGTGAACTTTCTTGAGTGAAACGCTACAGGGTACAGCCGACCCGTGGAGGGACAAGGTTGGGAGAGAACTGCGCCTAATGCAAAGGAAGAGGCATCGGCTTCCAAAACAAACGGGAGTTCGGGGTCGGGATGCTGTAGTACAGGGGCTGTGATGAATCTGGCTTTGAGTGTCTCAAAAGAACGCTGGTGTTCAGAGGTCCAACAGAACTGGACCCGAGGACTGGTCAGAGCAGTCAGTGGAGAGACAATGGACGAGAAACCGGCGATAATTCGCCGATAAAAGTTGGCAAAAACAAGAAATGATTGGAGCTGTTTGAGGCTGGTTGGGGCGGGCCATTCTTTGATGGCACGGACTTTGGACATGTTCATGGATAGGCCTCCGGGTGTAATAAGAAAGCCTAGGAATTCCACTTCTCTAGTATGAAACACACATTTCTCGGGTTTGGCGTACAAGGAGTGTTTCTTTAGTCGAGTTAGTACTTCTGTGACATGGCCTATGTGTTCCTCCAGTGAGGACGAGAATATCAATATGTCGTCTAGGTAGGCCACGACGAAAACGCCTAAGACGTCGCAGAACACTTAGTTGACAAAGCGTTGAAACGTAGCAGGGGCATTGCAGAGACCGAAAGGCATTACAGTGTACTCAAACAGCCCTTGTCGAGTACAAAATACCGTCTTCCACTCGTCTCCGCTACGCATACGAGCCAGGTTGTATGCCCCCCGAAGGTCCAACTTAGTGAAGATGGATGCCTGCGTTAATCTGTCCAGAAGCGTGGAGATGAGGGGTAAGGGATACCGATTCTTAACGGTAACGGTGTTCAACAGTCTGTAATCGATACAGGGACGTAAGTCACCCTCCTTCTTGGGCACGAAGAAGATCGGACTGGCAGCCGGGGAGCAAGAGGGTCGTATGTGACCCAAGCGTAGGGCCTGTTGGATGTATTCCTTGAGTACCAGCTCCTCCAATGGAGATAGGGAGTATATCCTGCCCTTTGGTATTGTTGCCTCAGGAACCAAATCAATGGGGCAATCATAGGGTCGATGTGGTGGTAGGCCCTCTGCCGTGGCTTTGTCAAACACCTCTAGGAACCCATGATAGACAGCGGGGATCCCCGCTATAACGGCCCCCACAGTGTGTGGGACGTTCGCAGATGGGTCTGTCTCATCAAGGCTGGCGGAGGCCATGGCCCCAAGGACAGTGGCCGGGGATGTAAACGTAGTGGACTCAATCAAACAGAAGTGCTGGCAGACCTCGGATTCAAATGTGACCTGTCCAGTGCCCCAGTTAATCAAGGGGTTGTGCTGTTTCAGCCACGGGATGCCCAGAATGATACCAAACTGCGGAGTGGTGATGGGATCGAACGTTAGCGTCTCTTGGTGCGTGCCCTGAATCACCACTAACATGGGAGCGGTTTGATACTCAATGGGACCAGAGGCAAGGGAGGTGCCATCGACTGCTTGTACCAGCTCCGGATACTTCTTCTTGATCAAGGGTAGGTTGAGACCGTGAGCCAGTGAGATATCAATGAAGCAGCCAGTGGCCCCGGAGTCGATCACGATCTGTACTGAGTGTGCCAGATCTCTGGTTGGTTTCAGCTGGGCTTGGACCGCAATCGGTCTGATGGGACCAAATACGGGTTCAGTGGGGGTCAGAGAATGACTCGCCCGTACCCCCATTCTTAGGGGCGAGCCTTCTGAAAATCCGATACTTTGTTCTTCGGGCGGCGGGGACATTCCTTAACGTAGTGCCCTAGTGTACCACAGTAAAAACAGGCGTTGTCGGTTCTCCGACGCTCCTGCTCGGCCTGGGTGATGGGACTCCGGATCCCGCCGATTTGCATGGGTTCCGGAGCAGAGACGGGCATGACTGGGAGTGCCTGGTTGGAGAAAGCCATCTCCGACCTACGCTCGGACCTACGAGCGTCCACCTGTAGAGCCAGGTCCACTAGTTCAGAGAAGATGGAGGGAAGAGCCGGAACCACAGAGAGAGCGTCTTTCATGTGGCTACAGAGAACGCGGTAGAACACTATGGCTTTCTTTTCTTCAGGCCACGAGGTCTCTGCAGCCAGTTGGTTGAAACGGGTGATGTAATCAATCAGTGTTTGCTTTCCCTGTGTAAGATCAAGTAGTTCCAGGTCTCGAGATTGAGCCTTGTACCTGGTGTAAAAAATCTTTGCCATCTCTGTCACTAGTAGGTCGAAATTGTACAGGGCAGGGTGATCGCTCTCTAATAATGGGTTCGCCCAAATGGCCGCTACACCCGATAGGTGAGAAAGAAGGAAAGCTGCCTTGGTAATGGAGTCGGGAAAGAGCTGAGGTCTACACAAGAAGTGAAGTTTGCACTGGTTGAGGAAGGTGCGATACTTCCTGGGATCCCCCTGATAGCGCTCGGGGGCAGCAAGAGGAAAGGAGGTTGGAAGGACCACTGGAGTGGGGACTGTGGGTGCTGTGGGCGGAGGTGGAGGCGGAGCTGGGGGTTTGGGCTCGCCGACCTCGGCATCTGCGGGTAAAGGGGCACGTGTACTCTGCAGGGCGTCGAGTCTATGGTGGATGGCCGTTGTGGCTGTGGCCATGTCGGTCCTAAGGGCCACAACCGCTTGCATTAGAGCGGCCACAGGGTCCCCGGGGGAGGTATCCATAATCTGGACGACCAGGAAGGCTTCACAGTCTGTTCTGATCTTGATGGTCGTGCAGATTAATGTACCTCCGTCCCCAAGTACCGCATAGGCAGAAATAATACACTGCCTGTGCAATCTTTGAGGCCACAGGTGTGTTGAGCCGTCAATCAGGTAGCAGGAACGCCGGAAGGACCCCCTGACCACTGTAAGGCAATGGGTGAGGGTTAAATAGGAGCAGTACGGATGGTACAGGTAACAATAAGTAGTAACAAGGCTTACCCAAGTGTGCTGTAGGCAGTACCCTAAGCGTGGCGAGGACAACAGTCTGTTGATGGTGGTAGAAGAGACGTTCTGCACGGCTCGTGGGTGTGTCACACCTGGGACTGATGAGATGGACCAGCAAGGCAAAGGAAGTCGAAAACAAGTTCCAAGATTCAAGGTTCAAAGGGGTTGATCAAAGGCAGTCCGAGAGATAGTGTTCCAAGGTCGAGGAGCCGGGGGAAACAAGGCAGGGATCCAAGAGGCAGAAATCCAAGGAGCAGGCAAGACAAGTCCGTTGAGCAGTCCGAGGTCGCAAGGTCCGTGATCAAAAAAGGTAAACCAGAAGTGCTAAACAATCCTCAAGAGATCAGCTGTGAAGCGCTGCACCCGTGTTGTCAGGATGCTTTTGAACTTGTTAGGCAGTCACGTGATGTGTCCCACGGACATGCGAGGTGTGACGTGATCACGTGGTCACGAGACGCCGGATGTTCAGGGTTGCTGTGGGAGTCTCCGTGGGCGTGGCCAGCCGTGAGTGCGCTTCCATGGCAACTGCCAGCGAAACGAAGGACGGTAGACGCCGGGGCTGCAGGCTGGTGTCCTCCCACGCTGGGCGAACTGCCGGTTCCCTCTGTGTGCAGGGACTGCTCTTGCGGGTAGGTGTGGTGCGGGGTGTGTGATCGTGTGATTCCTGGTAGGGCGAGCAACGGGAGACGTGACACACTTGTACTCACCTGGATCCCCTTTCCTCTAATAATAATCAATGGGGAGATCCACACACTCCTTGTGCCCACAGGTACCTGCCGCCTCTCTCTCTGTTCAACTCCTTCTTTCATTCCCTAATACTTACCTTTTCTTGTGATGTTCCTTCCAACTGTATAACTACACTATACTTCACTAAGGCCATTTTAAAATTCCTCCTACGCTCCAAAAATAACAGTGTCTTCATCTGTAACATAAATCAATATTTTGTACTCTCACATATACACAGAATAATGTTCTTATTACTTACTCCCATACGTTGCTCCATAATGCTGGCAGTAGTTCTCTCATTATGTTTTTCCTCACAGCCCCTCATTCTTGGCCCAACCAGTTGCATGTTACTCTGCGTCCTTTTATTTTTTATAGTTCCTCCTCCATAATTTTCAAAATGCTCCAATAGATATTATAAAAATATTAGGCACTCTATGTTCTCTTATGTTGTGCAAGCCGGACGTGTGTGTGTGTGTGTGTGTCACTTCCTCTTCTTTATGGCCATAACATTACAAAACAATAGCATGATATCCCAAGGTTTTTCCAAATCTCATGCATGATGCCCTCTTTCCACATCTGCAAGTTCTCCTTCTCTTCACGTCTTCCAATAAATCACTCATCATAGGTGCTACTGATCCACAACATGCTCAGTACTTGTACCAGGTCCTCCTTGTTTCTGTTTGCAATCCTTAACTGCTAAATACCCTTCCATTGAACAAGCCTTTGTTTGTCAAATTAATCTATCTGTGTTCTTCACCAAGAGCCATCACTGTTCCTTCAGTTTTATTCCCTCATTTTTGCAGCTCCTAGCTAGCTTGCACTCATTGGTCCTTCTTGCTGATGTTTTATCTAAATAAAAACTCTATAGGTAATCTTTACAATATACCCATTATTCTTGAAAGCCATGCTAAGCAGTGTGTGTGCTCCATCCTGGCCTTAAAGTGTCAATGCGAATTCTTCTGTATTTACATAATTAACCCCTAAAATAGTGCATGTTATCCCCTGGTCACTTACTCAAATCTCTCCCCATTAGGTCTGTTGATATGTTGCTAAAAATGTAATAATGGAAGAAAAGGATCATGCTCCCCTATCCTATACTGTGTGTAATTTCAATCTAATCTTGTGCTGGTGAGAGGGGTCCCTCCCATTGCTATTGCTTCCTCCCATTCTGAATATAAGTGTTTGTGTCAGTGCATGTGCATTTAATGGTGCTAGTGCAAAAAGCGCTTATAAAGTTGTTAATTCCTGCTGCACTTGTGTAAGGGTTTGCCGTGCCTGATTTGGTGCCACTTGCTATTGCATTAACCTTCTCTGTTGTGTAGTTCGTGTTCAAAATTGTACTTTAATTGGTGCATGCCTGGCACCATGTGGGATATTGGGCAGATTATTTCAAGGATTCTGTGCTATGCAGTGGGGTATATGCTGCCCACCCTCTTTGTGTCCTCTGGTACTTTTCTGACCAGTGTCCTCATGGTCTGGTTATTTGTTGCACTCTCATGTGCCTCTATTGCAATCTCTATCTCACTCTTGCTCTCCCACCGTTTCTCTCGCTCTCCTTCTTCAATGACTTTCCCATTTCCCTCTTCTGACCTCCTTCCTTGCATTCTTATTGTTAGAAATTCTAATTAAAATAAACTGTGAGCATCTGCTCTTCTTTTTGATAATGTACTGACACATCTGAGAGCCCTTCCAGTTGTTGCAGTCGTTTTATGCTACTTAACACAGGGGTGAGAGACACCTCCCTATGCTTATTCATTATGTGTTGCAAAACCATTGGGCAGGGCACCTTGCCTTTTCCAAATTACTTTTCAACAATTTGCCTAAACTTTAAAAATGGTTTCTTTCCATTGGTGAACATGCCTTTCTCCCTTATCTGTGTGACTATGCTGTGCACACTTACAGTATATGCCTTTTAAAATTGCCACATCTATTACTAAAAAAGGTACCTATAATGTTTAAATGGGATTAAAACAATCGGAGGAGGGGGGCTTTGATGTGTGCCAATATTATGTCTATGACCAGGTCCTAAAAAAGTATCTGGCATAACCTCAAAAAATCCAAACTAACCAATAAATCCTTAAACTGGGAAATGGTTTGTGTAATTCATAAAAAATGATCTAATGGGGCAAATTAGATCTACATATGTGTAATGAAAGGGGACAAATTCTAGTTTGAAATAATGTGCTCAAAATATGTCTAATCATACATGAATCTTGGCCAAAACTAAAATATAGACGCCCTCCAAATATGAAAACGGGGATCCATACACCCTACAATCCCATGCATAACAATCAAAGGGGCCCCAAGGGCACCATCTCAACATAACATATAACAAAAAATAAAATCCTTTTCATCTTTAAAAAGCCTCCAATCTCAAATCACTTCAACTGGTGTTGCTCTCTTATCTACAAATGCTATTTCCCAATCAGAAAACACCATTCTTACTAATATATCTCATAAAAACCTTAAAAATGAAGTCAATTTAATGAGTCCTGGCTCTAAAATACTTTTTCAATGAGAGTGGCACCGAACCCCTGCTCATTTAAAGCTCTGTTTTAAAAATGCATTTAAAAAAAATCTCATTACAGCCATTCATATACTTTTTGTACTGATGTTAGTCCAAAACTAAATTGCTTAATCCTGAAAATAAAATGCATGCATCTTAAAAGCCGATCTTTGCTCAACAATGTACACAAATTATATACATGCACACACATATATAATCTCTAGCCCTACTCATTCTTATAATCCAAATCCCATATTTTCCCAATCTATTTTTCACATACGCACTTATTATGTGCCTCAGAGAACACCAATTTAGAGAGATTTTTTCTTTTTTATTTAACCTACTTTATAGCCTTTTTTCTTGATATATTCACAAAAACCATTTTATACATAGATGGATCTATGCCACTTACTCCTGACCTTATAAAAGGTCCACCCTCACATTACATTTCAACATTACTCATGTATATATACTTCTGATAGTGACATAGCTCCTTGATTCAAGGCGCTTTACATAACATATATTTTTCACACATAAAAACAACTTCTCATTTTGTGTCAGCATGTGTCTGTGTGCATGACTCATCAAATGCTCCTACTGATCGGTTAAACACTAAAAACATACCGCCACTCTTTTCCACATATTCTTTGAACTGTCTCTGATACAACCTTTTCAATCAAACTTTTCCACCCTTCAAATGCATATTCACTGCAGCATGTGGAAACTCAACAATCAATGCTTCCACTCACTGAGCTATCTGGAGCCTTGCTCTTTTTCTGAGCCCTCCCCTTTTCTGATGAAGGCTGCCGCTGTTATCTGTTTTGTCGTGCACCACTGCTCAACACCCATCTGCAAAGCAAAGGAATGCTGTCTTTTGAGAGAGTCATAAATCTTGCACTACGCATATTAAAACACTGTATGTGTATTTTAAGACTTTTGTTTGTTGCTTAAAATAGCACATTATATGATGTGCACATGCTTAGGCCTAAAAAAATATAAATTATAAAACATAGCCTTTTTAGCTCAGAGCTGTAAAAAAAGTGCTCTGCTTTCATTTGTAAGCAAATCAAGCCATAATAAGGTTGCTTGTTTTCTGAAGCTGCCTTTACGAGTCAAAAGAATGTGGCTGCTATCTCTGCAAACGCAGCCCACAGCTACGAACAAACTTAAAAAAACAAAATGAAATCCCTGCCTTTGCACTCAACACAAAATGACAATGACGCACCACAGAACACACACCACATTTAACATGAGTTAGAACACACAATAAAACACGAACACAGAACATTACACACATTCAAAACATATTTCCATTAAAAGCTAAATGCTCATATCAGCATCAAAACACTGCTCATTCTTTAGACCATATATGTTTGATTCCACTCTACAGTCCCCTTACTCCATAATATGCAATACATCTAGCGCTAGTACAAAATATCTTATTGTTTACAAATAAACCCGAAAAGAAAATGTGCACTTTAAATTAGCCCCTATGATCGTCTTCCCCTTGCTGTCTCTAGGAGGTGTATACTCATCTCTGAAATCTATTCCCTCTGGGAATTTGAAGTGTGCTCATCTCAGGTCTTACTTGTGGAAAACTATACAAAAATAACAGCACACCACTATCCATATTACTTAATATAGGTGTTGGAGGTATCCTTTCCTTAAACAAATCTTTGTTATACTTTCCCATTTATATATACACAATAAACTGGCTTTCTTTTACTCTCATTGCCCCTGCATATATATATTATATACAATGCAATCTTCCCCTTTAGGTTTTTTTGTCTCCACAATTTCATACTTTACCCCAAAATCTGCTGTGCTTGTACTGCCAGGGACGGCGAAAAAAAGGACATCTCCAGCCTTCCCTCTTGCCTCTCATCTTGATTCTGCAAAAGATCTCTGTGCCCTGCAGTGCCACATCAGTAAAGACCTTGGGCTTCTTCTCGCTCTAATCTATACAAGATTTAAAGCATCAATTTGTGGTCAGTCAAATGTTGAAAAGGTCTTTTATCAGCCATGACTCAACAAAAGCCATTCAGAGACGTAACTGTGCAGAAAACAAAAAGCTTTTATTTTTTCAGCCGGCTGGGAGAATTCCTCATGCCACAGATGATAACACTGAAAGACTCAGAGTTATTCCATTTTGAACACATCTTTATAGAAAGAAAAACATTGCACAATAATTCAATGACCTCATTTTATGCTAATTAGCATGACTGCTTGCTTTTCACATTTACTGAATCACAAGACATATGATGCAATTTTAACTTTAAAACTAGAAAAAGCAGTGCTGGGATGACGAATGCTCTAGAGCGCCTACCGAGGACATAGATTTGCTGTCTGGATTCTTATTGGCTGCTTTTCTCTGGTTTATCTTTTTCTGACTTTATGCCAGTTTCATTTGTGAGCAGCACCGTTGAAAATAATGGACTCTACTATTTGATTCTGCTAAATCAAGCACTTGGCTTGCCCAGGCTCCAGCCTATAATCTTGGCTTGAGCTGCTGGAAACTCTGAGCTTCCACACAGCCCTATATTTTCTGTGTTTTCAGTACCTTTACATTTCTCTAAGGCTTAAGGCCTATAGCCATCTGTAATACATACTGTGGTGTTCATTTTGAAAGGAATGGATCCCTTTACTAATGTCATAGGCCTTATTCTGATATGTTTTTCTATTGTCTATTGAGTGTGCATAATATTTCTTCATATCTAAACACAGTTTGGCCTAATGTTTGTGTTATTTTGTCATAAATACATATGAGACTTGTCTCTTCTGCAGCTACATGTGTCATAGGTGAGATGACATCACTTACTTCAGTCATCCTTGGCTCACACTCTGTTTATCCTCACTGTTTCTGTTTAGAGTATGGATAATACAGTTGTTTGAGTGCATAACTCTTCTCATATTTGCAATATTGGACCAGGGGGCAGAACACAGGCCATAAATGACATGTCCACCTGTCTGTCAGCAGAGGGGGGGGGGAGTAGAGAGAGAGTCTACTCCTCTTCAGCAGGGTTAGTTTGCATTTGTGGCATTAATGCCGTCAATACACTATTGAGACTCCAGCTTGGTGTAGGAGGAGGTACCGGTGGAAAGGTCCAAAGCAAAACCTTCATAAATGTGTTCATTGCGGGATCAAAGAAAAAAGATGATGGGCCCCTGGAGTAGGACATGACAGCAGAGAGAGGCTTGTGATATGCCCACTTTAGCCAAATGGGGCAGGCAGGGTAGCAATTGGTCTACTGAGATTGAGAGCGGGTCTAGTTGTAGTGTATCACACCAGGTTGTAAATTGTTTCTAATTTTTAGCACATGTTATGCTTGTGAAAGGAGCACTAGATGCTCGGATGATATCCCAGCATTCGTCTGGCAGCTTTAGGTTGAAGTGTTTTCGTTGTTCAGCAACCAAGCCCTGAGAGAGATATCAGCTGGGTCGTGGTGAACGATTTGCCTATTCTGTTGTGTTAACAATGTCTGATGTGCCCTGAGACAGATGGGTGTGGTGCGTGTCATCCGGAGTAGAATCGGATACCAGACCTGCAGTACCCAGGCTGGTCCGATCAAAATCATCCCGCAGGGTTGTTTTCTCACTCGTCTCAAGAAAGTAATTCCATTCCTGGACAACAATGGAATTACTGGGAAGGTGAATAGGAATTCACCCGACCATGTCAGTGATAAGGCATCTCCCAGTGAACTCTGTTCCGGGTACCTGGATGCAAAGAGGGGGCATTTCATGTTCTGCTTGGTGGCAAAGGGATCAATGAGAGTGTCAACCCAGACCTTGGAGATTTGCTTGATCTCAGTCCAGTCAAGCTCCCATTCTTGGGATGTGGAGAAGTCCCTGCTCAGTTGGCCAGCCAGAATGTAGTCTTTCCCCGGAAGGTGTTCCGGTTTGACCTGCACCCCTTCTGCGAGAGCCCATTTCCAGAGTTCCTGGGCTTCTGTCGATAGAAGCGCTGAACTTGTGCCCCATTGCTTGTTCATGTAGTGCATTGAGGGAGTGTTGTTCATTTGTATAGTGACAACTTGACCTGTAAGTACTGGTTGGAAAGACATCAGGGCCCAACTAATGGCTCCTAGTTCTAGCACATTGATGTGGAGGACTGATTCTTGTTTGGTCCATAGTCCTTTTGCCTGCAAATATCACAGATGGGTTCCCCATCCTGATAGGGACGCATCTGTTCTGAGAAGGAGTGTGGAGGTAGAGGCTTGAAACGGCATACCCTGCTGTAGGTTTAGTTCGTTCCGCCACCAATGTAGCACCTGATGAAAGGGATGGGATAGGTGTAGTACGCCCTCCCATGAACCTGCTGCTTGTGCCCATTGTCAATCCAATTCCTCTTGGATTGGGCGCATCTTCAACCAGCAATTTGGAACCAGCAAGATACAGGATTACATCATGCCCAGCAGGGATTAGAAGTGATGCACCATTGTAGTGTGTGCTGTGAAGAACCAGTTCGATAGCTGCGTGATCGCCGTGATTCTTTCGATGGACGGTCTCATTCGTGGAATGCAGGTGTCAAGTTTTGTTTCTAGAAAAAGGACTTTTTGTGCTGTTGTGACCACTGCTTTGTCAGTGGTGATTGAGAAACCGAGTGTTGTGATGGTCTCATTTATCTGATGGAGAGCCAGGGCCACTTGCTTGTTTGATTCTGCCTTTATAAACCAGTTGTCTAGACATGGAAAGACTTACACTCCAGCTCTTCTTAGGTGTGGGCCAGCAGGGCCAGTTATTTGGGAAAGACCCTTGGGGCCGTCAGTAGGCTTAAAGGGGAGCACACAGAACTGATCATGTTTTTTCTCACGGTGCAGCTCAGATAGCGACTGTGCACTGGATGAATGGGCATGTGGAAGTAAGCATCTTCTAGGTCAATTGTCAGAAAGTTGCCTTTTTGTAGCCACTGTAAGACCTGTTGTAGCATGGTTATTTTCAACCTTATGCACTACACGTATTTGTTTAATGCACATAGGTCTAGAATTGGACACCACTGTCCGTTCTTTTTCTCACTAGAAAGAAACAGGAGTAGAAACCTTTTCCTCTTTGTGAGGAGGGTACGACTTCTATGGTGGCTTTTTATAGTAGTTTGCTTACTTCCACTTTGAGCTGATGCATGTGATGAGCGGTACATGCTCACGGTGATATTGTCGGCTGGCCTGTGATCAATTTGATGTTATGCACCTTGTAACACCCACTTGTCCAAAGTGTTGTTAGCTTGGACGACTGGGGCCTGGCTTGACCCGACCCACGCTTGCCTCTCTGTGCCCCGTACTGTGAGAAACCAGAAGGTGTCTCACCCACTAGTCCCCAGGGATCTGTCATCCAGGTGGCCAGGACACAGCCATCGCTTTTGGATCCAGTTCCTGGGAGTGGACCAGTGCGGGAGGATCATCTGGGGGCTTTTGGGGAGTGGGAGAGGGACACCGGATGGTGAGATGCGGTATCCCCTTCCTTATAACATTTTTACCCTATCCTGCCAGGTAGGATTTTTTGGAACTCTACCCCCACCCTCTTTACAACACGAAGTATACCTGACATGTCCTAATACCATTGCTAGAAAAGATTTCCATTTATGGTTAATTTTCCCTCCAGTTGTGAACCCCCCAACTGTTTGCTGTTGTCTGACCATCCTAGCCTGACTTTTGCCAGTGGAGTCCAGCCTTCTGCTGCACTCCGCTGGGCTGTTGCTCATTTTGTTATGGGGAAACTGACATGTCCTTAAGACTGTCAGTAATGGTAGACTTTGTTTCCCTTATTCTTTCACTTTGTTGCTATTTCTTAGAAACATTTTATCAGTGCACAAAGTACCTTACAGCACAGTGCGCTGGGGACCCTTTAAATTTTGAAGGCCCTATACACCCTCGAAAGATTTTTGGTGAATGTACAAGTGTACCTTGGACGGAGCTGGTGGCAGCTGTTACTTTTTATCTATTTTCAACTCTTTTCTAATGTCCTAACCGCATTTACCGCATTTGGCCCAGGACAGTGGACAGTGCCTAAAATGGCCATGCCACGAGGCCCTTTGTTCTGTCCTTTAGCCATCTTGTCCCTTTGCCTTCCCCATGTCGAGACCCGGTAAATTCCTTGTTTGGTCATGCAGATCCCTGCGCAAACAGAAGCTTTCGCAGGCATCTGCATGCCTTGTGTGTGCACACCCAGGAATTGGGCTGGAGCTGTCTAGTTCCAATACACATCCTGGGTACCGGGATGTCTGGTGTTCTGGGATGACTGGGACCACTGTGGTCCTTGATTGGTTCACGTCTAGGATGGCTGTATGTGAGCAGATCTCCTATTGGTCTCCCTTCATTTTGGCGCATAGGAGATTTTGAATAAGAGAAGGCATCTTACACCCATTCCAGGTCGATCTACTGAGTTCACACCAAACTTAGTAAAGGAGGCAAGTATCCTGAACCAAAGAAGCAGATCCGTTGTGGTGACCCACTGGAAGGTTTGGCACCCTGAGCCCACTGTTGTCCCATCCTAGAAGGCTGCAAGGGCGCTTTGACCCATTGGAATAGTGGGACCAACTATTCTCGGTCCCTCCTACTTAACCTGTAAGCAAGCCTTTTTGGAAGTGCTCCTGGACCGCCCGTTATGCTGACCAGCTCGTACAGGACCTTTGCCCTGGAACGGCCATCGTCTCGAGTTTTGACTTGTGCCTTTGGTGACTGTAAGCTCTGGGTATAAGGCACTATCCTGCCAAGTTTCGTACACCTAGCATTCCTAGGTCTGGAATTAGGGGAGTATGCCTGAACCCGAGCATACACAGTCACTGTGTCGCCCAGCTGTGGTGACGAACTTCTTGGGTGCCTTACTGCTGTGCCCCCAGTGCCCTCAGACTCGCTACATTGGAACTGTCCTGATCACTTCACCAGGAGCCGAGAAATCGCCATTGTCCTGCCATGGAATAATTCCCGGAACACAGCCCCTGAAAGCTGCAGAGCCGCACAACTGCAGGATTTGAACCTGCGACTGAAGTGGACTCAATTGCCAAAGTTTGGTCCGGAGTGTGCCGAGGGTCAGTAAGTACTTGCAACCCTTACAGGTGGCCCCTGGCGCATCCATAGACTTTTACGCACGAGTGTCCGCTGAGGGCCACTCTGTCACAAGTCTCCCCTTCTCACCTGTTTTTCCTGTTTGCTTGTGACCTTCTTTAGTGACTTCTTCGGCACGGTCTGAGATTTATATAAGCCTGCGCACAGGTCTTCGGATTCCAGCGTGCTTCGCGGGCGAAAATCCAGGAAAGTTAGGTAAGTTTGAAGGATGAAAGGAAAGGAGGAGGAATCAAGGAGCCGGGAATAGAGAATTCAGGAAAATAGCCCCGAGCGAACTCCGGCAGCACACGTCCAGCTACGGCGAGCAGTAGCGTTGAGACGTGCAGAGCCGCGGGGGTGTGTCTGTTTAGTAATGCTCTGAGAGTGGAACGTAAAGGCTGGCAAGCTGCGTTTCGTATTCGACGGCCATGTTGGGAGGGTTACTGCATTCAGTGCTCTATGGGTCAGGGACCACGCGGTCCAAAAGGGACGTAGGCGACGGTTCATGACAGCATGCCTCCTCTGAAGCCCAGCTCCTCCGGGTTTGCCTGGATGGATAAGGTGGTATCTTCGAATCAGCCTGGAGGCATTCATGTTTGATATGGGTTGCCAGGTGCGCTCACTAGGTGGATATCCTTTCCATTCGACCAAATATTGCAGCTGACCACGTCGGTACCTAGAATCACAAATTCTGGAGACCTCGTATTCGAGTTGGTCATTGACAATCACTGGAGTAGATCTTGGAGCAGTTCGAGAGGGTTGAACATATGGCTTCAACAGAGAAGTATGGAAGACTGGGTGTATCCTTTTCCATGATTCTGGTAGCCAGAGTCGAAAGGCCACTGGATTGACGATTTCCTTTAAAGTAAAGGGACCGTAATACCACGGAGCCAATTTATTTGGTCGCAGGTGACGTGGGAGGATTTTTGAGGATAAGCAGACCTTATCGCCTATTGAATAGGAAGGCCCTGGTCTTCTTTTGAAGTCAGCATAATGTTTCATGTCTCTTCGGGCCTTTTCTAGGTTTTCTTTAGCTTCTTTATGAACATTGATTAGTGTTTCAATCCAGGAATCAACCGTAGGAACTGGGGTTGGATGTGGAAGAATGGACGTAGGACTGAAGGATGAAATCCTTGACTACAGAAAAAGGGCATGGTTTTGATAGCTGAATGATCTGAATTGTTGTATGCAAATTTGGCCACAGGTATTAAAAGTGACCAATCATCCTGGACCTTGGTGGCGAAGCAACAAAGATATTGTTCCAGAGTTTGGTTTACTCGCTCAGTAGCTCCATTGGTCTGTGGATGAGAACCTGAAGACAAGGCACGCTGGATTCCCAGTATACAACATAACTGTTTCCAGAATTGGGATATGTATCGGGGCCCTCTATCTGAAATGATCTTGGAAGGCAGCCCATGAAGCCAGAATATGTGTTCCAGGAACATTCCAGCAAGTTCAGATGAGGATGGCAGTTTGCATAAAGGTGTAAAATGAGCCATATGAGTGAACAAATCAATGGTAACCATTATAGTTGTGTAGCCCCTGGAAGAGGGTAATTCCACGATGAAATCCGTGGCAATGATTTCCCTGGGTCTTGTTGGTATCGCCGGTTGGAGCAGGAGACCTGCTGGTCTTTTGTTATCATGTTTGTTCTGATTGCAGACTGCACATGTCTAGATATGGATCTTGATATCATCCTTCATCTTTGGCCACCAAAACTGTCTTTGTATTAGATGGAGAGTGTTGGTGATGCCACGTTGTCCTGAATGGAAAGTATCATGACATAGGCTTGTGATCTTTTTTCTCAGTCCAGGAGTGGGAATGACCAAACGATTGTCCTTGAACAGGTATCCGTCCTTTGTTTTGAGATTCCATCGATTGGTTCTCTTAAACTCCTTCCAAGGTTCAGAGGACTGGGTTTGAATTTGAATATCCTCCAGGAGAGTAATTGCTTGGGCAACAAATATTGTGTGGGGAAACATCTTAGGAAAGGTCCAATCCTCAAGGGGTTCATAGTCAGGACGCCTGGATAAAGCATCGGCTATAACGTTATGTGTTCCAGGGAAGTGATGGATTTGGAATTGGTATTGGGCAAAAAAGAAAGCCCAGCGGGCTTGGCGACTGTTTCTACATTCTAGGGATTGTAGTACTTGTAGATTCCGATGGTCTTTGCGAACTTGAACCGGGTGTTTAGCTCCCAGAAGGAGATGACGCCAATCAGTGAAGGCCTGACGGATGGCTAACAATTCCTTCTCCAGGACGGAATAATGGGTTCCACTGGGAGTCAAGGTGCGGGAGAGATAGGCGATGGGGTGTTCTAGTTTGTCTCCAAGTTCCTGTTTCAGGACTGCCCCAATGGCGTAGTTGGAAGCATCAGTTTCGACAATGCAGGGTCTGTCTGTGTCAGGTTGAGCAAGGATGGGAGCTTGTGTAAACTCCAACTTTAATCGTTGAAACACCAAATCTTGGACTGAGGTCCACTGAAAGGGGGTGTCCTTTTTTAACAATGTAACAATAGGATGAACAATTTCCGAAAATACTGGAATAAACTTTCTATAGAAGTTAGCAAGCCCCAGGAAGGATTGAATTTGCTTTACGCTAGTGGGAACAGGCCAAGATAGAATGGAGTCAACCTTCGAAGAGTCCATTCCAATCCCCTTTTGGCTCAGAACAAATCTGAGATAGTGAACAGTAGATATGTGAAAAGGGCATTTCTCGGGTTTGGCCAGGAGTTTATGTTCCCGTAGATGTTGTAAGACTGCCCTTACGTGCTCTTCATGTTTCTGATGGTCCTTGGAGTAGATCAGTATGTCGTCTAGATATACAATGACAAAGAGGAACAGCATATCAGAAAATACCCGATCCATGAAGCGTTGGAAGACTGCTGGGGCATTAGCAAGTCCAAAGGGCATAACTAGATATTCAAAATGGCTGAAGGGTGTTCTAAAGGCTGTCTTCTATTTGTCACCTTCCTTTATACGAATAAGATGGTAGGCGCCCCTGAGGGCAAGTTTTTTGAAGATGACAGCACATCTGACGGCTTCCAGGATGTCTGAGATGAGAGCAATGGATAACGGTCCTTAAGAGTGCATTGGTTAAGATTACGGTAATCGAGATATGGCCTAAGCTCCTTGGAATCCTTCTTGGGAACAAAAAATAGGGAAGCGCCCGCCGGGGACTTGGATGGTCGAATAGTTCTGTTTTCCAGATTGGTATCCAGGTATTCCCGGAGGGCCCTCTTTTCAGGTTCTGACAAGATAAACATTCTTCCAAATGGAATTACTGCTGAAGGTTTGGTATCGATGGCACAATCTTCAGGTCTGTGGGGTGGTAGAGCTTGAACTATGGCTGTTGAAAACACATCTTTGTACGCCTGATAGGCCCTCGGAATCTGGATGACGTTAGAGACGGTGATGGGTATTTGTTGATTTTTTTGGAAGTCTTCAGAGGCTTTTGGTAAGGTGTTCAGGGACAAACAGTGGGACATACAATGTTCCGAACCAAGAAATAGAGAACCTGCTGCCCAATTGATATTAGGATTGTGCTTCTGTAACCAGGGCATGCCAAAAACCATTGGATAGTGGGCAGATCTTATAATATTAAATGTAATCTTTTCTTGATGGTGGTTTATGGAGAGAAGAAACTCCTTGCTTTGAAGGGTTATGGGTCCTGAAGACAGGGGTCTTCCATCGATAGCTTCAACAGGTTGCATAGTCTCTCATGTTTCGCATGGAATGTGATGAGTTGTGACCCAATCATGATCTATGAATATGCCCATGGCTCCGCAATCCACTAATGCCAGGATGGGGTAGGATTCTTTCTTGGAAGGCGATAGAAAGGCCTCTAGAATCACAAGGTTATTTTGTCCAGGAGAGTTCAAGGAAGGAATTGATGTGGAGCAGACATAATTCTCCCGAAACCGTGCCCCATCTAGGATCGGGAGCTGACGTTTCCCGAACGCTGTGGAGGAACAATAGGGCACTCTCTGACAAGATGTTTATCGGAGGCGCAATACATGCAGAGACCAGTGTGAATACGGCGCATCCTTTCTTGTGGGGTATTGGGTCCACGGAATGCCCACAGTTGCATGGGCTCTGGATCTGAGGTCGGAGAAACTGCGGGTTCTGGGCTAGAAGGGTGGTCTCTGTCAGCCTTTGGGAATGATGATTTCGACTTCTTTTTCTCCGCCTTTCTTTCATAGATTCGAAAATCAATTTGCAAGGAAAGATCCAAGAGGTCCTGGAAGGAATTAGGGCGAGCTACCCTGGCTAGCTCGTCCTTTATTTCTTCATTCAACCTTCTGCGAAAGAGAGTGAAGCTAGCCTCTTGGGACCAATCATCTTCCTTCATAAGTTGTTTGAAACGGGTGACATAGGTAAGCATATCCTGGGATCCTAGTCGAAAATCAAGTAGACGTTCTTGAGCGCTGTAAACCTGCTCAGGACGCTCAAACATGGCCTTTAGGGCTTCCACAAATCCATTGTAATCATGAAGGAGGGCGTCGCCCGAATTGACTAGGGGAGTTGCCCAGGTTAATGCGTTGCCAGTGAGGTGTTATATCATAAACCCTACTTTTGCTCTAGGGGTGGAAAAGTAGTAGGGCTTGAAGGTGAAATGCACCAAGCATGAATCTAGGAAGGCCCGAAGGGTCTTTGGCGAGCCATCATATTTGTCCACCACTCCTCCCAATAACACACTTTCCTTTGCAGCAGAATCACGAGACAATGCCAGCTGCTTAAAGGCAACGCTCTCAGCTTTAAGGTTTTGAACTTCTGTGGTGCATTCCTGCATGCCTGGCATGAGGTCTTGAACCGCAGCTTCCATCCCTGTATCCGTATCGATTTTTAGGCGTCTCAATCTGTCACAAGTCTCTCCCCTTCTCACCTGTTTTTCCTGTTTGCTTGCAACCTTCTTTTGTGACTTCTTCCGCACGGTCCGGGATTTATATAAGCCCACGAGCGGGTCTTCGGATTCCAGCGTGCTTCGTTCAGATTGTCCAGGACGAGACCAGGAAGGAACAATGTCTGCACGCGGAGGCACGGAAGCCGTGACTCGAGCGCGGGCGAAAATCCAGGAAAGTTCAGTAAGTTTGAAGGATGAAAGGAAAGGAGGAGGAATCAAGGAACTGGGAATAGAGAATTCAGAAAAATAGCCCCGAGCGAACTCCGGCAGCACACGTCCAGCTACGACGCGCAGTAGCGTTGAGACGCGCAGAGCCGCGGGGGCGTGTCTGTTTAGTAATGCTCCGAGCGTGGACGTAAAGGCTGGCAAGCTGCCTTTCGTATTCGACGGCCATGTTGGAAGGGTTACTGCATTTTGCTAGTGACGTCCATGCTCCGATTCTAGTCGCCAAATTTCATAGGAAATATCCTTTCAAGCCTGGTCCGGGAGGGAGGGCTTGGAGAGGGGGCATTGTCAGGTTTCAGAGTAAATAGGTTGGTAATTAAAGCAATTTTAATTTAATGTTCATTGTTTATTTTATTTTAATGTTATCAAATGTTCTTTTACTTTAGAATTGGTTTGGGCATTAACTGTTATTTTCAGAGTACAGATGAGACCCCAAGCCAAGATGGAGGGCAGAGACAGGAGTTTTGATTGGATAACAGGATTACAATGGTGTGATTCCTAACATTCTAAACTGCCTTTCATCAGTAATGTCTCCAGAGCTGGTCATGTTTCTGTTTCTCTCCTGTGTTTTGGGCCTTGGAGAATTCTTCAGAAAATGTTAACAAGAAAAAGAAAACAACTCTGTCAAGTTTACTTGTCTTCTGATGAAATTATCATTCTGTGAAGAAGAAAGAAGACTGTCAAGTATTAAACGGCAAAACTCAAGCTAAGTACTATTTAAGTGTAACCATCTTTTCTGAACCAAAGGTTAAAACCTATGTTTTGCAGCAACTTTGTTTCGTTTTTTCTTCATAGTGCAAGGGTTAAGGTGTTGCTTATTTTTGTGAAGACATTCGTAAAAGAATAAACGTTCCAGTATTAACGCTGGTTGAGCGCGCGCATATGCGTATGCTTGTTTAAATGTTAAACTTACCTTGTTAGACTCATCGTGTTCGGGTTCCTGTCAAAGATCAGCTGCTGCAGCGTCGCGCTTCCTTTTCTTCGTTGAATGAGAGGATCCCGCGGCGAACGTATTTTCCTTCTCGTCGGCTGAAAGAGAAAAGCAGAGACTTTACCGTCGCGTCCGGAAGGTAAAGAAAGGTGATTCTTTACTTTGCAACCGAACAAGCTAAGATAGCATTTATTTGTTTTTAAAGACGTCGCGTTGCTATTTCTGTTTACCTAAGATGGCAGAACTTCATAAGAGACGGGTCGTGATACTCTAAGGACATTAAAGTCAGTGTCAGCACAAGCAGCCAGTTTAAAGGAGCAACACTATCAAATATATTATTTTGGAACAAATGAAAACCTAAATATATAAATGTCATGCAAGTCTTTAAAAATGTGGAGAAAACTTCAAATTAATTTAAAGACAAGCCAAGTGTAACAGAGTTAAAACGTTTTTTCAGAGACAGTATACACATTATTTTATGTGAAGGAACATTCCTGCTCAAATATTATATATATATAAAGAGACTTGAAAGGAATGGAGAGTGCAGATGTACAAAATAAGTTTATTTTAAAGAAAACCAAAATTAATTTTGTGTGCACACAAAGAACTCATTCAGTTGAGACATCTATGAAGACCGAGTTTCATTGTTTTCTCTACGGCATAGTTTAAAAACTCATTTATTTTCTACAAGGTCAATTTGTACAAACAAATAATCTCATTCAGTAATCCTTAGCAACTACAAGCAAAACATTTGGTTTCCTGCAGCAGAGTTAAAAATATTACCACAAGAGTTTGCAAATGGTTTTTTGAGAGAATAGAACCCAAAATTAGAAAACTATAATAATACACATCAGAAGTCATCCTCTAAGCTTTAGCAGAGGACATCCAGGTAGGATATTTGAAGTTCATAAAATAAGTGACTGTGAATAGTGTGATTAATATTAAATGCTTAACCAAATTTTCATTTATGCAGAGACCGGATGAAGATAGAAGATCCAGTGTCTGATTTGTTATTTTATCCACTTTCCCCCTTCCCCCAGAGGTGTCTAGAACTCAGCTGTTCAGTTTAGTTGCGAGCTAGACATCTTAGTGGGATTGGTGGACTCAGCAGCTCCTGTGTTGGATAAAGGATAAGGATTTTTCCGGACATGACACAGGGACCACAAGGTCCAAAAGGGACGTAGGCGACGGTTCATGACACACTCTTCTTTATCGAGGTAGCCTGTGCCACTGAGCTATTCAAACTCTAGGACCCAGATCTGCCCTCTTCGGGAGACCCTCCTCGAATAGTGGGAAATTATTCTTCACTACCTCATCCACCTTCCTGAGTCACTACAGCCCCTTGAAGAGACCCAGTTTTGAACTTAACTGCACAACCGCGTGCATCAGCACCAAATGTACTTTTGAGCTCAAGGCTCCACTACTCTTAGGGACTGCATTGCCTCTTAGCTAGGGTTTGAAATGTGAAGGACTGCCTATAAGATAATTGCACTGTGTGACCCCTTTCTTTGCAGGTTGTGGATTTGTACTGTGTAATATCCCATTAGGACATTGGTAACTGTATCCATGTTTCATAGTGTTGTCTTGGTTTCATTAATACTGCTGAGATTTGCTTTGTGTTTGATTTAAAATGCCTTAAATAAATGTATATGTATTATTGATATATATACCTGACAGAGTAATTTGTGGTGTTGTTTACTGTGTGTGCTCATTGTGGGCTTTCAATCACCCTCACCCCTCCTGAGACCTAGTCTTGATTGCTGACAATGCTACCTTGATTGGTCTGGCTTGTCCAGAAGGTTACCATGTTCCATGAAACTAGGCTGGCATTCTGAACCTCTGCCCACCAGGTCAGAGTTCAGAAATCCATCTTAATAACCATGGTCAGGCGAGGTCAGGCAATTACTGATCATCACACACACCTGACTTCCATTACACTTCGCCACACAGATAAAAGGCGGCGCACAAGAGAACACACTGAGCGGGGCAAAGCACACAAGGAACCAGCAGTTTCAAGACAGCAGCTGAGCAAGAGAGGAACGACGGCAAAACCGAAGGAGATAGCAAGTGGGGAAATTCCCTTGACTTTTTCGACAAGGAACCATTACTTTCCAGAGGCCTCGAAGATAGAAAGCGTAAAACCAGGAAATCAAGCTGAAAGAATCCTGCATTGTGCGTCAGAGATACCCGGGGTCCTCCCGTGTCAGTAATAAAGGTGGGGAGAATCACCAGCCTCTGTGGTACTGTCCTTGGCTCCAAGAACAAAGCAGCAAACCAATGCAGCCGGTGAGTTGGGGAGACAGATAGAAGACCGGTCTGTGTTGAAGCTAAGGTTGCAAGCAGCAACATTGTATGGCAAGCACTGCAACGAACATTGTTGAAACGCGTGTCATAAGAGACACAAGTAAAGTTGAACTGCTAATGAATGATTTAACTCTAATGCAAGCAACAATACATTTGAAAGAGTGGACCCGCGTGGGTGCTCAATTGAAGGTCTCTGTAAGGTATCCAGCTGAGAAGTGTCAAAAGTAGATACATTTCGTCCAAGCCTGGCAGAGGGAGACCAATTGAAAAGGAACAAATAAATGTGAATCGAAGTGGTCCTGTGACAGGTCAATCAAAATCCCACGCACAATCGAAAGTCTTTGATTTTTGATGGAGTAGAAAAAGTTTGGAAAAATACATGAATTTCATCCGAGCCTGGCAGAGGGGGGCCAATTGAAGGTTTTGTATTAAACTGGGTCTGAGCCCGGCGCAGGGGGATCCGGGGTGAACAGCAAATCACCCAAGAAGTTGTATGAGTGAAAATCCTGAGAAGAAAGGAACTTTAATGTTTAGTCGTGTTGCATCAGATCCTCTCAATTAAGATACTATGAAAGGCAAAGAGACTTTGGCACAGAAAGCCCTGATGTGGAAGTTTTGAACTGCATCCTCGTGCTAGAGAAGTCAGATAATGTGCTAAATTCAAGTGTGCCACCTTGCCCCGTGCTAAAAATGTGGGGAAGGGAAGTGAACAGCTTGAATATCGTGACATATCATTTCTTGAACCCTTTTCTTTTGCATAACATTGTTTCCCACACTATTTGTATTTAGAAGTAAGGATTGGCAATAGGTTTATCAGTATAGGCCCTTTTATTTTGACAGACTAAACTAGGACTGTGTTATTGTGATTAAATGGTCGTAGCTTTCTCCCATCTTTAGATTTAGGATTAGATAGGCGTTTTTCCAACCCAATTGAACTTCAATAAACACCCTTGAACTGTGATCACTTGTGTCTGTCTTACTGCTGATACCATGCCTTCCTTACAGTACCTCGTGGAGGCCTGTTGGTATCTGGCCGACGATGTGTTTGATGTCGTCAATGTCTTTGTGGAATTGAGTCTGTTAGAAGATCGAAACGTCCCTGATCCTCTGCGAAAGGAACGAAAAGTATGGTGTTCCCTGTCTTTGTCCCTCAGCGAGCTGATGGCTCTGGCAGTGTCTGTCTTGATCCCCTTCAGGTGGTCATCTACTTTTTTGCAAATCAATTCCTGGCTGTCAAAGGGCATGTCCAAGATTTGTGCCTGTATTTTGCGCTGAAAGTTTGTAGCCTTCATCCAGGTTTGGCATCTGAACCCTGCATCTGCTGCGTAAACTGCTGAGTCAATCATGTGGTCTAATGTTGTTTCCCCATCTTTGACCATCGCCGGGCTTCCACCTGAAACTCGGCTGGCAGGTAATCCATATCGCGCCTTAAATCACTTGTGTACAGGTACATTATAAATGTCATATTACATCACATCACAACTTGGCCATCTTGTGCCACAGTTCTCTGTCATATCTCGTTGTCATAGTGAGAGCGTTAGCTGTTCTGGTGGATAGTGAAGCAGAAGCTGCTACCTTTCTGTCTGTCGTTTCTTACCCTCCTTGTCTGATGGGGCTGTTAACGGGCAAGCACGATTGGCTAGTTTTTTCCCTGGCAGCCACTGTGATTACATAATCCGGTTTTGGGTGCCCTTGCAGGCAAAGGGGTACGCCCATATATCTTTTCTCCAGTCTAGCTGCTGTAGCAGGGATGGACAGTGAATTGGCTAGAATCTTTTCCCCTGTTTCCCATATGGTATTCAGAATGGGTATGGAAGTGACTGTCCGTCCCTCTTATCCCTTGCTCATAAAACACTGATTTCTTTTCCTCACATGAGACCTGGAGATCAAACATACTTGCCGCTTTGCCAATGAGAGAAGAATTAAATGATGTGTTGTCGTCTGGTGGGGAGGATCTTCCTACGGAGTCTCTCCTTTTTTGTTTCTCAATGGCTTATTCCTCCCATTCATCTGTGTCCTGTTGGGGTGAGTCTTGAGGAGTCCCTCTTCAGGGTCGTCTGTTTGCATCTC
Source organism: Ambystoma mexicanum (assembly GCF_040938575.1). Classification (NCBI taxonomy): domain Eukaryota; kingdom Metazoa; phylum Chordata; class Amphibia; order Caudata; family Ambystomatidae; genus Ambystoma; species Ambystoma mexicanum. The sequence continues at coordinate 32,860,506 of NC_090931.1, forward strand.
TGGCTCTGAAAAGTCCCTGTAGGGACCTTCTAACGGACCCTGCCAGTCACTGAGAGATAGTATGGATGGTGCCCTGGTGGAATGTGGTGGAGAGATGCACCTTTCTCTCTGTGGTGGAGTAATGATCCTTTGCCTCTTGGCTGGTATCACCTGAGTCGTAGCTAGCTTTGCACCGGGATCTCTGTGCCCTTTGTCTTCTTTGGAATTCGTCCATGATATTCCTTAGCAATTGCATCAGTGCGGGTTGGAAGGAATCGTAAGTATCCTCCAAGATTGAGGTTGTTTTCCACAGTGGGGCTGTACTCTTTAAGCACTGACTGGAGCCTGTTTGAGGTCTCTTCCAGGCCAGAGAAATCATCCTGAAGAATTATATCAGGCAGTTCAACCATTTCCTTGATTGGAGATAGGTAATATATTTGAAGGAGCAGGCTTATTTCTCTCACCCACTTGGTCCATGGACGGGTGCTCCGTGGATGGGAGCAGCAGCGGTGAAGATAATGTTTCTTCCATGGATGCCACGATCGTCATGGATGAGCGGGCACCAGACGATGATTTACAGATTTACAGAATAGCAGCCGTCCACAATGTGTTATTAGTCATGGACGAGGGATCTCTCGCAGACAGCGGTTTATCCGTGGGCTGGGATTTTCCCAGGGACGATGAATTCTTCATTATCGCTGTCGATAACGATCGTTTGTGCCTCCTTGGTAGGTCCATCATGGACAAGGCATCCGTTGACAGCAATTTGGCCTTGGACGGTGATCTGATCTGCCTAACATAGAGGTTGTTGTGGACAGTTTTCCCATGGAGGATTCCTTGGTTGTAGTCGTGGACGAGAGGGTGCAGAGTTCTTACCTGTGGTAGATGAGCTTGTTAAAGCCAACTTCAACTCTGAAAGTGGGTGTTTTGTCCTCGTGGATGTCTCAGAAGGTGTCCTTACCTCCTTGTTGCCCTTCTTGTTTGTATTTGCATGAGGTGTCATCCCCTATCCACTGAGGCTTTCCTCTTAGAAGCATGCTTTTCCGGGGTCCTGTGGGAAGTTACAGGAGCTGTTTACTCTCCAGATCGAGTAGGAGCTTCCTGTGCCTGTCCTGTAGGGTCTTCTCTGTGAAGGTCTGTCAAATGAGACATCCTTGAATGTCATGAGGATAGAGGCAGTATATGCACTCCTGATGATGATCTCTTATTGAAGAAAATCTTCTTGGAACACATGAGGAAATCTTTGAAGAGTGATGTTTTGCGTTTAGAGGGTCCTTCATTGCCTTGGTCAGCCATGGAAATGAGGGGCCAGGTGCAGGAATTTCTCTCAACGATAAGGAAGGTTAGAAAAAGGTTTCCTGAGCTGCAAAACACAGCTTGTGTAGAGCAAAGGAAAATCTTTAAACTCGTGTAGAAGGGGGCCTGGCTAGGTGGCACGCAATACAGTTGTGCCTGCTGTGAGCTCCGTAACGGGGTGCCTGATCAATTAATTATGCTGCAGCTGTCATGTATCGACAATATCGACCCTTCTGGTCTGCCTGGTCCTTCAGTCAATAGGATTTATGCAGTCACCTTCAACATGGGCGACGTTATGTCCTGGAGCAGTCTAGTTGTCCGTGCGGACCTCATGCTCCCTTGAAAACAGTCACGCCCCCACGCTTCCGTGCATCTCAACGCTCTGCTTGCCTGCCTTTCGTCCGGCAAGTTGTGTTCTCATGTTAGCCCTTTTCCTTTCGTAAACCCTGGTTCTTTCCTTCCTAGTTACCCCCTTTTCCCAGTGCTCATTCGAAACCCTTTTACCCTGTATTCTTATCCTGGTTCCGTCCTGGTCTCTTCCTGGACTCTTCCTGGAACAACTGAACGTACCCAAGACTCAGCGTCTCTGTGACCGGGAGCCTCGAACCTCCGCGCCTCTCCGAAGTCAAGCAGACTGGATTCAGAAGACTCCAGAGCTTACCTTTACAAGGGTTGCTCATCCAGGAAAAAGAAACCCACGCACTCAAAGAAGAAAACCGCAAGAAGCAAACAGGTGAGTCACAAATCCAAGGACTCGGATTCTGACAGTTTGAGACGCCAACTGACTACTACCGTACCCGTCATGGAGGCAGCCGTTCAAGACCTAATGAGAGGCATGCAGGAACTCACTACTGAAGAACAGAATCTTAAGGCTGAAAATGCCGCCTTAAAACAGCTTGTTTTATCCAGAGACTCAGCATATCAGGAAAGTGCATGGTTAGGGGGCATTGTGGACAAGTATGATGGGAATCCAAAAACCTTGCGCTCCTTCCTGGACTCTTGCTTGGTTCATTTTATCTTTAAACCATATTACTTCTCTAACAGCAGAGCTAAGGTGGGGTTCATGATCTCTCATCTGTCTGGCAACGCACTGGCCTGGGCTACTCCCTTGGTCTCCGCTGGGGATTCGGTACTTGATAATTACGATGGATTTGTTTCTGCCCTCAAGACCATGTTTGACCACCCAGATCAGGTGTACTCCGCCCAGGAAAAATTGTTAGAGTTTCGGCAAAGAAATCAGGATATGTTGACATATGTTACTCGCTTCAAACAATTGGCTAAGGATGCTAACTGTAATTCAGAAGCCTGTTTTACCTTGTTCAGGCGTGGGTTAAGCAAAGAAGTCAAGAATGAACTAGCCAGAGTAGCCCGCCCAGCCTCCTATCAGGCCCTCTTAGATCTATCCTTATAGATAGATTTCCGGATACAAGAGAGAAAGGCTGAGAAAAAGAAGACACGTAACCTGCCACCAAAACATCTACCTGAATACAATAGTCCTGGAGAACAGGAATCCACACTCCAAGCTCAATCCGAACCTGAACCCATGTAACTAGGGTCCCTGAGAGGCCCCTTATCTAACCAGGAAAGAACAAGAAGGATCAATAGTGGTCTCTACATGTACTGAGCGTCAGATAAACACTGCATAATTGCCCGATTGCCCCTCCTCATCGCTCGGGAAATGCCAGCTCTCGATCCTGAACGGAGCCCAGTTTCTGGAAAAGGAATCTTGCTCCGACATTTCACCTTCACAAGACTGTTCTTTGACCAATACCTTGGTGCTACTCCAGGTAAATCTTTCAACACCCAACCAAGAAATACATTCCATACTGGCCCTGGTGGATTGCGGTGCCATGGGTCTTTTTTTGGATGACGAGTGGGCACAGAGACATCACATTCCCCGAGAGAATAAGGAGGTTTTCCAGGCAGTGGAAGGAATCGACGGAAAACCCTTGTCCTCCGGTCCCATAACTCAACAAACATCAGAGCTTTTGCTGTCTATTCACAATCACCAGGAAATATTGCATTTTGACATTAGCAGAGCAGCTCACTATCCCATAGTGCTTGGCATACCATGGTTGAGGAAACACAATCCATATATCAACTGGACAGCTGGATCCTTGTTCCTGGGTTCCGAGTTCAGCCTCACTAACTGTCTATCTGGGAAACCCAAACAGTCTACCGGAGTGAAGCTCCCAAAACCACAACACCTCACGGTCTCTGCCATTACCCAGATACCCGAGGAGTACTGTCAATTTTCAGATGTATTTTCTTCTGCCATTGTCCAATCACTCCCTCATCGTCCTGAAGATTGTGCAATTGACACAGAAGAGATGCAATTATCCCATTTGGAAGGATGTTCATTCTCTCAGAACCCGAGAAAGTTGCCTTGCGAGAGTATCTAGACACCAATCTTTCCAATGGAACAATTCATCCATCCAAGTCCCCAGCCGGAACATCTCTAATTTTTGTACCCAAGAAGGATACCAAAGAACTCCGTCCATGCTTGGACTACCGAGGTTTGAATAAATGTACCCTGAAAGATAGGTACCCCTTGCCTCTTATCTCGGACATCCTGGAGGCCCTACGTGGAGCTGTCATTGTCACCAAGTTGGATTTAAGAGGGGCTTACCATCTGATTCGCATAAAGGAGGGTGGCGAATGGAAGACGGCCTTTCGGACCCCCTTTGGTCACTACGAATATCTGGTGATGCCATTCGGCTTAGCAAATGCTCCTGCCGTGTTCCAGCGTTTCATGGGCCAGGTCTTTTCTGACATGTTGTTCCTTTTCGTCATTGTCTACCTAGATGATATTTTGATCTATTCCCAGGACTTGACCTTACATCAGAAACACGTCTCCTTGGTCTTACAAAGGTTACGCCAACACCATCTGTTGGCCAAACCCGAGAAATGTATTTTCCACGTGTCCACAGTCAAGTACTTAGGATTTGTTTTGAGTCCCCTAGGTGTAGCCATGGATCCGTCTAAAGTGGAAGCAATCCTTTCGTGGACAGCCCCAACCACAGTGAAACAGGTGCAGTCGTTCATAGGACTTGCACATTTTTATCGGAAATTAATTCCTTCATTTTCAGCCATTGTTCAACCCATTGTCCGTCTTTTAAAGAAGAATACCCCCTTTCAATGGACTGCCAGTCAAGAAGCAGCCTTTCAGAGACTCAAACATCTGTTTACTAGTGAACCCATCCTGGCTCAGCCAGACACAACCAAGCTCTTCCTGGTAGAAACTGATGCTTCCGTACATGCTATTGGAGCCGTTCTCAAGCAAGCTACGGGAGACGGATTGGAACACCCAATTGCTTATTTATCACGCACATTACAACCTAGTGAAACTCAATACTCAGTCCTGGAGAAGGAACTACTAGCCATCAGACAAGCCTTCACAGATTGGCGTCACCTCCTTTTGGGCGCAAGGCATCTGGTCGTGGTAAGGACCGACCATCGGAATCTCCAGGTTCGACAGACCATGGAATGCCGAAACAGTCGTCAGGCAAGATGGGCCTACTTTTTTGCCCAATATCAATTCAGCATCCAACCCATCCCTGGCCCATCCAATGTAGTAGCGGATGCTCTGTCCCGAAGACCAGATTACATAAAAGAGGGTGATCCAGTCCTTCCAAAAATGTTTCCCGACAAGGTGTTCATAGCACAGGCTACCTCCCTCTTGGAACTGATACGTGAAGAGACTGCAACTTCGGATATTTGGAAGGAGTTCAATACCGATAATCCTTGGGCTCTCTCAATCACGGATGGATACCTCTTTAAGGACAAATGTTTGGTTGTTCCTACCCCGAAAACGCAATCCAAGGTCATGAGTCTTTGTCATGACACGTTTCATTCCGGGCATCGTGGTATAACCGCCACCTATCAGACAATCAGAAGAAACTTTTGGTGGCCTCAGGTGCACTCTGACGTACACGCTAATATACAAGCATGTTCAGTCTGCAACCAGAATAAGATCGACAATAGGAAACCAGTAGGTTTGCTTCAACAACCAGACTTACCATCTCGACCCTGGGAATTCATTGCCACCGACTTTATCAGGGACCTTCCTCCCTCCAGAGGATTTACCACTATAATGGTCACTATAGACCTCTTCTCTCACATGGCCCATTTTACCCTCTTAAGCAACCTCCCTTCAGCTCCCGAGATGACAGAGATCTTTGTCTCTCACATATTTCGATTACATGGACTACCCTCCAAAATCATCTCTGATCGTGGACCTCAATATGTTTCCAAGTTCTGGAAGCATCTTTGTAAGCAATTGGGTATTCAACGGGCATTGTCATCAGGTTATCACCCACAAACAAATGGGATTACGGAGAGAGTAAACCAAACCCTGGAACAGTATCTACGTTGTTTTGCATCTAAGGTACAAGATGACTGGTCGCTCCTTATTCCTGTAGCCGAATTTGCTTACAATAATTCAGACCTTTCCACGACAAGGATAAGTCTGTTTCTGTGTACTCAAGGATTTCACCCTTCAGTGATACCCACACTTCTGCCTCCCCCCACATTGACTCCTTCAGTAGGCGCATGGATTGCTCAACTAACTTCCATCCACAAGCAAGTTAGGGACATCTAGAAAAGGCCAGGATGGACATAAAGAGATTTGCAGATATCAAAAGAGGTCCCAGGCCTTCTTACACTGTCAGAAATAAAGTTTGGCTCTCATCTCGTTATCTACCCAGACACCTAAGGCCAAACAAGTTAGCTCCTCGCTTCTACGGACCCTTCACAATAATTGAGATTATCAACCCAGTCGCCTTTCGACTCCAATTACCCACCACTTGGAAGAAGATCCACCCTGTCTTTCATACATCACTGTTAAAACCCTTCCTTCAGTCAAGTAAGCCAAGTCCTCGACCTCCTCCACTTCTTGTTGACAACCAAATCGAATTCGAAGTGTCCCGGATCTGTGATTCCAGATACAGAAGAGGTCGTCTTCAATATCTGGTGGAATGGAAAGGCTATCCGCCTAGCGAGCGAATGTGGAAACCAGTCTTCAACTTAAATGACCACGCCTACTGTTACGTTTCCACCGGTTTCACCCAGCCAAGCCGGGAGGACTGGAGTTTAGGAGGAGGCATGCTGTCATGTATCGACAATATCGACCCTTCTGGTCTGCCTGGTCCTTCAGTCAAAAGACTTTATGCAGTCACCTTCAACATGGCCGACTTTATGTTCTGGAGTGGTCTAGTTGTCCGTGCGGACCTCATGCTCCCTTGAAAACAGTCACGCCCCTGCGCTTCTGCGCGTCTCAATGCTCTGCTTGCCTGCCTTTCGTCCGGCAAGTTGTGTTTTCGTGTAAGCCCTTTTCCCTTCGTAAACCCTGGTTCTTTCCTTCCTGGTTACCCCTTTTTCCCAGTGCTCATTCGAAACCCTTTTACCCTGTATTCTGATCCTGGTTCCGTCCTAGTCTCTTCCTGGACTCTTCCTGGAACAACTGAACGTTCCCGAGCCCTGGCGTCTCCGAGACCGGGAGCCGCGAACCTCCACGCCTCTCCGAAGTCCAGCAGACTGGATTCAGAAGACTCCAGAGCTTACCTTTACAAGGCACGTTCACCCAGGAAAAAGAAACCTGCGCACTCAAAGAAGAAAACCGCAAGAAGCAAACAGGTGAGTCACGAATCCGAGGACTCGGATTCTGACAGCAGCATTTTAGACTTTATTCCCCCCTCATCGACCCAGTTAGTGGCCAGAAGCTTGCCGTTTGATCCTGGGGCACAATCGTAGTTGTCAAGCCACGAACGGAACGATTTTGGCCCCGACACTCAAATGGCGTGGAAAGATAGAAAATGGCAGCCTGCGCATGCGGGAAGGGGGCGCTGTTATCCACAGCTTCTGTAGCTCTGCCCGAAGGGAGAAGGTGAAGCGGACTGCAGCGCCTGTATAGAGAAACCAGCAGACATCATAGCACTGACCAAGCTAGCCATCCCGCTTTCACCCAATACGGAGCTGCAGCCAGCGGAGCTGCGATCTGGTTAGACTACGGATGGGCTCTCCGGTCGGCTCTGCGAGAGAGGAGCAGACTGGAGGATTCCTCGCCATATTCTTGGCTTGGTGCTGCTGGGCCTGTGACCCTTCTTACCCCGGACCTCCCCGCCCTGCTGCCGCTGCTTGGCAGAGAAGAGGTGGGCCACCTGGTGGCATTCTGGCAGTTCCCACGCTGGTGAGACAGCCTTTAGCGTGTTGGGGCAGGTGAGGTGGGGCCACTTCCGTGGTGCTGGGAAGGAGTGGAGGCGGTGTTGCTGGAGGGCTCTCCTTACCTGCATTGACAGAGCCATTGGAAACGGCTCTCTGACCTCGCTGCTGCAGAATCTTCTGCTCCTCTTGTATGTGCTGCTATCAAGTGTGTCTAGATACATCTGGAGTCCCTGGAGCACAGAGATATTGCGCTCTCTGATCCTCTAGAAATAGATCTTGGCCCTAGTGTCATAAGGCCCCCTGCTTTAAACCCCGGACTCCTGGTTTTACCCCGACCTCCGGAAGTATTGACTTGGACAGATTTGAAGAAATTGACTAGAGATGGACCCCCCCCCCCACCAAAACAAGGCCTGACCTCCTCTCCATCGACCATCTCTGCTTCTTGGCCGTTCGAATAACCCTTAGGACACGAGCACACCCTACTACCAGCGCACGCTCAGTGCCTTTATCAACCTGGGGTGTTTTGGGGCAATACTGTTTGGGTGGCTGGGGTTGTTCACCCTTTCCCTGAATGCTCCTTGCCCCAGGGAGCAACTGGAGCTGGGTGTGCTCCAACCTCTCCTGGCCTGAGCACCGGACTGTCTCTATCGCTGTCGGCGATGCCCAACGCAGGGGCAAAAGGGAAGTAATTGGACATCACCATGTTTTTGACACCCCAAGAGGCCAAGAACCCAGCGATGCAATCAGTTAGGGCAGAAGTTCACTCCCCGCACCCGTTTTAGCCCACGCTAACCCTGCATTCTCCAAACAGGATTTTGAGGACATGCTGTTGGCTTTCAAGTAGGATATCACTCAGGAGATCAAGCAGGAAAAAAAATCCTCCAAAGACACTCTGGCCACGTCAATTGTGAACCTGAATTCTTACCTAATGGGCCTCGAATCTTGCTGGAATGACCTTGAAAATACGGTATGTGAGCAAACTCACGACCATGCAGAATTAGCGAGTTGGGGGCATTGAAGAGCACCTCGAGGATATCTGTGCGAAACAAGCTGACCTGGAAAACAGGTCGAGAAGAAACAATGTTCGCCTTTGGGGGGTTCCACGCTATGTCCAAGACCACAAACTGGCTGAATCCATGACTCTTTAAGTCTCTGCTTGAGCTACCAGATTCTGAAGAGCTAGTCCTGGACAGCACCCACCGGGTCTTTTCCTCTGCACAACAGAGATGCAATCTGCAGCCAGATGTCCTCTCCCGTGTCCACTTCTTTCACCACTGTGAGAAACCAGAGGATATCTCACCCACTAGTTTCCGGGGATCTCTCTCTCGGGTGGCCAGGGAACGGCCATCACATTTGGATCCAGACCCTGAGGTGGACCAGTGCGGGAGCATCACCTGAATGAGGGGTCTTCGGGGATTGGGGGTGAGATAGCTGATGGTGAGATGCAGTATTCCCCCCTCTTTTGTTTATCTACCCCATCCTATTTTTTAGGATTTACCGAAGTCCCAATGCCCCCCTTTTTTAAACAAACACTGGGCCGAGAAAGAGGGTGACTGAGAGCAACCAGACTAACTCTCTCACATTGTATTGGCTATGTCCCGTTAATCAGGTCAGGCAAAGTCAGGCACTTTACCCTAAGTGCATACATCTGATACCAATTAGCTCTCCTCAGACAAATAAAAGGCAACACCTAACAACATATTCAAGGCAGAACACGAGAACTAGCATAACTTCCGGGATGAAGGCACACCTACTGGAGCACAGCAACAGACCAACAGACCAATGGACGAGATTAGTGGGCCAAAAACCCCAAGGCTTCCCTATGAAAGGTTGTTGCCTCCAACAGGCCACGAAAGCCGCATGGAGAAGGCCAGATCCCACAAGTGAAGATTGCATTGTGTTTCAAGGATGCCAGCGACCTTCCAGGGTGAACGCCAGAGTTGGGGAGGCGAGCTCAAGCCTGTGGTACTAACCTTGACTCAAAAATCGGAAAGCGCCAAACAAGAAAGAAGCACACACAACCAGTGAGATGGCAAGCGACCTGAGAGACCAGTGTGTGTTAAAGTAAATGAACTTTAAAGTGAAATACAGCTGCAAGATAAGCGATACTAAGTAACGCAGTGGTCCAGTGAAAGGAAGTAGCCGTTGGAAAGTCTCTGTGAAAGGTGCATTGTTTGAAGCTAAAAGGTGAACAAACAGCAAGAGTGAAAGTAAATAGTGAACGTTGAATCGAAGTGGTCCTGCGGTGGTCTATGAAGAAAGCCACGCAAATTCGAAAAACTTCGACATCCGAAAGTGGTCCGAGCCCGATTGAGGGAGACCCGATATATATTAAGCTTGTGGAAGGGAGTCCCCTTTCAACTTCAAGTGAACTGTATCATGGGAGGTCTGAGCCTGGCAGAGAGGGACCTACGAGAATGGTGTGCTGAAAGGTCTGAGCCCGGTAGGGGGAACCTTTGTGAACGTTTTGGTTGAAACATTATTTTGAAAGCCAGAGAAAGGAACTTTTAATGTGGAAGGCCAGGCGGGCCTCGATCCACGGTTGTTAAATGTGTACTGTGTTGAAAGCTGAGCAAGAGGGTGACTGAGAGCAACCAGACTAACTCTCTCACATTGTATTGGCTATGTCCCGTTAATCAGGTCAGGCAAAGTCAGGCACTTTACCCTAAGTGCATACATCTGATACCAATTAGCTCTCCTAAGACAAATAAAAGGCAACACCTAACAACATATTCAAGGCAGAACACGAGAACTAGCATAACTTCCGGGATGAAGGCACACCTACTGGAGCACAGCAACAGACCAACAGACCAATGGACGAGATTAGTGGGCCAAAAACCCCAAGGCTTCCCTATGAAAGGTTGTTGCCTCCAACAGGCCACGAAAGACGCATGGAGAAGGCCAGATCCCACAAGTGAAGATTGCATTGTGTTTCAAGGATGCCAGCGACCTTCCAGGGTGAACGCCAGAGTTGGGGAGGCGAGCTCAAGCCTGTGGTACTAACCTTGACTCAAAAATCGGAAAGCGCCAAACAAGAAAGAAGCACACACAACCAGTGAGATGGCAAGCGACCTGAGAGACCAGTGTGTGTTAAAGTAAATGAACTTTAAAGTGAAATACAGCTGCAAGATAAGCGATACTAAGTAACGCAGTGGTCCAGTGAAAGGAAGTAGCCGTTGGAAAGTCTCTGTGAAAGGTGCATTGTTTGAAGCTAAAAGGTGAACAAACAGCAAGAGTGAAAGTAAATAGTGAACGTTGAATCGAAGTGGTCCTGCGGTGGTCTATGAAGAAAGCCACGCAAATTCGAAAAACTTCGATATCCGAAAGTGGTCCGAGCCCGATTGAGGGAGACCCGATATATATTAAGCTTGTGGAAGGGAGTCCCCTTTCAACTTCAAGTGAACTGTATCATGGGAGGTCTGAGCCTGGCAGAGAGGGACCTACGAGAATGGTGTGCTGAAAGGTCTGAGCCCGGTAGGGGGAACCTTTGTGAACGTTTTGGTTGAAACATTATTTTGAAAGCCAGAGAAAGGAACTTTTAATGTGGAAGGCCAGGCGGGCCTCGATCCACGGTTGTTAAATGTGTACTGTGTTGAAAGCTGAGCCAGAGTGTGTCATCTGCCTACAAGGATCACCTTGCCCTGTGAAGCCTACCGTGGGGATGAGAGCTGGCTCAGCCACATTATCATTTGAACAGTGACCTTTCCTTTTGCATACATTTTCTGCTTTTTACACTTTTTGTACAAGAGATAGGGCAGGCATTAGATTTTTGTTAGAATAGGCCAATTTGATTTGACAGACTGCCCTATGACTGTTTTGTTTATCGTTTCATGGTTGAGACCACTCCCATCTTAGTTATAGGGTAGAATAGGAGTTTCTCTAACCCCAACATTATCAGTAAAGGTTTTACAAATTCTATCCATTATGTCAGTGTCAATACATGTGATACCATGCCTTCCCTACATATGGTGTCAGAAGTTGGATGTGACTCAATTGGGACATATTGGGGGACCCTAAAATTCCAGAAACGTAGTCACCGAGCCTCAGACCTGTCTACCGCCACAAAAGAATCCATAGGCTTTGACATTTGTAGCAGCAGAGAAGCCACTATCCCTCCAGGGAAAAGAGGGATGTTTCCCACAGACTTAGTCCTAATACACCCCCTGGGTTTTTATATAATATTGGCTCCAAAATCTTGCCTGGCCTCGAAGTTTGGTCTAGATGTCTGTAAAGAATGGAGGGGTGTAATCTGTACTCCTGCCCTCTATATGGCAGAGTAGAAGCACAGAGCACCCCAGCCAAGATTCTCTACATGGTAGTATGGACGAGCAACCAAGGCTTAAACTCTCAGGAGGTGATGCAAGCTGGTTCTTATGTACAGGGTAGTCCCCAAGCCCCCACAAAAGAATGTCCACACGCTATGTTATGTGCTAACACAGTTCTTTATATAAATAAGGTTCACTATATATACACAATCAATAACACACTTTGTACTATGGGAAATCTAATATGGCAAATATATGCAATGTCTATGTGGTACCACACCTAGTTATTGACTCCTTTAAAATACATCAACTGCTGACAGTTCTAATGGCATACAAATCAAACAGTAATGGGTAATAGCATAAATCATAGGAAGGCAGGCAAGTTAGTTTAAACAATGGCAGAAGGGTTCTGTTGCTACAAAGTCACAGTTCTAAGTGCGGATCCCCCACCTTGGCAACCTGTAATAAAGTGTATTAATGTTAAAAGAAACTTGTTTCCTGGTCAAAAATGTTCAACTACCCCAATGTACCTGAGTTAGCAGAATTTCTTCAACGGTTCTTCGACGGATCCCTCGAGGGTGGACTCCCTTTAAAGCAGGAGCAAGAGGGCATCGAGAGTCCACGAAGAAATGTGAATCTCGGCGTTGAGAGTGCTTGAAGAAGAGAGTTTGGTGCTGCAAAGAAGACTCAATGAAGAATGTAGGCACAGCAGTGGGCAGTCAAAGGTCGGCGATCTGGACTTAACCACGGCTGAACTGTGGATCTTCACTTGTCGGTGACCTTTTGGACTTCAGGTGGCAGGAAACACACTGGCGGATTCTCCTCGGTCATTGACAACCTCGACTTTCTCCGGCAGGACAAAGCAGTCGATGGTGATGGCAAGGGAGCCCTTCGTTGAAAAGTTCTTAGGCAAAAGGTGGAGCGTTGCGGCTCCGGTCATCGAGCAGCACGGCGTCGAGCTGTCCCCGCTTCTGGGCAACATGACTAGACTGGCTTCCAGCAGTTACAGAAATCCTCCGAACCCCGGTCGACGGCAATGGACTTCGATGGCCTCGAGGTCCGGGTGCTTTACTTCAGATTTCTCAGCGGACCCAGACTCCAGTTGACAGCCTTTCGGGACTGGCTTCCAGGGTGCCTCGATGAAGATCAACTTCTGCACGATGTTCTCTCGTAGCTCGGGGAGAGCTCTCCTAGCCAGGTCCTCTCTTGGATCAGTCCTCGACAAACTAGACAGCTTTTAGATTGGGTCGAAGGAAAGCAGCAGCAATTCTTCTTCTTCCAGCTGGGCTTCAAGGATAAGCAGCTTCAAGTTTCAACTTCAGTTTCTGAACAATTCTAGTAAGTGAGAGGTCCCCAGATATACACATCGTTCCCTCATTCACACTGTTGAGCCAAGCTCAGTCAGCCAATCAGTCAGAAGGGCATTCATGCAGGCAGGCAGCCAATCATGCAATCATGCTCACAGTGCATTCTGGCCATTTGCTTCCACCCAGACACCAATAACAAGGAATGTGGATTGGGGCAAGCACCCACCCTTTCAGCACACCACACTGCATTCATGTCAGTTTCAGGCAGAGCTGTCTCATTCTTTGTGTCACACACCCAGATACCAGACACCCATAACATGGAATGCATATTGGTCACACACTCTATTCACCCAGGTCCCACACCAAAGGTGTACCCACAACATACAGTCACTGTGAAGGCTCTGGCCAGCCTGGCCTGGACTTCCCCACAATACCATATATGGTTCTTCCACCCAACAGCCAGTCAGGGGAAGGGACACAGTCAGGGCTTCCCAGGGCTTTGGGAAAACAAGGTAACAGGTAATAGAAATAAAGAGGCCACAGGGGCCATCTTGTCTCCTATCAGGAATCCACTGACTCCTATGACCGGGCCTGGGTATCCCAAAATGGAGGCTTTGACAAAGCATCTGTCAAATTCAGCATTGGGCTGCCACCAGCCCATACCCTGCTCTGTTGGCCACACATAGGTGCCCAAAATCAAACACTAGGGGCACAGGGTTGTACCCCCACCCATCTATGTTCACCACAACCAAAAAGAGGAAGACCTGCACTGCCAGGAGTCCCATATGGACTCCTGTGCAGAAAACAACACAGAACACACATGATATAGGCGTACAGGACAAGGAAATGAAGGCCCTGTTCCTCCAATGCATTTCCAGCATCACAATGTCCTGGCGGGCGTCATAGACCCAGACTTTCAGAGAAACATAATGGTTCTACTACAGAAGCATGGTGAAACTCCATTTGAAATACATTGTGGGGACAAAATTGCACAGGGAATTCTGGAGAAGGCTCTATTTCCACATTTGTTGGAAGAAAGTGACCCAAAGGAAACTTAGAGAGGTAGCTTAGGCTTTGGAGAGGCTGATGAAACACCTGTCCATGAGACAAAGAGGAAAGAAGAACTGACCATCATTTCCGATCTAGTCTTCGCTCAGCGAAAAGATCGAGCACACGCAGAGGCCTTCTTACAAGTGATTCCTGAGGAAGCAGGACTAGAAAAAGGGGGCATTTTTTTCTTCCTGAAACAGGGATTATTATAAAGAAAGGAAACCTCCAGAGAAGGCCTAAGTAAAACTCAGTTAGTAACACCCAAAACAGATCGCAAGATAGTGCTAGAGATTTCACACTATTATTTGAAAGGCGGACATTTAGGACAATCTAAAACCCAAGCTCACATTAGTGGGAGGTCCTACTGGCCAGGTATCCATGCTAACATAAAGAACCTAATTAAAACATGTGAGATATGCCAGAAAACCAGTGCTCATATTCCGTTACCTGCCCCTCTAAACCCCTTGCCAATGATAGAAGCCTCTTTCTCCCGAATTGGTATGGATATCAATGGACTGTTGGAAACCTCTAGACTAGGTAATACATTTATTTATTTATTGCATTTTTAAAGCGCTCACACAGCACGCGGGCATCGAGGTGCTGTTACAGGAATTGTATTTTTTTTACTTGTGTAATTGTTATTTTTTGTCTTAGTTGCGTATTTATAACGTGCTTAAATACCCAGAGGTTTCTAAGCGCGGACCCGGGGATTGAACCTGTATTGCTTCGTGCCGTCTTGTTTCCAAGGCAATCATGTTGCCACTGAGCTATCCTCCCATTTGTTCTAGTAATCATTGATTGCGCTACCCCATACCAGTAGACTTTCCCCATGCGGAACAGCGCAACTGAGCACATTTTAAAACACCTATTACCATTCTTTTCTAAGTTTGGTCCTAAGAAAATTGCAATGGATCAGGGATCCAACTTTATGAGCAAACTTATGAGTGAAGTCAAGGAACTACTACACATTACCACCTTAAGAACCTCAGTTTACCACCCTCAAATGGACGGATCGGTAGAGAGATTTAACAAGTCCCTTAAAATGATTTTGAGAAAATTGGTAGATGAGGATGGGAAGGACTGGGATCGCATGATCCCATGGGCCCTATTTGCAGTAAGAAAGACCGCTCAGTCATCTACTGGATTCTCTCCTTTTGAACTAATCTACGGTAGAGAACCAAGAGATGTCCTAGACATGCTCTGGGAGACCTGGGAAGAGAGAGAAGAGACACCTATTCCCCTCTCACAAACAGCTACCCGATTACGAGAGTACATGAAACTCATCCGGAGTCTAGTCCATACACATATGAAGAAAGCTCAAGCCCAACAGAAAACCACCTATGACATGAAGGTGAATTTAAGATTTTTCAGTAGGACAGAAGGTATTACTCCTCTTACCTACCTCTGAAAATAAACTTGTCTCAAAGTGGCATGGGCCATATGAGGTGCTAGAGCAAACGGGAGCCTGTACCTATAAGATAGCCCAACCAGATATAAAACAAAAGACTCACCTTTACCACGTAAATCTCCTAAAGGAGTGGAAAGAAAATCCTTCCGCTACCTCCTCTTCGATATTGTCTTGTTTGATACTGGAGGAAATAGATAACTCTGAAGTTATTCCCCAAGAACTATCTAAACAAAAACAAGAAGATATGAACAACCTTATTACGGCACCCCCTGATGTATTCTGCGAGAAACCAGGCAGAGTACATGGTACATATCATTATATCAGAACTCCAAAGGGAAAAGTGGTTCATTTGAAACCATATATACTCCCAGAAGCACGAAAACAAATAGTGGTTGAGGGAGTGAATAAAATGCTAAAGGCAAATATTATCAAGCCCTCTTCAAGTCCTTGGTCCTCCCCTATTGTGTTGGTAATTAAACCTGATCATTCCTGGAGGATTTGCATAGACATCCGGCAGGTTAAAGCCATCTCTGCCTTCGATGCATATCCTATGCCACGCATCGATGAGTTAATGGATAAAGCTAGAAATGCCAAATTTCTATCAACCCTAGATTTAACCAAGGGATATTGCAGGTCCCAGTATATGGACCTGATAAGGAAAAGACAGTTTTCTCAACACCCCTGGGATTATTCCAGTTCAAAGTACTCCCTTTTGGCCTGCATGGGGCCCCAGCCATGTTCCAACAACTTATGGACAGGATATTACAGCCCTACTCTGATTTCTGCGGGGCCTATATTAACAACATAGTCCTTTACAGTAGAACTTGGGAAGACCCTCTTTTTCATCTTTCTACTATTATCAGGATCCTCAGAGAGGCCGGCCTAACTGCTAATCCATCCAAATGCAAGCTGTCTCAATGGGTGTTACGTTCACCTGGCTCCCACAGGGGCGTCGGTCAGACCCGGACTGCTGCGGCCTCCACTCACGTGATGCGTAGTGCAGCGATGACTGACTGGATCTGCCCTCCAATTCTTGTCTGCTTGAACCGTAGAAATATTCTCCTACAAGTGGAGAGATGGATTTAGCCACTTGTGGATTCAAGTGATAGCACCCCTACTGTCCTCCCCTCTAATCACCACTGAAGTGCCCTCTCAGCAAGCTCACCTTATATTCTTGAAGGATGAGCCCTCCAGCCTGCGAAGTACGCAGGGGCACGTTGATGACCAGTTACTTCACTAGCCTGAAGATATTGGAAGAGTTGTAGACGAATCCTGACTTCAAAAGGTCCTGGCGACGAGCCGTAAGTATATAGTTCGTAAGAGTTCAAAATGTCTGGAATTCACTCCTGTCCAATTCCTCTTTTATCTTGCAGCTTTGACCCAATAAGAAGATTGACAGCTGAAAGCTCTCCGGTAAATGTCTGTGTTACCCAACACTGTCCGGTAAATACTGCCAAGGGTTAAACTTGCTGCTTTCTCCTTTTCTCACAGGTGCGGCATAAGAAGATGTGGCGTGCTGATGAATAATACCTCTGGTGGTAAAATCAGGTAAGCATATGGCGGCTAAAGAGATTGTCTCTGTCTGTTCTCTCTGCTCACCTTGTTGTTTCTTGTCCCCCTTAGGTGCTGGAATTCGGCGATGTAAAGATGGAGACAGCGCCGGATCGAAGAGATGCTGCGTGGAACGGTGAGTATGGCGTGGCGCTGCTGCAGGCGATGTAACGCGTTTAAACAAAGTCTTTCCTCAGGTTTGAAGATGCGATGAATCCGGGATCAGGTAAGAAATCAGGTAATACTCTTGTTCTAACCTTTGCTTCTTTCCTTCTTTCTAGGTGCCCCAGGTTCGAGGCGGGCGTGGCAGAAGGCTTGATGCTGCTGCTGGCATGGTGAACGTTACGCTGCTGGATGCAGAATAACGCGAAGCGTGTGCTGTTCTTTGGGCGTGGTTTAAATAGCCTCCAAAGTAGTCCCAGGTAGGTATTCCTCCCCGACCACACCCGAGTAACAAAATAGTCCCTAAGGTAAAGTAGTCCCTTCCATGCCTCACATGGGCTTGGATCTTCTTGCAGCATGGTCTGCATCAGGTAAGTATGCACTTATGAGCCTGGCTCCTATGGCGCCAGGACTGATGTCCCATATGAGCCTGGCGCCATTGGCGCCAGGACTGAACCCGGACAGCCCCTAGCAGGGGTTGCTGGGTTTTCTCAAGGCAACAGGATGCCTGCTCCCGGGGCTGATGGACTTGGTCTGGATGCCCGGGGGTATGCATCATGACAATGGGCCGTGAAATACCTGAGTTTCTTTGTAGGGAATGGCAGTGTCCAGCCCCAACAAGAAAAAGTGAAAGCCGTCCTAGATGCCCCCACACGCAAAACCAAGACAGATCGCAGGGCATTCATAAGACCGATTGGTTTTTACCGTAGGCTTATCCCAAATTTCTCCGACAGGTTAACAGACGAACTAAAGAATGCTGAACCTCAAAAGATTAATTGGAATGAGGACGATGCATGTTACAACAACCTAAAATGAGCCTTGTGTCAGAATCTAATCCCAAAGGTAGCAAGTAGACTTTTCAAAAGAATTTGTATTACAAACAGATGCCTCTCTCACATGGTTAGGAGCAGTTCTATCACAGATATACGATGGATTAGAACACCCCATCCTCTTCACCAGTTGTAAACTCTGCCCACGAGAGAATAATTACTCTGTGTTGGAATTAGAGGCCCTTGCCATCAAATGGGCAATCATCCATCTAAGGTATTATCTTTTAGGGAGAAAGTTCACACTTGTCACCAACCACTCACCTTTAGTATGGATAAGTCAATGGAAGGACTCTAACCCTCGAGTCATGCAATGGTTCTTAGACCTGCAACCCTACAGTTTCACTGTGGGAAAATGAAAAGGTAAAGAACAGGGGAACACCAATTTCCTTTCCCGGTTCCCTTTTGAAACAGATGCGACTACAGCGTATAGGGCAAGGGGGTGTGGGAATCCAGAGGATATCTCGCCTGATAGTCCCCAGGGATTTCTATCTCAGGTGGCCAGGGCACGGGCATCGCCTTTGGATCCAGACCCTGGGGGTGGGCCAGTGTGGGAGGATCACCTGGGTGAGTGGTCTTCGGGGTAGTGGGCGTGAGATAGCCGATGGTGAGAAGCGGTATTCCTACCTCTTTTGTTCATCTACCCCATCCTATTTTTTAGGATTTACCTAAGTCCCAAATCCCCCCCGTTTTACACAAATATTGGGCCGAGGAAGAGAGTGACTACCGAGAGTAACCAGACTAACTCGCTCAAATCGTACTGGTCATGTCCAGTTAAACTGGTAAGGCACAGTCGGGCACTCTACCTTAAGTGCATACACCTGATGCCAATTAGCTCTCCCCACATGAAAAAAGGCAACACCTAACAACACACTCTGACCAAGGCAGAACACGAGAATGAGCAGAACTTCGGGGACAAAGGCAAGCCTACTGGAGCAGAGCAACAGACCAAGGGGTGAGAGTAGCAGGCCAAAAACCCCAAGGTAATTATCTCTGATAGGCCGCGAAAGATGCGTGGAGAAGGCCAGATCCCACAAGTGAAGATTGCATTGTGTTTCAAGGACGCCAGCGACCTTCCTGGGTGAACGGCAGAGTTGGGGAGGCAAGGTCAAGCATGTGATATTAACCTTGACTCAAGCGGAAAGCGCCAAACAAGAAAGAAGCACACACATCCGGTGAGAGTTGGCAAGCGACCTGAGAGACCGGTGTGTGTTGAAGCTAATGAACTTTAAAGTGAAATACAGCTGCAAGATAAGCAATACTAAGTAACGGAGTGTTCCGGTGAAAGGAAGTAGTCCAGCGGGAGAGATGACAATCTCAGTGTCATCTCTCCCACTCCTCCTCTTTTCTTTCTCTCTGACAACACCGGACAAGGTTTCTAGACAAGTCTGATCTATGAAAGCGTCGTCCAAACAGATGCTCCCCTCCTCCTCCTTCAGAACCATCAAAGACCATATTAACACCCTCGCTCCAGCCTTGGCCGAATTCTGTCATCACTGTTTCACCACTGGAGCTTTCTCCTCTCCCCTTAAGCACTCCCCCTTCCTTAAGAAGCCGTCTGCCGATCTGACCTGCCCGGCAAACTATCGCCCAATCTCCATCACTCCTTTCCTGGGCAAACTCTTGGAAAAGCTGGCCATCTCCCAGTTTGCTCTCCACACTAAATCTGTTGGTTGCCAGAGGCACAGAAACTGCTCTCCTGAACACCTGTGAAGATCTGCTCTCAAACCATAATTCTAGCATTCCTGCATTCCTTCTATCCTCATCCTCCTTGAGCTTTCCTCTGCTATCGACACAGTCAAGGACAGCATTCTGATCAATCGACTCTGTGAGAATCTGGGTAACACCAATCAGGCCCTTTAGTGACTGGCCTCCTTACTCTTGCACCGTCCCTTCTCTTTCTACCTGTGGTGTTCCCCAGGGCTCTATCCTCTCACCCTGGCTTTTCAACCTCTACTTGGCCCCTCTGGCCCACCGGATCTCTACCCTCTCCTCTAACTTTCAGTGTTATGCAGATGACACTCAGCTTTCCTTCAGGTTCCCCTCAGCCTCAGGTCTCCTACTCTCTCGCTCATTCCTGACTGTCTATCCACGATTCAGGATTGGTGCGCCTCCAACGATCTCTTCCTTAATGCCAGTAAGACGGAGATCCTTCTCATTGAAACCCCTGCCCCTGCTTTCCCTCTCTCACCCTGGCCACCCACCTTGGGCCCTCTTCCTTCGCCTTCCGGAGAGGCAACACACCTTGATGTCATCTTCGACTCCACTCTCTTTCTCTCTTCAAATCTCAGATGTCGCCAAGATGTCCCACTACCAGATGCACCCCCTCAAAGGGACTCTTACCTTTCTCACTTTCCCCCAAAAGCTCACTGTCCCCAGAGCCCTGGTTCTCTCTAGGCTGGATTACTGCAACAGCCTCTTTTTCAATCTGCCTTCCTCTACGCCCTCTGCAACTAATCCCGAACAGGACTGCAAGACTTATCCTTGGCCTCAAGCACAAGGACTGTATCTCTCCACCCCTGAAATCTCTCCACTGGCTCCCGGTGGATGCAAGGATCAAGTTGAAGACCTTTTGCATTGTCCACAAGGCTTTCTGGGTCCGTGGCCCACACTACATTCAACACTCTCTTCCAAAATGCCTTCCTTCTCAAGCCCTTCGCTCAGCTACCTGCAACTCTCTAAGGGTTAGACGCTTCTCCAGGCAGAGAGTGAGGGGTAGATCTCTCTGCTCTGCAGGTGCCTCTCTCTGGAATGGCTTCTCTACCTCTTTCAAACTTGAGCTGGACCACCTGAAGTTCCAGAAGTAGCTCAAAATGTTCCTTTTCTCCTCTGCTTTCTCTAACTCCCTCCCCTGCTGACCTACTTGTCTGCTGTACCGACTGGTTGCTTGGCTACCATCAGAGTCTCACTGAGTACCAGGCTCTTTCTTGATAAGTCACCCTTGCACTGCCTCTGGGCCAACCACGCACTTAGGGGCTGTAACTGTAACCCTACAGTCCCTTGTTCTCCTTGTGCTACCCAGAGTCGCAATGCACTGGCTGCACTTTCTCAGAGCATTGCTGCCCTGTTTTCCCATCCTCTCTCCCTTGCACCCCCCTTTTGCCTTGCACTTCTCGTTCTCGCACTTGCACGATCTGAATGACAAAAGGCCTAGTAAGATCATTTGTCTTGTCCTCCCTCTATCTTCCCTCCCTTGTCTTGTCGCACCTAGAAACACTTGTGTACAGGCGCGTTATAAATGACTTATCATATCATATGGCAAAGTCTCTCCTTCTCTTCAGGACTTCTTGTTAGTAGGCTATTTTTTAATAGTATCTTGTCACTTTCTGTATCAGTACTTTCCACTCTTTCACAATGTCTTTGGGTCCTCCCCCCACTTTACGGATACTTTTCCAATGCACCGCTTTTAGTCTCTTGCGTCTTCTCAGGTTGCTATATCCATTTGAGTTCAGTAACATATAGATTCTTACATGGGATATAGTGTCTTGGCCCTAAAGGTTCCCCCTTTCCTTGGGTCGTTGACTCAGAGTATCTTTCCTTTAAGTGGTTCTCTTAAGTTCTCTTGGTATTCATTTAAGTCTCTCTCTGATTTTCTCCACTCTTTACTTCTTGGGTTAAGGGGTATTTGTGCCCCGGTCGTAGTGCTCTCTTTCAGGTTTAGTGGCGAACCTCTTTCTCACTTTAATACAGTTCCACTTCATTGACTTTAAATTCAGTCACTCATGAATTTCACTGGGATGGGTTTGTCTTGCTTTATAAAGATTCCTTGATGGCCTGCTGTTATCCCTGTTACCTCCGACTCTCCAGGGGAACGTCGCCAGGGCCTGTAGTTGCTCTGTTTCACTTCGGTTCTCCATTCTGTCAACGCTGTCGGCATCCCACTCTCCCCAGGACCAGGTCCGGCAGCGGGTAAGCGGATGTCTCGCTGCCTCCTTGCCGTAGTGGTTTCAGCATCGTTGGACGGGTGCACTGCCCACCACAAAGTCTTTTGTGTGGTCATGCCACCACCGGGATTCTGATTTCCGTCTCCCTCTCTCGTCACTGCATGTAGACGCTGGGCCTCCAGGGTCTTGCTCTCGCATTCAGGCCACTTCCAAAAAGTCACGTGCTCCGTTGTTCTCCTCGGCTATACCTCTCGCAGGTGTCACAGCAGCAGGTAGCTTCCCCTGCTTACACTCTCCGCTCCCTCGCTGCACTTCTCTACGTCTCAGTGAATGCTGTTCCTTCTTCTTCGCTATCATTATACCCATCTCAGTTATATGGAGGTCTCTTCTTAAACAGACAGATCTTTCTTGTTTGCAGATGTCTATTTCAGTTTTGGCTCTTGCCCAATCTCTGGCTTCAATAGTGTTCTGCATATCTCATAGTCTCTTATATGCCACCATGGGAAACAGCTTAGCGAGTTCCTCACAGGAACGGGAATCCTTGTCCCAAAAGGGCGAGAATCTCCTGGTAAGATCCCACTTGCCTCGACCACTTGGGGGTGTGGGGGGATTGCTGAGCGGGCTCACCTCCCTAGCCTCACAGGGAGGGCTCCCCTTCGGGGAGAATGGATGAATTCCCTCAGTTTGTCACAACACCTAGCTCACGTTGACACTTACTTAATTGAAAGTACTGTGCCCTGAAGGTTCTCGGACAGTTCTTTGTCTGGGTCCTGCACCCAAACCCATGCAGCTGAGACATGCCTAGCCACTCACGTCTCTACCTGTTTTCTCCATTGGCCCGCCATCTTGTCCAAGATCCGAACGTGGCTGCTGAGTTGCACCGTCAGGGTTCCATGTAGAGATACACTATTCCAAATCATTCCGTTGTTTTTACTGAAAAGCACTAAATGCATACATTTCTCAAGCAGTCTATTTCCTTCTTGTGTCTGAATGAATCAATGAAACATCTAGATTTATATTGCATCACGTGTATTAATATTCATTTTTACGTAGTTCTAATACTGTTGAAAACATGATTGTGATATCATGACTTGTGATACTGTACCTACCATAAAGTGCTAATTGTGTCAACCGATTAAAAACATTGTGCAAAACATTGTGCAAAAAATTCCTAAAACCTGCTACACAGTCAATGATAACTAAACAAAAAACGACACTTAAATTATGCAATGCCCTACAACGAATTCCCTAGAGATTTTCATCTTGCTTAATTCATTGTAGGTGTTCAGATAACTTCCTGTTGTATTAGCGACATTTCTCAATACCTAATGGGAAACACTCCTGTGTAAAATTACAATGTGCAAACTACGCATTACATACTTGTGCAGATACATTCCAGAATTATTCAAATTATACCATATAACAATTCCCTTGCTACAGTTCTTATTAACTACATCTCCTTCTGTAATCTGTATGCTTCTGTGTGTAACCAGGCTCGTATCCAGAGTCTACATCTCCAAAAATGAGGAATCTATATTGGTGCATGTGGATGGAACCCAAACTTACAGTTCTAAACCCGCCTTCTTCAGGACCAGGGCTAAAAGGGGACCCTGTGGCAAACAACGGACATGGGGTGGTTGGAGATGGACTGTCAAATGTCTCTGAATTTAATATTTATTTTGTGAGACTGCCTGTTGAGGCACAGAATTACTGGTTGAGACACCAACCTTAATATGGAACCCTGCACAGGGGGCTGGAGAGGGTCAGTGGGATCACACTGGGAAACACATTGTTATGTATGTTTGAATGCATTGGGCTATCACTCCATCAGGGTTGTAGACAAAAAGAAAATATATCTAGATTACTAAATTTAGTGGGCTTACAGAGAAACCTATGAAGTATTTCACTAAAAGAGGGGCCCTAAGTAGGCCCCTAACACATGGGGTGCACATACCTTTAGTTTCTGGTAAATGTGCTCTGCTCAGGTTATTCCTTGTAGAAGCCTGCTCCTGGAACAGGGAAAAGGCATGGTGTGAAATCCTGGGTTAAGTGTGTCATTAGGATCCCCATAACGTGGTGCCTCCTAACGAAAGTGAAGCCTATCTTGTTCCTCTTACCTCCCCTACAGAGTGTGGTGCAGCTGCGTTATCGACCTCATGGCGTGCCATCTCGGAGCTGTACTGCCATTGCTACGGACTCACCGATATTGGTCACTTTGAACGAAACCATGTAACGTGTGTTGTCATGATGTTTACACAGATGTTTGTGCGTCAAACAACTAAACAGTCAAATAAGGTGGTGTTAGGAGTTATAGAGTGTGTACTGTTAGCTAAGCAGTATCGATCTCATGAGTAAATAGCGGGGGTACCCAGCGATTTCCGTGTCCTGATCGAGTGGTGTCTCATGTGCCCGAGAGGATGTTGCCCTTGTTTTCTGGTCGGCAAGCTGTGCTGCTGTTTGTGGTTGTGTTTCAGAAGCTCTTGATATTGATTTTCGCTTTGCATCAGATGGAGCTTTTCCAAGTGAAATTCATTTTTTGTCCGGCATGTTTCAGTCACTCAATGGCTTCAGCATAATTGAGAAAATGTCCAAGAAAGATTGATTGATTGTGGTCTCTTCTCGTGAATGAACTTAAGTAAACTGTAACCTTGCCATTTCCCATATTTGGAGTGGCATGATAAAAAATGCTTTAATAAACACTTTCAAATTGTATACAGTAGTAATACATTTCAAAGGAATAACCAACACATCGAACATTTAGCTTCAGGCACTTTTCAACTGTTGCCTCCTTCTCGTACCTACTGTAGTGAACCGGGGTGAGCATCAGTAAATGAGGTTGTATATGGAGTGAATATTTTGCATCCAAACGTAGACTAGAATTTTGCCCCAGACAAATGAGAAATCCATGCAAAATTTGGTAGCGGTGGTTTCAACGGTGTGGATTTGTATAGCCGGACAAACATACACAAACACATAAAAACATTTTTTTGCGCATAACATTTTTGCATCCAAACAGAGTACGATCTTGCCCCAGACAAAAGAGTAATCCATGCAAAATTTGTAGACGTGGGTTCAACGGTGTGAATTTGTATAGCCGGACAAGCATACACACACATTCAGCTTTATATATTAGATAGAGGATCCTAGTTTACAATGTAAGTTACCAAGCCTGGTAATAAAGTTAATGTCTGAAGGCAAATTTTGTGATCCCCGGAACTTGTTGTACAACACTTATGGCTAAACTTAATGTGTTGGGGCCATCAATGTTCAAGCAAGTGATGTATACTAGACTTATATGTATTGTGAGAAACCTGAAGGTGTCTAGTCCCGGGAATCTGTCACCCAGGTGGCCAGGACACAGCCATCTCTTTTGGATCCAATTCCTGGGGGTGGACCAGTGTGGGAGGATCACCTAGATGGGGGGTCCTTGGGGAGTGGGACACCGACAGGTGAGACACGGTATCCCCCTTCTTTAAACACCTTTTCCCCATCCTACCATATAGGATATTCCAAAACACTGCCCCCCCTTTTTCGACACAAACACTTTCATACAACATGAAAGACAACAGACTAACACCAGAGCTGTTTACCTGACATGTCCCAATACAAGGGTCAGGCAATGTCAGGCAATTGATCTGAATCACACACACCTGACAGCCCTTTCCCTTCCCCACAGGGATTAAAGGTGGAGCACGACAGCACCCTACGAGCAAGGCAGACCGCACGGAGTGAGAGCTAACTCAGCGCGGCAGTACAAGAGGATTTGAAAGACAGCGCAAGTTGAGAGGACACCAAGGGGAGAAGTGACTTTGCCCTTATCGACAAACACCTCAAGAGAAGGAATCGTAAGACCACAAACAATATGCAGCGTCTATTGCAGCAGATGTCAACGGTCCCCGGACGCCTCCCCCGCTGACAGCCAACCCGGGGAGAGACGCATGGCACAATGGTACTGGCCTTGACTCTACAGATAAGAAGGCAAAGCAATTCATCACAGCCGCTGAGTCGAGGGTAAAACCGAACTGTGTTGAACGAATGTAGCAGGCGGCTAATTGAACTTTGACTAAACAAAAGAACTACTGAGAAAGTAAGGGGAAAAGCCTGCAACAGAGGCGTCCCGCATCATGTGGGTGCTAACGCAGAAAACTGTGGGTGAATACCCGAAGGTAGAGACTACCATAACCAGAAGGCCTTGGGAAAAGGCGAAGAGGGCTCAAAGTGGTCATAAGGGGGTCTTGTCAAATCCTCTGTACAGTCGAAAGTCTTTGACCGGCAGAATAATGACAAACTAAGGGAACCGAATCCCACGTGATATGAAAAAACTTGAACATTGGGCCTCATTCCGACCCTGGCGTTAACCAAGGCGCTATTAGCGCCTTGGTTGACGCCGTTATCTTTCCAACGCCGCCATGGTGAATGGCGTAATTACCGCCCCATTCCAAGGTTGGCGGGGGCGGTAATTCCCCATTCACCATGGGCCCTTCCCCATTCCCATTTTTGGCCCATAGGGCTCAATGGGAATGGGGAAGGCCCTAATTACGGCACCGTAAATTACGGTGCCGTAATTAGCACCTAGGTCCCTTTGCGGGTTGGTTTTTTAACGCCTGCAAAAAGCAGGCGTTAAGTACCAACCCGCAAAGGGAACTCGGAATAGGGCGGTAAGGGTTTAACGGCACCGGTCTCGTTACCGGTGACCGTTAACCCTTACCGCCCTACTCGGAATGACCCCCATTGTGTTGGCAAGAGTGAACCCAGAGGACAGATGTCCACAGTCAACTGGTTTGCAACAATTGGCAAAGTGAACCCGAAGGAAGGAAACTGATCATCAAAAGGGGTCCGAACCCTGAGGAGGGAGATCCAAGGGTGGAAAGTCACCATCCAAAGTTCACTAAGAAAGGAACGGTTTGGTAAAATTGTTGAATATGACTTGTGAGGTGTCGGCGCCCGGAAGAGGGCGACCCAGGGGTGAAGCAGTCACCCAAAGTATATGTGGAATGGAACTTTGTGTGTTTGTTGAATGCATCAGGCCCTCCGAGGCAGGAGAGTCAAACAATGAAGGTCCTGATATCGCTAAAGAATTGGTTTGATATCCAAGCCCGGAGTAGGGGGGATCCCAGTTTGGAGAGCACCACCCCACGGACGCTTGAAAGGAACTTTGGTTTGTTATTTTGATCTATTATTTTCCGACCCGCAAAGGCAAGAGACTGTTAAGTGAAAAGAGACTTGGCCATCAAGGCTCCTGGTAAGCTGAGAATGGAACTGTCGGCTTGTGCTGAGAAAGCTCAAGTGTGTTCTGTGCTCCAAAGTTCCACCTGGTCCCATGCTGAAAATGTGCGGAAGGGAGACCCTTGGCAATCACATCCTGACTTATTATTTGGAATACTTCTTTTCTTTATTGAATCCTTATCCCACACTCTTTCTGTAATTAGTTGTAAGGATTTGGCAATCGTTTTTTTTTAAGGTCCTTTTATTTTGACACAACTCCACAAGGACTGCCTTATTTTTCATTTGATTATCAACGCTTGTTCTCATTTAAGATTTAGGTTATGCGTTTTTGCACCTGCATTTATAGTTCAATAAACACCCTTGAACTGTGATCACTTGTGTCAGTCTTTACTGTTGCCACCATGAGTTCCGTACAGACTGCATATTGTATGACCACTGGAAACGTTATTGCAGCGTTAAGGGTGGAGCTAAATGTATCAGAGCAGTCAATGTGGATTTTAAGTTACAATTGGAAACTGTTCATTCAGGCCAGTGATGTGTGCATCGGCTTGGATTTTATGTATCCACCAGGCTTCTTTTTTTACGAGAGCACATTTATAACATTTGTAGGTGAAGTAATCCACCACCACCTTATGTCATCCGGGTGGTGATGATAGTTCACTAATGGTGCTGTTGCATTTGTACACCGTATTTTAGATGGATGTTCAAGGATTCTTTTGTGGCCCGCTCTCATGGTCCCCTTTAAGCTCTGGTCCTGGAAAAGGCGGTTTTACAACTGTATCGCCAACATTTCCTGTGAAAGTAGGCTCTTGCTCTCAAACTTTCACCCAATTCGGGTTACATCCATCTGCACCAATATAGATTGCAAAGTTTTGGAGAGATAGACCCTGGATATGACCCTGGTTACACACAGAAAGATACAGATTACTAAAGGAGATGCAGTTAATAAGGGAATAGTTTCTTACCTGTAACTCCATTTCTCCAGCATTGGTATCTTTCATGGATTCACATGCTTAGAATATTCCCCGTCGTCAGGCTGGGAATCCCCGGTACATTATATAGACCCTTTCCTGTAGGAAAACTTTTTTGACGCTTATGCGTCCTATCCACCTCGTTTTGTATCATGCATGCCCGCGCCGTCAGGACGCCATGATATAAATACAGGACCCGCCCCCGCGCTCCCTCAGATTTCGGCCCCCAAAGTAGTGGGGGAACCAGTTTGCATGGCCAGGGGAGGCAGGCGGGCGCATGTGAAACTATTCCCTTCTCCAGCATTGGATCTTTCATGGATTCACATGCTTAGAATAGATTACATAGCAGTACCATCCCGAAAAGAGGAGGCGTGCATGCAAACTCACATACTTTCCTCACAATGCCCGTTCCCTATGGTCATGTACCCATCAGCAATTGTTAACATAGAAAACGAACAATATTCAATCATAATTGCAACAAGATCTAACCCCTCAACCGGGGCTTACCTTATTGGAATAGGTGTCGAAGCACCGCCTGTCCCATCTGAGTATCTTCGGCATGTTGTTGTGACAGGCAGTAATGGCGGGTAAAAGTGTGTGTAGCCGCCCAGGTAGCCGCCATGCAGATGTCCCCCAGAGGGACTCCAGACCACAGCGCCGTCGACGATGCCGCCGCTCTAGTTGAATGAGCTCTTGGGCGTCGCAGAAGAGGCTTCCCAGCCTTGGAATGGCAGTACGAAATGGTAAACGATACCCATCTTGACAGTCCTTGCTTTGAAATGGCTTTGCCTTTAGCACCCAGACCATAGGCCACGAACAATTGCCTCGTATTCCTGAAAGGTTGCGTGCGATGAAGATAAAACTTGAGAGCCCTCTTCACGTCTAATGTGTGTAAAGTGCGTTCCGCTCCCGAGCATGGCTCTGGAAAAAACGTAGGTAAGACAATAGAGGAATGTTTATGGAACACTGAAGGAGCTTTCGGTATAAACTGTGGGTTAGTGGCAAGGACCACCTTGTTCTTAAAAAATCTTAAGTATGGTGGGTCTACCATTAGAGCTTGGATTTCCGAAATATGTCAGGCTGAAGTGATGGCCCCCAGGAAGGCCAATTTCCAAGACAAAAACTTTAGAGACGACGATGACATTGGTTCAAAAGTGCTTAATCGGCAGTCGCTGAATAATGGTGCGGAATGTCTTTGACGTGTAAACCTGGAGATGGCGACCAGGTGTACTTTTATCGACGACACCGATAAGCCCTTTTGAGCTAAGAACAGCAAGTATGGAAGGAGCTGTTCCGGCGTAATCGATTGCGGAACCAAACCTGGTTGATCCCCACACCACTGACAGAAACTCCTCCATTTGTACGAGTATGAAGTGTTTGTGGAAGGTGCTCTTGCCGCTTGCAGAATACGACGACACTCCTCCGGAATCGTTAGCTGGCCAAATTCGGCGAAGTCAGGAGCCAGGCCGTCAACTTGAGGCTGTCCGGGTCGTGATGCCAGACGATACCCTCCTGTCGAGACAGAAGGTTGGGGATCTTCCTGAACCTCATTGGCTCCGCCGCCGCTAAGTGCAGCAGGTCTGAGAACCACACCTGTCTGGCCCAATACGGGGCCACCAGAATCACCCGACATGGGTACTTGAGGATCCATTGCAACGTCCTCCGGATAAGAGGAAAAGGAGGGAATGCGTACAGGAATTTGTTCGTCCATGGGAAGGAGAACGCATCCCCCAGTGAGCCCTGCTGAGGCCATCTACTTGCATACTGCGGGCATTTCCTGTTGTCCTTCGTCGCGAACAGATCGATGGAAGGATGTCCCCACTTCTTGAATACATGTTGTAGTTGCTGGTCGTTCATCACCCATTCGTGAACTTCGTTCATTTCCCTGCTGAGGGCATCTGCCTCCACATTTCTCACACCTGGCAGGTGGAACGCCAAGATTAGTATGTTGTGTTGCAGGGCCCAATGCCAGATTTTCTGTGCCTCCGTCGACAGGGACCTGGAACGTGTTCCTCCTTGTTTCCTTAAGTAAAACATTGTAGTCGTGTTGTCCGTCATGACACGCACCACAGAGTCTCTCAGTTGAGGAAGAAAAGATTTTAGAGCCCACCGCACTGCTCTCAGTTCTAGCAGGTTGATATGCAGGGAGGACTCTTGTAACGACCACCGGCCTTGTACCTGTAACGTATCCAGAAGAGCTCCCCATCCGCTCAGCGATGCATCCGTCACCACCGTCTTCTGGAACTCCGGTTCCACCAGAGGCATTCCTTTCGTTAGATGAGTAGAAACTCTCCACCAACAGAGTGCTTGTACCAGTTGTTCGTCGATGACCAGTCTGTCGGACCAGCGACCCTGGCTCTGCGCCCAACGGTCCGCTAGAAATTCCTGGCAAGGCCTCATAAACAGACGGCAGTTGTTTATCAACAGAATGCAGGATGACATGGTCCCTAGCAGGGACATGTATTTGCGCACCGACACCCTGGTACCGCATCTCCATTCCGACGCCTTGCTTTGTAGCTTCTGTATTCTTTCGCTGGATGGTCTTACAAGGCTTGTGTGCGTACGAAACTCCGCTCCTAGAAAGACCAAGGTCCTCGAAGGCTCTACGGAGGACTTGCTGAAGTTTATCGCGAAGCCCAGTTCCTGTAAGAGGGACATCGTGGCCCCCAGACTGTTTCGTGTTTGTTCCATGGACGAGCCTCTGACCAGCCAGTCGTCTAGATAGGGATAGACATGGTGACCGTCCTTCCTTAAATGGGCCGCTATGGGGGCCAAGCACTTGGTGAACGTCCTGGGGGAGGACTTGAGACCGAACGGGAGGACCTTGAACTGAAAATGCTTTCGCCCGACGACGAACCTTAAATATCTCCTGTGTCGTGGACGTATTGGGATATGAAAATATGCGTCCTGAAGGTCTAGCGACGACAGATAATCCATGGGTTGCACTGACCTGATAACCTCCTGGAGCTTTAGCATTTTGAATTTTGAGCTCTTTAGCCATTTGTTGAGTACCCTCAGGTCGAGAATGGGCCTCCATTTTTCATTTGGCTTCTTGACGACGAAGAACCGGGAATAAACCCCTTGTCCTTCCTGTGCCACAGGAACCCGTTCTACCGCTCCTTTTTGTAGCATAAGCGCCACCTCTTGTCTTAGAACTCGAAGGTGGGGCTGGGCCGAAAACACTGGCGGAAGACTTGGAGGCTTGTTTTTGAATTGCAGCGCATGACCCATGCGAATCGTGTCCAGAACCCATCGATCTGTGGTGATGCATTTCCATTGGTCGATATGATGAGAGACTCGACCCCCCAGGACGTCCCGAAGGCCGTCATTGGTTGCTGGTTTGCTTGTCCTTCGTCGACGAGGGACCCGAGCCTCGTCGTCTGGAGGCTTGATAATCTCTGCCTCTACGTGCCGACTGGGATGCCCGTCTGTAACCTTGTGAAGAGTATGAGGGCCTGTTAAATCCACGGTCCCTAGAGGCTCCAAAGCGGGAGTTTCCGGAGGCACCCCTGAAGGGGCGAAAAGAGCGAAAACTTCTACCTGTCTGGAGGGCGCCAAGAGACCTAGCGGTATCCGTGTCTTCCTTCATCCCCTTCAAGGCTTCATCTACCTTGTCTCCAAACAGATGTTCTCCTTCACATGGCATGTCTAGAACTTTGTACTGGACTTCAGGTCTAAAAGTAGTACATTTGAGCCACGCTTGTCGACGAAGTACTACGCCATGATTGATTTGTTTGAACCCAGACTCTGCTAGGTCCACCGCAATATTAATTGCATGGTTCGAGGCCTCCTCGCCATCCCGTACTAGCAACATGGCTGCTTTGCGATGTTCTTCCGGCAGATGTTCTAGGATAGGGGCTATTTTATGCCACATCTCCCTATCGTAACGTGATACAATCGCCAAGGAGTTGGCTGCTCTTACCGTCGTGGCGCCGACTGAGAGCACCTTTTTCCCGAAGGCGTCCTGTCTCCTTGCCTCGCTTTCTGGTGGGGTTGAACATTTTTGCTGTACTCTGGCCTTCCTAGCCGCTGCCGCCGATACCACAGAGTCTGACAGTGGCTGTGATGTTAGACATTTTGGAGTGGACTCCGGAGCTTTAAACTTTTTCTCAATACGCCCCTTAATAGCCGGTTCCGAGAACGGATGACGCATCGTCTTGAGGCCTTCTTGCCATACGTGGTCCAGGATTGGGATGGCAAATACCGACTTCCTCCTACCCATGTGATCAAAAAGAAAGCAATCTTTCTTCTGCTCCTCAGGAATTAAGCCGAACTCGGAACACGCTTTTCCCATCATTGCATGGAAGGCTCCCACATCATCCGGAGGAGATGGTTGTGCCTGGCTCCTCGTAGACTCTACCTCTACATCCGAATTCCATGTTGGGTCTCTCGACGGTGACAGGGAGATGTCCGACCCTGAGTCACCTTGTATAGAATCGGACTCCGATAGCTCACCCTCCTCCTGCGCTCGAGGACGATCCTTCACCACCTGGGAGGCCGACGGGCTTTTGGTCGTTGAGCGCGCTGCTTGAGCTTGCTCGTCGACGGAAGGTGCAGAAAATATCGACAATGAAGTGCCAGGCTGAGGGATCTGCGTATCCAGACGCTGCAGGAGCTTCTGAAGTGTATTAAGCACATCCAGAGACAAAACCGTCTGGGGGGTCAGCAACGTCGAGGATAGAGGGACCATACCCCCACTCGCACTCGTCGTCGACGTATTGGAAGGCCGTAAACCCAAGTCCGCGCTGCATAACCATGCCACATTCTCCTTCCACCGACGACCCCGGCAAGGCCGTGTCTTGCAGCAGGACCTCAGGGGGGGCCGGGTCACAGACCTCTGGCTGCCGGCCATAGATTGAGTCACCGTCGACGAAGGAATCCCCACCGCTGCTGTCTGAATAGTAATAGGCATCGTCAGCGACACCGGGGTCGACGAGCAAGTAGCCGGCACCGAGCCTTTAGACTTCGTAGCTGATTTCGTTGCCGACTTCCCTGCTGAAGCGTCTCGACTCACGGAAGACCTAGGACGGTCCCCTGAGGAGGATTTTGATGCCACTTGCCTCTCCGTTTTAGAGGATGAGGAGGAGGAGGACTTCTTGTGTGATGAGGAAGACCCAGCATGCTTCCCCGTATGCTTGTCCGCAGGGCATTTGTCGACAGGCCGCACCTTCTTCGAGGGGGGTTCCGACCTGCTCCTGGAGGCCGTGGAGCCAACTTCTGATGCCGGATAGGCACCCGCTCCGTCGTTAAGCCAGTCGACCAACCTTCTTTTCCGGTCTTTAAGGGTTTTTTGGGAGAAACCCTGGCATATCTCGCATGTATCCGCCGTGTGGTGCGGGTGGAGACAGTAGATACAATCCATGTGGGCATCACCTTCATAGACTTTTTTGAGTCCACATGTCGCACAAGGACGAAATAACGCTTTTCCGGACATATTTTCTTCAGAATGTAACGTCGCCGAAGCGAAAATACAACCTAATTTCAATTAGCAGTAACCACGAGGATCCCACTACTTTGAAAGACGGTTGAAATCTGAGGGAGCGCGGGGGCGGGTCCTGTATTTCTATCATGGCGTCCTGACGGCGCGGGCACGCATGATACAAAACGAGGTGGATAGGACGCATAAGCGTCGAAAAAGTTTTCCTACGGGAAAGGGTCTATATAATGTACCGGGGATTCCCAGCCTGACGACGGGGAATATTCTAAGCATGTGAATCCATGAAAGATCCAATGCTGGAGAAGCAGAAATGTTTTATCAAGAGAATTGTTATAAGGCATAATTTGTACAATTCTGTAATGCATTAGCACAATTATGTATGGCATAGTTTGCACATTGCAATTTTACACAGTGGAGTGTTTCCCATTGGTTAATGAGAAATGTCTCTAATACAACAGGGCATTATCTGAACAATGTGAGAAACCTGAAGGTGTCTCCCCCGCTAGTCCCCGGAGATCTGTCGTCCAGGTGGTCGGGACACTGCCATCGTTGTTGTATCCAGTTCCTGCGGGTGGACCAGTGGGAGAGGATCACCTGGGAGAGGGGTCTTTGGGGAGTGGAAGTGGAACACTGAGGGTTGAGACGCGGTATCCCCTCCCCTGTAACACCTTTTCCCCATCCTACCCTGTAGGATATTTACAAGCTCTACCCCCAACCCCCTTTCCCACACAAATACTTTCTTACACGATAACAGACAATAGACTAACACCAGAGCCGTTTACCCGACATGTCCCAACACACAGGTCAGGCAGAGTCAGGCAACTGACAACCACGCACACCTGACAGCCCTTTACCTTCCCCACAGGGATAAAAGGCGGGACACGAAAGCACACTGAGCAAGGCCGAACGCATGAGGATACAGCTACACCAAACCAGCAGTTCAAAAGGAGAAGAAAGGCAGTAAGACCTGGAAGGACGACAAAGGGGGAATGGCCCTTGCCCTTTTCAACTCAGACCTGCAAAGCCTCTGAAAGGTAAAGCATAAGACCAGGAGCTGCAGCTCGCGGGCGGAGCAGCAGATGGCAATAGTATATGGGGCCTCCCGCTTTGATAATGCAGGCGGAGAGGCAAGCTGGCTAGTGTGGTACTATCCTTGACTCCAGAGAAAAGAGAAGCCAACGGGTTCAGCACAGCCGGTGAGTCGGAGGAAGCTGATACCAAATCGAACTGTGTTGGGCCCAATGTTGCAAGTGGCAACATTGTGAACACAACAAATCCGAAAGGCAAATTAACTTGTTTATTGTTTCTGAACTTTAAAGAAAGCCCAGTTGAGATCAAGGTGCAGAGGGGTCCGGGGCTACGTGGGTGCTCATACGAAAGTCTCCAACCGGGACGTGTTTAAGAAACTACAAGAACTAGAAGGCCCTGGGAAAGGGCGTGAGGCGTAAGAGTGGTCCTATGAGGGTTACATCAAATCCTGTATACAATCAAAAGACTCAGACCTGTTGCCAGAGGAAAGCAAGGGGAAGGGAACCCTGCTTTCCAATAAGATTGTGAACTGTGGAATAAGGGAAGTGTGAACCCGACAGAGGGATGCTGAAAGAAAGTTAGGAGAAGGAAAAAATCCTGCTTTCTTATGTAAAGAAGCAATGCATGAACTGTGTTAAAGAAAGGGCGCAGTGAAACAGACAGAGGAAGGCCCAAACTGCAGGGAGGATCCGAGCCCAGCAGAGGGAGATACTGGGGGCGAAGTGCAATCGGCCAAGGTGCAAGACCACCAAGATAACTCTTGTTTGTCGTTGTGAATGAGCAGGCATTCTAAGCAAGAGACTTTTCCAGGAAAGAGACTTAGCCTCTGAAGGTTTTGATATCATTGAACTGGAACTTTGAAACTTTTGCTGGCAAGGCCCAGGAGTGTGCTGTGCTCAGAAGTCCTGCCTTGACCCGTGCATAAAACGTGGGGGAGACACCGCCATACCATCCTGACTTTTCATTTTGTGAACACTTCTTTCTTTTCTGGTGAACATTATCCAACACTCTTTTTGTAATCTATCAGTAAGGATTGGCAATATTTTTTTTTTAGCATAGGCCCTTTTTTATTTGACAAGACACCTCTAGGACTGTCTTATTATTATTTGATGGTCGTAGCTTGCTCCCATCCTAGATTTAGGTTTAGATTGAGCATTTATCTCACCCATTATAAAGTTCAATAAACACCCTTGAACTGTGATCACTTGTGTCTGTCTTTACTGTTGCGTTCCTTACAACACCTACAACACATTAAGTAAGAAGAAAAACTCTAGGGAATTTGCTGCACAATATTAGTTGCAAAGTTTGTAAGTGTCATTTTTTTTGTTTTTTATCATTTAATGTGTAGCAGGTTTAAGGAATTTTTAGAAAAATGTTGTGCACAATGTTTTTAATCGGGTGGCACAATTGGCACTTTATGTTATGTTCAGTATCACACTTCATATCATAATCATGTTTTCAACAGTATTAGAACTATGTGAAAATGAATGTTAATACAAGTGATGCAATATGAATCTAGATGTTTCATTGATTCATTCAGAAACAAGATCCACAGAGGCGGCTTGAGAAATGTATGCATTTACTGATTTTCGGTTAAAAACAACTGCAAGATCTCTGTTAGGAATCCTCTCATAACCTTGGCTTTTACCTCAGCTCCTAACAGTACGGGTTTTCCTTCCGTTAAAATTTGCACCTTCTGGGTTTCACGTGCTTAACTGAGACACCACAAGGCCTCGTTCTTTCTCTAATGTGAGGTGTTGAGTGGGTGTTATGTGCCTGGGGTGTTTTATACCCTTCGATTTGTTAGACCAGGTAAACACCCTCAGTTGATTGGTCTGTGGACAAATTGCAGTGTAATGCGTGGAGTAGTGAGCCCTAAGGGGGGGCTTTGAACCTAAGTCTAGTGCCTGCCAGCAGTAGTTGAGGATTGGTTAGGGTGAGGTGCGTCCATCCTGGATTGTTGGTTTAGGAGGCTATTGACTGGAGTACCTCGGGTAGTGTGTGGTTCAACCTTCCTGTAAAGATTGGCGAGGGTAGCGTTGGATAGGGTGTCTCGGTCAAAGTGTGTTCAGCCCTAGCGAGCCGGTAGCTTGTGAAGCCACCAGAGTGGGGTAGCTAAGGAGTCCAAAACGGGGCTTGGACTGTGGTCCGGTGCATTCTCCCTGATGGGAAGGGATAGGTCTGGACATCCCTCCCCATTAGAAAAATAAACAAAAATAAATGTGCAAACTGACCTCAGCTATAGATAGATCTCTCACCTTTGCTGGCTTAACCAAGTCTCTGCGTTTCATTGTTGGCACATAAAGGCAGCGATGTGGCGGAAGCCAACTGGGATCTAACCTCCAGTGCCACCCAAGGATGCATCTAATGTACATAAAACTGTGAATGTTTTAGAAACTCCCCACTCATACAAATGAGAACGTCTGACCCCAGCCCAAAAAGCATTCATTACAAAATAGTCAAACTTGAGGCCGGAACCAAGAAATTCTGCTTACCCTGTCTTGCACGCAAGGTAAGCTTTCACACCCTTCTGCATTAACCATCACATCATTTACAGAGGCTACGTGAGCTATGTGTTTCACAAGTAAAGGAGCGCTCATCAAATAAACAAGGTCTGGCTCAAAGACTATGAATCTCACATTGGGGTCATCTTCCACTCCACCCTCTCCTTCTCTCCTCACATTTCTGACGTCTCTAAGAAGTCAAACCATCAGCTGCACCTCCTCAGAGGTATTCTTGCCTTCCTCACTTTCCCCCAGAAGCTCACTGGCTCCAGAGCTATGGTCCTCTCAGTACTGGGCTAATGCAACAGCCTCTTTCTAAATCTTCCTGCCTCTACTCTCCGTCCTCGACAACTTATCCAGAACAGGACTACAAGACTTGTCCTTGGCCTCAAGCCCAGGGATAATATCCCTCCAGCTCTGAAATCTCTTAATTTGCCCCCAGTGGCGGCAAGGATCAAGTTCAAGACCTTCTGCATTGTCCACATGGCTTTCTGGGGCCTGGGTCCGCACTACCTACAACTCTCTCTTCCTAAGTATCTCCCTTCTCAGCTCTCCGCTAATGCACCTCCAACTCTCTGAGGGCCAGCCGCTTTTCCAAGCAGAGAGTTGTGGGCAGATCTCTTTCTTCGGCTGGGGCCTCCCTCTGGAATAGCCTACCTGTCCCTCTCAAACTTAAGCAGAACCATCTTTGGTTCAAAGCACCTCAAGATCTTCCTCTTCGCTTCTGCTTTCTCTCTTCTTCTCCCCTGCTGATGACGCGTCTGTTCCATGCACTGGTCACCTGGCCACCCTCTGAATTTGGGCCCAGGTCCCTGCCTGTCTAGTTGCACTCTTGCCCCCCTGAGCACTTGTGGTCTCTATCTGTAACTCTCCAGTCCACCCTCTCTCTGCACTTATGAGCCACCCGCTGACTGCACCCTATGATTACTGGCACTTAGCCACCCGCTGGCTACACTCTGTTACCTGCACTTCTCCATCTCCCCTCCCTTTTTGCACTTCTACATCCTACCCATAACCCCCTTTCACACTTCTCCCCTCCCTCTCCCTGCACTTGTGCGATCTGATTGACACATGGCCTAGTAAGATCGTTGTTTTGTCCTCCTTTTGTTTCCCCCTCCTTGTCTTGTGGCGCCTATAACCACTTGTGTACAGGCACATTATAAATTCCATATCATATCATACATTGACGCATGGCAGTAGTCTCTTGCAATTTCACTCCGCAACAGTGTAAACTCCCGAAAATCTTCAACCTGCAGCTGAGCCGAGCCAAATGTACACAGCAACATACAAGCACCACCACCCAGATCTACCTGTTATACAGATCGTCTTGAAACCACTTGCCCTGAAGGGTTAGACCATTCCTTGCAGTGCCCAAGGCACTAATGTAGAAATCTAGAAACGACCTTGGAAACAGATGCAGTCCTCCTAATGGAACACTGTCTTGTAAAACTGTGCAAATCCACATAAAGACCACCTATAGAATACCCTTAAGTCTGCAAGACTTTTTACTGTAACTGATGTGCTCGTAAATGAAAGAGCCCATGTATATGAGCCCAATGCGCATGTCACACAAGAAGGGAAAGTTACTTACCGGTTATGCTCTTTCGCTGAATTCTCTTCCCACAGTTAGGTATAAGAACCAGCTGTCTTCAGACAATGTCACTGAGGATGTAGTCAGCTCAATGACTCACCTTCGAGGCTGGCTTCCTCAACTCTGGACATCATGTCACCTCTGTATGAATGCAATTGCCTACACCCCATTACCTCAGTTCACCACAACCCCATGCTCAACAGCTGAGGGAACCTCTACATAAGGAAACATTTGGATCAGCATAAGCTTTAAAAAATCCAATCAAATGAAGGCACAAAACAAACAACTGCTTTTCCACCATCTTGTCGATTATTAAACTTTTTTTTTAACTTTCAGAAGAAGGGCAGGGTGGGAGAGCCATATGGAATCTGTGGGAGAACATGTCCTTTGCAAGAACATTACTAGTAAGTCATTTCCCCTTCTAATGGATTGCATCATTCCACAGATTCCTCATCTTGATTCACTCCCAAGGCACTAGAAGCAGCTGGAGGGGTCAGAAAGCAAAAGACTCATAGCATAGAATTCAGTAAAACCGTCCTCCCAAAATGATACCTCGACCCGCAAACAACTCTAGACAGCGCCGAGGTGGGCAGATGGACATCCCAAGAAGGTCAGGTACCATGACCTCTGAGCCCAATCCGAGGCAATCAGAATCATTCAAGACCCGAACTCAAAAGAAGCAGGGTGCTAGACCGCCAAACCGAACTGAGCTGTGACTCAATAGATGAATTCATCTTGGACCCAAGAAAACTAACACGATCAAATTGCATAGCCAGCAATTTAGATTGGACATCAGCTGCAAAACCTGGTGGTTTAAAGGTAAGGAAACCTTTGCCTCACAGAAGCCATCTAAGGGGGTGCATCTAAAGCAATGTGTACTTAAACAACACTGGTTTACATTTCTTAGGGAACTCCTTGTCAACCACGGGTGCCGAGTACGAAGATTGCCACAGGGCCAGGACGTGGACAGCTAGAGCCGCATTAAACGACGATAGTTTCACTCTGAAGAATTATCCCGAATGCCCGTAATCTCACTGCAAACCAAACGTTTGGATGGTGCCCTGAGGAACAAGGCCACCACCACATTTTTTGATGTTCTTCCTTTACTGTACATTGAGATGCCCATACGCTTTCTACATCTACAAGTCAGGAAAAGTGTTGAGCCCACTAGCATCTCACAAATGCACTGCCAAATACAAAAAATATTGACCTCTTCAACCAAGGGCCTGAACTGGCACAAATAAGGGTTTGAACCCTTTGGGGACAGGGTCCGCATCATCAAAGATGGCCTGCATGTACCAAAACTACTGGGCTCTAGATTTAGGAGCATAACTGCTAGGCTGTTGCTACCTACCAGGCAAAGTCACTGCTAAGTCGACCGCCATCTTCGCCAACCCGAGATGAGGAGCAATGCGATACCCGAGCCAAGACAGCCAAGCTAGGGACAGTTTGGCTACCATTCTGAGCATCTCTACTGTCTGACACAGGTGCAGTGCACCCCAACACTACCACTGACTTTGAGGCCAAAGCCATATTCTTACAGAACTTCAAGATCATTTCCAACATTTGAGTGTGTACCCTCTCCGATGCCTCTTTAGAAGCGCCTTTAGAGGAAAAAAATGGCCTTGCCGCGTTGGTTTGATTCTGAAGAGTCCTCACTTTTGTCCCTCCAGGTCTTGATCTGCGTCTCCCTTTTTTCTTGAGGGAGGCGGAAGATGAATGGCACGATTCACTGATGGACGAATACGGTTTCGCCTTTTTATGCTGAATCTTCTCCCTATCATCCTTCTCTAGGGTAGGTTCCTCTGTCTCAACCTCTGAAGATTTCAGGAGAGGTGAAGCTGGAGACTTAGAAGGGGGACAACTTAGCGCCACTTGGCGGCCGATTCCCTAAGGTCCTTGGGGTCCATTGATTGACGGGACCGGCATTGCTTCACATCGTAATCCACCCCAAGCCACCACACAAAATAAGTGATGCAAGCTGGTGATGGCCATTTTAGTGTTGATACTGGTCGTGCTTCTATTTTGACCATTGCAGTTTTTAAGCGACAATGCTTAATCCCAATGACTTGGGACTGGACATGATGGCGCGGCAAAAACAAGAGTGATCCCAAGATAAAAGCATGCTGAGCACAAAAAAAGGAACCGAGGTAATGGGGCATAGTGTGCACCATTTACACAGGGGCGGCGTTCTATCAGGAGTTGAGGAAGCTGGCCTTCGAAGGCGACAGTTGTCAGGCTACACTGCGCTCCCTAGTGAACATTTCTAAGAACAGCTGGTGCTGGAGAACATATATCAAGATGAAGAACCTGTGGGAGGATGCAATCCATTAGAACACTAACAAGGAATTCAAATAAAACAGTTCAATAACTTTAATTCAAAATAAAAACACCAGAGAGTGGATTATAAATAGAAACAACATTTTCATTAAGTACATACAAAAATCTGAATTTACATACAAATATTGTAAACAAAGTCAAACATTGAAAGGGTTGTGCAACATCCTTGTGACCGCTGAGGCACGTTAGGCATACGAAGATGCACAGTGGCCAAACGTGGCAAGAGTGGAGGCTGGCGCTGAGGAACGTCTCCAATGAACACTTTAAAACCCAGAATGAAACAGCGTACA
Source organism: Ambystoma mexicanum (assembly GCF_040938575.1). NCBI lineage: Eukaryota > Metazoa > Chordata > Amphibia > Caudata > Ambystomatidae > Ambystoma > Ambystoma mexicanum. Next base: position 32,901,785 of record NC_090931.1, read on the forward strand.
CACTTGGACAACACACTTCCGTACAGACAGAAATCTAAACTTGTCCACATTTTGTCGGGTCGCTCAAAAATATAATCTTCTATTTAAAACCCATAAACAAGAACAACTGCCCCACAGACACCCAGTTCAGGAAATACAAAGAGGCTCCCCTCCAGAGGGTCCTCACCGCTGTACCATGGTCAGCCATTTTGGATTGTCATCACAAGGTCTCCGTTATAGTGCAGATTCTATCAGCCTTGAGATCCTCCTGGTATGTACATCCAGCGAGGACCTATGAGCATCACTTAGTGCAAATTCTGACGAAGCGGCGTCTTCTCTTCGGTCAGTAGTGCAAGCAAACAGGGCTTGAGACGTTTAACCTGTCTCTCGCAGAATCAACTGTACAGCTCCTTAGACTTGCATAAGGCACAGCAGCTCCTCATTGTGCTAAGAGGCAATTTTTCATGGTTACTGCACATAATAAGGCCTCCCCAGGAAAGGCGCATCCACAGAACGCAGGGTTTGGCCGCCTTCAAACTCTTCAAAAATGATTATCTGAAAGTCAAAGTGTACATTGGTCAAAAGAGAAACAAGACAAGCATCTTCAGTTATTTCGGGTATTCTCAAAACTTTGTTGAGGAAAGGAAAACCAGTGTTGTTCCATACACATTAAATGCCAAGACATGAATGCACAGTTCACCCCATCCTTTTCAATTTAGAACTACGATGCAAACACAATGGTTTTATCATGTAATGAAAATCCCTGGTGAAACACAGTCAGCCAAAGCAGTTAATTTATTAATCTATTTGTATTTTGTTTATTTATAGAGCGCACCAAGCCCAGAGGCATCTGGGCGCATTACTTGCATAAGAATTGGTTACACGTTACAATAAATTACAAGGTTATATATAGTGAGGGGTTACAGAAATACATACATGAAGTTACAAGAGGTTACATGAATGCGGGTTACACGGGTAAGCACAGGTTGATGAGCTGAATCAGATTCCGTTCAGTGCAGATATAGGAAACGACAGTCATCAGGACGACAGGTTGTTAATTCTCTTGTGTGGGGAGACAGATTTTTGCATTTTTTTTAAGAACGGGAAAGGATGGTTCAGATCTAAGCGTTAAGGGTAGGGAGTTCCACAACTTTGCTGCTAATACTGGGAAGCTGCTACCTCCTGCCTTCTGCAGTTTGAAACGCGGGATCTTTGAGAAAATTTGACTGCGCAGCTCTTGTAGGGCGATCTGAAGTGTTTCGAGAGATGTTGTTGGTAAGGTAACTGGATGCTTTGTTAGCGAGAAACTTGTGTGTCAAGGATATGGTTTTGAGGGCAATTGTTTGTTTGATCGATAGCCAGCTCCGGTTTCGTCTTGATGTGCCAATGTGTTCTGACCTGGCTATGTTTAGTGCCAATCTGATGGCGTTGTTTGGTACTACCTGCATCTTTTTCAGGTTTTGTTGGTTAGTTCCCAGATAGACCAGTCATGAGAAATGGCCTGCAAGCTGTCATTGATTTACAGGTGTAGGCCATTGAGGAAGCTATCGCATTGGTTTGTCTAGATAGGTTCAGAGTCGAGTCAATGTAAATGCCTAAGGTTTTTACAACCTGAGACATTGATGTTGTTACCATCAATGTTAAATTAGTTGAACTGATCGTCAAGATTATTGAGTTTGGATGGTGAGCCCAAGAGGAGTAATTCTGTCTTGACATCATTTAGACATAGTCCATGGTTAGCCATCCAAGCTTGGATGATGCTGTAAATGTCATTCACAGCTTTGGAGTCAGTAGGATAGTCACTGGTGAGAGGGATGAGCATTTGGGTGTCATCAGCATAATTAGTGTATGTGACACCCAAATAGTCAAGATCATCAAACAGTGGTTTCTTGAACACATTATAAAGCGTGGGGGAGACACTCGATCCTTGGGGGACTCTACATGTGACTGGTGCTGGTTGTGCAGAGGCCGAGGGTGCGAAGACCCTCATTGTGCTATTGTTGAGGAATGATTGGGTCCAACTATTAACTTTGTCCGAGAAGTGTGCTGCGGGGAGAGGTGGTTGCAGAGGACCTTGTGGTTTACCAAGTCAAATGCAGCTGACAAGTCTAATAGTAGAAGGAGGGCTAGTTTGCCTTTGTCTTTGAGGTTTTCAATTTCGGTCTTAAGGCCGATCAGTGCCGTTTCGGTCCCATGCTTAAGTCTGAAGCCAGATGGCCTAAGTCCAAGGAGGTTGTTTGCTTCTAGGTGTTCTTGAATCTGCAGGTAAGCTGCTCTGTCCAGGATTTTCAGAAGAAACAACACCGTGGTGATCAGTCTATAGTTTGTGGGAATATTATATACAAGGGTCGGGTTTTTTAGAAGTGGGAGGACACAGGCGTCTTTTAGGTTGTTTGGTACTGTGCTCGTTTCAAAAGAGGCGTTGATGAAGGATGTGATGAATGCCGCCAAGTCCTTGGCTGCCTCTTTAATGACCGGGGCAGGGCAGATGTCGCCCTGACATTTCGAGGGTTTTAATTTAGAGATTAAATCTTCGACTTCTTTGATTGAAAGGGGGGAGAAGTTGAATGTTTTATGATTGGCCATGGGGGGCATAGGTGAAGTCGGCTGGACGATGTCTAGTGACAGGCTTAGTTTCTTAGCTTCAATTTTCTCTTGTAGCATTGTGATTTTTCCTAATAAGGCTTTCTGGATGTTAGCACACCAGCTAACATCTTTTGGGCATGTGTCAGGTGGTGAGGTGGGGGTCTCAAGCTCTTTGAGAATGTTGAAGAGTTCATTTGATAAATGCTATGTAGAATTTTCCAAAAAAGCTCAACAGCTTCACAAAGCTCAAAGAGGAGCAAAAACATTGGGGAATGGCTAGCAGTTGGAACATGAAGACACTGCTTGGGGGAGCTACCATCTAGGGTCCCTCCGATTCCCCCATATACCAGGAAATGAATATGCTTCTGGCTGCAACTGTAGCTCTGCAGCATCTGGTGCCTCTGGGGGCGAATAGAGAGAGAACTGGGTCTTCCTTGTGAAAGATGTCTCCAACGACAGCCAGCATTGCAGCCCAATCTCGATCAAGATGGCTGACGCAGATTTACGCAGAAGTCCTGGCCCCGCAGAGTGTTGTGGAAGTCACCTGGGTGGAAGGAGCAGAGTGATGGTAGCTCCCCACCAGACTATGGGCCTACTTAGCTTCAGTGAAGTGCTTTGGGGAGGGATTTACTTCCCCCACCCCACTTCCTGTAAAGGGCAGGACGGATCTTCCTGCTGGGTGAGGGGAGGGTGGGGGGACTCACCAGTGTGCAGCCCCCCTCCGTGCCCCATGTTGCCAGGTGGGATGTAGCTCGGAGACCAGCAGTCTTCCCTGCCCTTGCTGAATAGATGACCGGTGCACAGATGAACTGAGATGGGTGTTGAGGGGTGAAGATGACAGCGGCAATAGAAATTAAGCCACACGTAAGGCAGTGAGTCGAGGGGAGAAATCAGCAGCTTCTCCCACATTTTCTTCTCCTCTTGGCCACAGATTACCCCTCTCTAAAGAAGTGCATTAAGATTAGACAAGTAAAGAACTATTGGAAAGCCGGTCTCAAGAGAGAATGTCCTTAGATAGTAACCGTCAGGATCAAAGTGGAAGTGAGGGGGAGAGAAGGATATAAACCCTCAAACATTTGATTGGCGGATGAGTTAATAGTGGGTTCACATACAGAGAAAGGTATCCACTCCAGTCATCGGGATGAGAAGACACAAGGCCCCTAAGAAGCAGCAAAAAAGAATGGACAAATACAACAGAGGCACCAGGTGCATAGGGAACAATAGTAGTGGGTGATTATCAGCAGGGGACATCTGGCATAAAATACTGGCAGACTTCCACGAGTCGTCAATGGCAGCCGTGCTGAGGGTACTGAAAGA